>NC_140169.1:167770466-168180466 GCF_963971535.1 Notolepis coatsorum | reverse complement strand
TTTCAAGATTGTTACTTGCTCCTTTTTGACTCTGAAAATAAATACGCCCTAGTATTTGGCTAACTCTGAACTACCTGTCTGTGCCGTGCGTTTGAGGTCGGTTTCAAACCCTAACATTACGACCCGACCATGTCGACCTCCAGCCGATTCACTTCAGAGGGAGCACGAGTGGCGTACATGACTAACCTGCTCTCAGGCCGGGCAGCACAGTGGGTTACTGCCTCCTGGGCAATGGGGGCTGATTTCTGTTTTTCCTACCCAGAATTCGTGGCAGAGCTCCGCAGGGTTTTCCACCACCCAGCCCATGGCCAGGACCCAGGAGCTCGGTTAGGCACCTTCCAGCAGGGCAGTAGCGGGGTCACCGACTACGTGCTGGAGTTCAGACTGGCGGCAACGGAGAGCGGGTGGAACGACCAAGCGCTTCGTCTCACCTTCATGAGGGGGCTCAACGACGCTGTAAGGGACCAGCTCGCGACCCGTGAGGAACCGGAGTCCCTCAAGGACCTATTCAGCCTCGCCATTCGCATCGACGGACGCCTCCGGGAGAGAAGGCGTGAGAGAGCCCGACTGGGACCTCCAGAGGTGACCCAGACCTCCCACACTCGTGACGGTACTGCGGCCCGTCCTGCTTCCACCACGACTGGTGGTCCCTTCCCCTCCCGTTCGGTGCCCGAGGAGGAACCCATGCAGCTGGGACGATCTCACCTTAGTCCGGCTGAACGAGAGGCCAGGTTCAGGTCCGGCCTTTGCCTCTACTGCGGCCGGGATGGGCACCGTATCTCCAACTGCCCCACCCGGCCAAAAGACCAGGCTCGCCGGGACCCCGGGAGATCCTGGTGAGCCGTTTTTCTCGTTCCCAGAACCGTGCACCACCTAGTCGTCTGATGAGTATCACCCTGACCTGGGCGGACCAACGGGCGACGGTGGAGGCACTCATCAACTCGGGTGCTGACGAGAGCTTCCTGGATTTCGAGTTTGCTACCCAAGCCAACATTCCGCTAGAGGACCTCGTGAGACCCTTGGAGGTGTTCACGTTGGACCAACACCGCCTGGCTGACATCACGCAACGCACCGTCCCAGTCCTTCTCACCATTGCTGGTAACCACGTTGAGAGACTCCAGTTTTTCATCACCAGCTCTCCTCTTGTCCCTGTAGTCCTGGGCAGGCCTTGGCTCGCGCTGCATGAGCCCCACATCGCCTGGTCCTCCGGTACCATCAGAGGGTGGAGCTCCGCCTGTCATGCCCAGTGTCTTCAGGCGGCGTCCTGTCCCTCGCCCCGGAGCCCTCTTTGTGAGCCGCCTCCGGACCTCTCGACGATACCCCCCGAGTACCACAACCTCGAGGAGGTTTACAGTAAGTCCCGGGCTCAGGCCCTTCCGCCTCACCGGCCTTACGACTGTGCCATCGACCTTCGCTCAGGGGCTCCCCTTCCCGGCAGCCGCCTCTACAGTCTGACCGTCCCTGAGAAGGCAGCGATGGATCGTTATATCTCTGAGTCCTTGGAAGCAGGTCTCATTCGGCCTTCCTCCTCCCCTGTGGCGGCCGGTTTTTTCTTTGTTGGGAAGAAGGACGGAGACCTTCGACCCTGCATCGACTATCGCCAGCTCAACGAGATCACCATTAAGAACAAGTACCCTCTTCCTCTCATGAACTCCACCTTCGAACCTCTCACCCAGGCTACCGTCTTTACCAAGCTGGACCTCCAGAGTGCCTACCACCTGGTCCGTATCCGAGAGGGCGATGAGTGGAAGACCGCCTTCAAGACTCCCAGGGGCCACTACGAGTACCTGCTAATGCCGTTCGGCCTCACCAACGCTCCAGCGGTATTCCAGGCGCTCATGAACGACGTCCTTCGTGACATGCTGGAGGAGTTTGTGGTGGTATACCTAGATGACATCCTCATCTTCTCTAAGACCCTCGAGGAACACATCCAGCATGTCCGACGTGTGCTGGAGCGCCTCCTCCACAATCGGCTCTTCGTCAAGGCAGAGAAGTGCCGTTTTCACTCCGACTCCGTCGATTACCTGGGCTTCATCGTGGAGAGAGGCTTGACCCGGGCTGACCCTCGCAAGATCCGGGCCGTGGAGGAGTGGCCAGAACCCACCTCTCGGAAGGAGTTACAGAGCTTCCTCAGGTTCGCCAACTTCTACCGATGATTCATCCGGAACTACAGCCAGGTGGCGGAACCACTGACCAGGCTAACCTCTCCCGCCCTGCCGTTCGACTGGTCCCCAGCGACGGGTGCTGCGTTCCGCTCCCTCAAGAAGAGGTTCACTACCGCCCCAGTCTTGCTCCATCCAGACCCCAAGAGACAGTTCATCGTAGAGGTGGACGCCTCGGATACCGGACTTGGGGCTATCTTATCTCAGCGATCGGCAACGGACCAGAAGGTACATCCGTGCGCCTTCTACTCACGTCGTTTCCTCCCTGCCGAGAGGAACTACGACATCGGCAATAGGGAGCTGCTGGCGGTTGTGGCTGCCTTGGAGGAGTGGCGTCATTGGCTAGAGGGGGCCGAGGAGCCATTCACCATTTTGACGGACCACAAGAACTTGACGTATATCCGTGCTTCCAAGCGCCTCAATGGCCGGCAGGCAAGATGGGCCAGCTTCCTCAGTCGTTTCGACTTCTCGCTGACGTTTCGCCCTGGTTCCCGCAACACGAAGGCCGACTCCCTGTCCCGGTTACACTCCAAGGGAGCCCCAACCACAGAGGACCCGACTCCCATCCTCCCAGAGGGCAGGGTGGTGGGAGTGGTCACCTTGGGCATCGAGGGGGTGGTAAGGCGTGCCCTACGCTTCCATCGCGCTCCAGGCAAGGTACCGGTTCATCGCCTCTTCGTCCCCGACTCAGTCCGGTCCCGGGTCCTCCAGTGGGGCCATACCAGCCGGTTCGCCTGCCACCCAGGCGTTCATTGCACGTTCTCCTTCCTGGCTCGGCGATTCTGGTGGCCCACCATGAGGAACGACGTCAAGGAGTTCGTACTGGCCTGCGCAGTCTGCACCCGCAGCAAGGCCTCCCACCAGGCACCCTCCAGGCTTTTGCAGCCGCTTCCCATTCCGAGCCGCCCTTGGTCCCATGTGGCGTTGGACTTCATCACGGAACTTCCTTCTTCCCAGGGGAACACGTGCCTGCTGACCGTAGTGGATCGGTTCAGCAAGGGGGTTCACCTTGTGGCCCTTCCCAAGCTTCCCTCGGCGGCCGAGACGGCGGACCTCCTGACACGCCACGTGTTCCGCCTCCATGGGTTTCCCCAGGACGTCGTCTCGGACCGGGGGCCCCAGTTCACTTCCCAGGTATGGCGGGCTTTCTGCAAGGGATTGGGGGCAACGGTCAGTCTTTCCTCTGGTTATCATCCCCAGACTAACGGACAAACGGAGAGGATGAACCAGAGCGTGGAGTCTGCTCTTCGGTGTGTGGCTGCCGAGAAGCCTGCTTCTTGGAGCCGTTTCCTTCCCTGGGTCGAGTACTCCATCAACTCCAGGGTCAGTTCCGCCACCGGCCTCTCACCTTTTGAAGTATCCCTGGGCTACCAACCAGTTTGAGGTCGGTTTCAAACCCTAACATTACGACCCGACCATGTCGACCTCCAGCCGATTCACTTCAGAGGGAGCCCGAGTGGCGTACATGACTAACCTGTTCTCAGGCCGGGCAGCACAGTGGGTTACTGCCTCCTGGGCAATGGGGGCTGATTTCTGTTTTTCCTACCCAGACTTCGTGGCAGAGCTCCGCAGGGTTTTCCACCACCCAGCCCATGGCCAGGACCCAGGAGCTCGGTTAGGCACCTTCCAGCAGGGCAGTAGCGGGGTCACCGACTACGTGCTGGAGTTCAGACTGGCGGCAACGGAGAGCGGGTGGAACGACCAAGCGCTTCGTCTCACCTTCATGAGGGGGCTCAACGACGCTGTAAGGGACCAGCTCGCGACCCGTGAGGAACCGGAGTCCCTCAAGGACCTATTCAGCCTCGCCATTCGCATCGACGGACGCCTCCGGGAGAGAAGGCGTGAGAGAGCCCGACTGGGACCTCCAGAGGTGACCCAGACCTCCCGCACTCGTGACGGTACTGCGGCCCGTCCTGCTTCCACCACGACTGGTGGTCCCTTCCCCTCCCGTTCGGTGCCAGAGGAGGAACCCATGCAGCTGGGACGATCTCACCTTAGTCCGGCTGAACGAGAGGCCAGGTTCAGGTCCGGCCTTTGCCTCTACTGCGGCCGGGATGGGCACCGTATCTCCAACTGCCCCACCCGGCCAAAAGACCAGGCTCGCCGGGACCCCGGGAGATCCTGGTGAGCCGT
Source organism: Notolepis coatsorum (assembly GCF_963971535.1). Lineage (NCBI taxonomy): Eukaryota > Metazoa > Chordata > Actinopteri > Aulopiformes > Paralepididae > Notolepis > Notolepis coatsorum. The sequence goes on along the minus strand of NC_140169.1, from coordinate 168,176,171 downwards.
TTTTCTCGTTCCCAGAACCGTGCACCACCTAGTCGTCTGATGAGTATCACCCTGACCTGGGCGGACCAACGGGCGACGGTGGAGGCACTCATCAACTCGGGTGCTGACGAGAGCTTCCTGGATTTCGAGTTTGCTACCCAAGCCAACATTCCGCTAGAGGACCTCGTGAGACCCTTGGAGGTGTTCACGTTGGACCAACACCGCCTGGCTGACATCACGCAACGCACCGTCCCAGTCCTTCTCACCATTGCTGGTAACCACGTTGAGAGACTCCAGTTTTTCATCACCAGCTCTCCTCTTGTCCCTGTAGTCCTGGGCAGGCCTTGGCTCGCGCTGCATGAGCCCCACATCGCCTGGTCCTCCGGTACCATCAGAGGGTGGAGCTCCGCCTGTCATGCCCAGTGTCTTCAGGCGGCGTCCTGTCCCTCGCCCCGGAGCCCTCTTTGTGAGCCGCCTCCGGACCTCTCGACGATACCCCCCGAGTACCACAACCTCGAGGAGGTTTACAGTAAGTCCCGGGCTCAGGCCCTTCCGCCTCACCGGCCTTACGACTGTGCCATCGACCTTCGCTCAGGGGCTCCCCTTCCCGGCAGCCGCCTCTACAGTCTGACCGTCCCTGAGAAGGCAGCGATGGATCGTTATATCTCTGAGTCCTTGGAAGCAGGTCTCATTCGGCCTTCCTCCTCCCCTGTGGCGGCCGGTTTCTTCTTTGTTGGGAAGAAGGACGGAGACCTTCGACCCTGCATCGACTATCGCCAGCTCAACGAGATCACCATTAAGAACAAGTACCCTCTTCCTCTCATGAACTCCACCTTCGAACTCTCACCCAGGCTACCGTCTTTACCAAGCTGGACCTCCAGAGTGCCTACCACCTGGTCCGTATCCGAGAGGGCGATGAGTGGAAGACCGCCTTCAAGACTCCCAGGGGCCACTACGAGTACCTGCTAATGCCGTTCGGCCTCACCAACGCTCCAGCGGTATTCCAGGCGCTCATGAACGACGTCCTTCGTGACATGCTGGAGGAGTTTGTGGTGGTATACCTAGATGACATCCTCATCTTCTCTAAGACCCTCGAGGAACACATCCAGCATGTCCGACGTGTGCTGGAGCGCCTCCTCCACAATCGGCTCTTCGTCAAGGCAGAGAAGTGCCGTTTTCACTCCGACTCCGTCGATTACCTGGGCTTCATCGTGGAGAGAGGCTTGACCCGGGCTGACCCTCGCAAGATCCGGGCCGTGGAGGAGTGGCCGGAACCCACCTCTCGGAAGGAGTTACAGAGCTTCCTCAGGTTCGCCAACTTCTACCGAAGATTCATCCGGAACTACAGCCAGGTGGCGGAACCACTGACCAGGCTAACCTCTCCCGCCCTGCCGTTCGACTGGTCCCCAGCGGCGGGTGCTGCGTTCCGCTCCCTCAAGAAGAGGTTCACTACCGCCCCAGTCTTGCTCCATCCAGACCCCAAGAGACAGTTCATCGTAGAGGTGGACGCCTCGGATACCGGACTTGGGGCTATCTTATCTCAGCGATCGGCAACGGACCAGAAGGTACATCCGTGCGCCTTCTACTCACGTCGTTTCCTCCCTGCCGAGAGGAACTACGACATCGGCAATAGGGAGCTGCTGGCGGTTGTGGCTGCCTTGGAGGAGTGGCGTCATTGGCTAGAGGGGGCCGAGGAGCCATTCACCATTTTGACGGACCACAAGAACTTGACGTATATCCGTGCTTCCAAGCGCCTCAATGGCCGGCAGGCAAGATGGGCCAGCTTCCTCAGTCGTTTCGACTTCTCGCTGACGTTTCGCCCTGGTTCCCGCAACACAAAGGCCGACTCCCTGTCCCGGTTACACTCCAAGGGAGCCCCAACCACAGAGGACCCGACTCCCATCCTCCCAGAGGGCAGGGTGGTGGGAGTGGTCACCTTGGGCATCGAGGGGGTGGTAAGGCATGCCCTACGCTTCCATCACGCTCCAGGCAAGGTACCGGTTCATCGCCTCTTCGTCCCCGACTCAGTCCGGTCCCGGGTCCTCCAGTGGGGCCATACCAGCCGGTTCGCCTGCCACCCAGGCGTTCATTGCACGTTCTCCTTCCTGGCTCTGCGATTCTGGTGGCCCACCATGAGGAACGACGTCAAGGAGTTCGTACTGGCCTGCGCAGTCTGCACCCGCAGCAAGGCCTCCCACCAGGCACCCTCCGGGCTTTTGCAGCCGCTTCCCATTCCGAGCCGCCCTTGGTCCCATGTGGCGTTGGACTTCGTCACGGAACTTCCTTCTTCCCAGGGGAACACGTGCCTGCTGACCGTAGTGGATCGGTTCAGCAAGGGGGTTCACCTTGTGGCCCTTCCCAAGCTTCCCTCGGCGGCCGAGACGGCGGACCTCCTGACACGCCACGTGTTCCGCCTCCATGGGTTTCCCCAGGACGTCGTCTCGGACCGGGGGCCCCAGTTCACTTCCCAGGTATGGCGGGCTTTCTGCAAGGGATTGGGGGCAATGGTCAGTCTTTCCTCTGGTTATCATCCCCAGACTAACGGACAAACGGAGAGGATGAACCAGAGCGTGGAGTCTGCTCTTCGGTGTGTGGCTGCCGAGAAGCCTGCTTCTTGGAGCTGTTTCCTTCCCTGGGTCGAGTACTCCATCAACTCCAGGGTCAGTTCCGCCACCGGCCTCTCACCTTTTGAAGTATCCCTGGGCTACCAACCCCCTCTTTTCCCTGCACAGGAGTCGGAAGTGGCAGTTCCCTCCGTACAGGAGCATCTCGACCGGTGCCGTCGGGTCTGGGAGATCGCCAGGACTGCGCTGCTCCGGGTCCCTGCGCCGACGTACCACCCTGGGCAGAGGGTGTGGCTGTCCGCAAAGGACCTTCCGCTTCAGTCCTCGGCCAATAAGCAAAACTAGATTTTAGGTCTGTGATGAAAAAGGGCCTCGCGGGAAGGGGGGCCTCGCACAAAAAAAATAAAAATAAAAAAATATATATATATTTTTTATTTATTATTTTTTTTATTTTTATTTTTTGCGAGGCCCCCCTGCCCGCGAGGCCCTTTTTCATCACAGACCTAAAATCTAGTTTTGCTTATATGCTTATATATTTCACATTAGACACGTTTGTAGAATGTGTCTGACTTGTTCCTGGGTCTGCGGCTCTGCAGCAGACATACTCACTATTGGAGCTCTGGGGCTCTGCAGCAGACATACTATTGGTTTCAACGAAGGGAGTGGTTACATCATGTGTACGACGGCGTGCGTCAGCTGCGTTTGACTATTTCGCGCGTGCAGCTTTGGAGGTTATGCTTAGTTATGCCAGCCAAGACGAAGAGGTCGGTCATTATCAGTCGGTCGGTCACCAAGGAACGTTGACGAAAGGCCTCTCGCTGGCGGGACAAAAAGAAGCTATGGCCGGAGCCTTGTCATGGTGCAGTCGGGATATAGCCATGATGATGTCGGCTAGTAGCTAGCTTAGCTAAAGGCTAACTAGCGTTAGCTAACCTAGAGACAGCGCATGCAGCCAAGATGAAGAGGATGGTCGTTTGGCAGATGAACTTCGTCAACTCCACGCGGTTGTCTCCATCCTCTTGGACGTTTGGTGAGTTTTTAACCTATTCTATTAACTCTATTCTATTCCCGCCGTGGATATCTCTCTCTCTCTCTCTCTCTCTCTCTCTCTCTCTGGAGCCAAACTGGCCGACTAGCTGTTGTAGTACTAGTAGCTAACGGTGTGTGGCCTGGTGTCAGCACCTGTATTGCTTTTCTCACATTGTACAGTTTTTCAGTGGTAGCCGCATAGCTTGCTTCTGCGTTAGCTAATGGTTAGCGATAGCCGGGTTGAGCTAACTGTTAGCCAGTTAGCTGTTTAGCTACGACGTTAGCTGCCGGCTGCGCTCGGCTGGGAACGTTAGTTTGATGCTATCAGTTAGCCTAGAGTTAGCTGTTAGCTTGTGCTACGACCATTGACATTAGCCGTGAGAATAGCAGGGGGTTCTGGCACTCTGACTACGACATCATCTTTGACAGAAGATGTAGTCGGGCCTGCACCATGACAAGGCGCCGGCCATAGCTTCTTTTTGTGCCGCCAGCGAGAGGCCTTTCGTCAACGTGGAGACCTGTGTTGCGGCCTTTCGCCCTGCGTTCCTTGGTGCAGGTAAGATGAATGAAAATGTCATGACATTACCCCACTCTTCCTTCCTTCCCCTCCCGAATGCTTTGTTAATAACGATGTTTTTTTCCAGGCAAAACATATGTTACTTCACAACATTTGGAGATACGACATGTGCTGTGTGTGAATTGTCTTGGTCGTTTGTGTAGCTTGGGTAGCGTTGGGCCGTTGGCCAAAGCTGTGTGTGGCCTGGTGTCAGTAGCCTACCTGGCTAGCCTATTTAGCTGATGTCGGCCATTGGCTCCTTGCTGCTTTGTTTTCTCTGGTATAGACCCTCTTCTCTTTCGATTTAAGTGTTGATCTTTGTCCTTTTGGATCTATGTATATTCATGTTGCCTTTGTGAAGTTATCTTTTCCTTCTGTTTTGTTCTTTCATTAAAAGTTTAATATCCTTTAGGGGGTCATCTTTGCTTATCTCTCTCATACATGCTCTCTCTCTAACACACACACACGACAAACACACATGCTCTCTCTCTCTCTCTCTCTCTCTCTCTCTCTCTCTCTCTCTCTCTCTCTCTCTCTCTCTCTCTCTCTCTCTCTCTTTCTAACACACACAGTCTGCCTATGGCGGCCTTTCTCGATGGCTAGGCTGTGCTCGCTGAGTCTGTACCTAGTCAAGGATCTTCAGTCACAGTGCTCAGGTATTCTGCCACTGTGTACTCTCTGTTTATGGCCAAATAGCATTTCAATTTCTTTCCAATGTGTCTCTCTCTCTCTCTCTCTCTCTCTCTCTGTACTCTGTATATTGACTGTAGAACGGGAGCTCTCTCTCGCTCTCTCTCTTGCTATATGTTGACTGTATCATGCCCAGCCTCGGGCAGCGCTATTATTTAAGAATAATATTCTTCACAGATGTTGACTGTATGAAAATTATATATATATTTTATTTTTATTTTTATTTTTTTACCTTTTGGGGGGGGGCCTCGCATTTTTAAATCTCGCACAGGGCCTCGCATTTCTCCCAGGCGGCCCTGCCTCCCAGACGCTACTGGTGGTCGTGAGCAGCATCAGCAAACACAGCTGCCCTGTGGCAGACTGACGGAATCATGTCTGCTATTCAGTGCCAACCACCATCAACAACCTTCATAAATACATTCAACATTAATGGAATAGGCTAACTACCAACTTAGCTGTAGCAGTTAGTTATATGCAATCACATTTGTTTAACTACGGGGTAGTAGTTGACCTAGTTGTTAGCTTAAGCTAGTTAGCTGTGGTTATTTACAAACATGTAGATGAGACTAATCATATACAGATCGAGAACATGGCTAACAGTTGGGAATTCTAAGGTACATCTTATTTAAGCATGTAAAATGGCAACTAATCAATTCAATCAATTAGATTACCAATATTATATCAACATGAAAATTTGGAAGGGAACATAATAGTATTTAATTTTAGTATTTACTATTATAATATTAGTAGCCGATTAATTTGCAGCCCGTCCTAGGTTCTGATTGGCTCTCTAGGTTAGCACTTTAGCTGCTGATGCTGTGGTGGGCACTAGTCCTAACATTGCTAACTAAACTTTTAGTCAGAGAAAAAACGTCACAAGTCACGACTATTTACGTCCATGTGCTGTAAGGAATCAGGAATACGGAAAGCACATTGTCTTGTAATAGAATGACTGAAATCACTGCAAGAGCTAGTATAGGCTAGCTAGCCCTCATGAACCGGCAGACACCAACAGTAGAATATGCACTAGGCTACTGCACGCACCTGTCATGTTACTGTTGGTTCCTTCCACTTGAACTTCATCATCATTAGCAGCAGCAGCTACTCTAACGCCAGCCCTTCCTCTACTAAACATGTCTGTAATTTTAGAACATTGTTCTGCGTCTTTTACTAGCAATTTTAGTTTTTTAATTCTAGCTTTTTCAGCTCCACCCTTTCTTTTTTTGTGTTCTCCATTTTCTAGGCCTACTCGCGGTTGGGAGGAAACGTGAATCTCATTCACTGATGTCGCATGTCTCATTCAAGACTGGCTAACAAAAGGATGTCTTTCACTTAACACCAAGAAAACAGTGTTGTTACAAAGGGTCAGATTAAACCGAATATATATATTTATTGCTTGAGATCCCATGTATACTATTTGTATATCGTTTGATATCCCTTGTATATTCTTTGTACATATACACGGAATATCCCTTTACCTGGTACAGGACAGACCATAATATTCGTTCTCCTATTGGAAGCGCTCCCCTAGGCGCCACGGCCATACCCCCCAATGTCTAGTTCAAAGTCACCGCTAAGACATGCCTGGACATGCCCGGTTCTGCGCAAGAATACGAGACAGAAATAAGGCTGGTACTAGATTGTTCACCTTACGTATAAATACTTCGCAGGTGGATACAGCAGTTAGTTACCCAATAAGTTGAAGTCTCACACCACGATACAACGTGCTGTGAAGTGGGCCCGTTTTGCCCCGAAATAGAGCCTTGAGACCGCGTGCGAATTGATAGCTGAAGTGTCAGAGTTTAACGCTGGATCGTCGAGTTCGACCTATTCTATTATTAAGTAATAGTCTATTATGTAAAGTGTATCGTGCGGCTACCGTTCTACAGTGACCAGCATTACCAACGTTTCATCGTACCGAGCTAGTGTGCTTATCCAGGCTGGGCGGCTTAACCTGGTGCCGTCATCCGAGGAGCCCTAGACGAGAACCGTGTGGATATGTACACTGGATAACCTACCCGACGACTACAGAGCCCTTTTCGGCTGGATTATATTTGCTTTGGTCCTGTAGCTGTTGGAGCGGAGAATCGTCTACACCCACTGTTGTGTGGGATTTACCCTGTGAGGAGCACCGTCGAGCCCGCCTCTAGTACTCTGAGGCTGGCTAGCTTTCCTCCATGCGGCACTGCATACCGGAGAATAGCTGTTGTTCGTCTACGGATCAAGGGATTATTGCACTGTCTCCTGTACCTGGAGTCTCCTTATTCCTCGTTGACCCAGACTTTCTGCTACCGACAAATCCTCTCCCCTGCTGGCTTACAACCGGAGGGACCCCTTTAGTATCTCCAGCTGATCTACTAGTGCAGGGACGTGCACAGGACTTTAGAAAGGCAGGTGCCGAAAAAGTTGAAAAGGGCATATTTGATAAAATGCAATGCGAGCGCGCGAAGTGCGCGAGCCCGATTTTTTTGGTTAATACAAGTCTATGGTACATTCAGTTTCACCGATGTCACCAAAACTACATAGTGTCCCTTTAATAACACAATATGCGCTCCATACCAACAGCTGCGCAGTAGCAGTACTGTCTATCTGTATGTCATGTATGTCATATATGTTACGATGAATTGAAAATGGGGACCCTGATGTAAACAAGACGAAAGTCTTTCTCTGGTCTGCATCCCCTTAACAATTGTATGTATTGAGCTGTACTGTACTGTACCCATTCTGCAATCTGTTAATAAAGTTTTCATTCATTCATTCATTCATGCGGGCGCGCTGTGTTGAGAGAGCAAGAGAGAGAGAGAGAGAGAGCGAGAGAGAGAGAGAGAGAGAGAGAGAGAGCGAGAGAGAGAGCGAGAGCGAGAGAGAGAGAGAGAGAGAGAGAGAGAGAGCGAGAGCGAGAGAGACAAAGAGAGCGAGAGAGAGAGAGAGAGAGCAAGAGAGAGCGAGAGAGAGAGAGCGAGAGCGAGAGAGAGAGAGAGAGACAGAGAGAGAGAGAGAGAGAGCGAGAGAGAGAGAGAGAGAGAGAGCGAGAGAGAGCGAGAGAGACAGAGAGAGAGAGAGCGAGAGAGAGACCGCATTAACTCACTTGTTAGTTGAAACGTGGTCCAGGTCAGCAGGGCTTGATGAAGTATTATGTCCACTGTCCCACAGGCCACAGTCACAGACTGTTGTCTTGATGTTTATCCACTGTGACTCCAGACTGCATCCAGCCAAATCGCTTATTGTTAGCACTGTAGCTTTGTTGTTGTCAGCACACATTATCTCTTGAGATAAAGCTGGGAACGAGGTTACAGCACACGGGACATTCAGGAAGTCAAAAAAGATAGTGCTTGCCGATTGGTGCTAAGAACAGCAGGGCGGGTACAAGCGGTGTGACGTAATTGGCAGACTCGACTGTCAATCAAAATTATTCTGTTTCTCCGTCAGAACGAATCCAGGCTGGAAGGACCTATTATTTACGAGAGGGGTGGCATTTCTCTCTCTTTCTTTACCTAATATTTAGATGCTATCGTGACATCTTTCATTTGGAAGGGCAGGGCAGTATATCTATATGTGCAACAGTAAAAAAAAAAGGGTGGCATAAAAAGGGCACTTTCTAATGAAAAATGAAATAGGCAGGTGCCCGGGCACCCCTTCACCCCTATGTGTGCACGTGCCTGTACTAGTGTACCATATATAATTCTTATGATACAGGTGGTATTAATTATCTCCTGCGTAATATTCTCATGGACTTACGCTCCTGACCTATTCATGCACATTCTTCGCCTTACAAGCGCAACTCTCAATCTTGATAAGTAATGTAAGATAATCTTCGTGCTGCTAATAAATATTCTTCTAAACAGTATTTCTTGTGAAGCCGTGTTATTGTGGATGTGTTCATCTCATATACATGTGTACTGTATGGCCAGTAGTAATGTACACAACTCAGTAGTGGTTTAATGATACCATACTTATTCAATACAGTCAGGAAATTGTACCCCTCAGTTACAAGTGTGATGTTCACAAAGTCACCAGTAGAGGTCACTCACTCTAATGTGTTTCTGGGAGAGGCGGAGCTGGACAAGTTCAAGTTCAAGTTCTTTAATAGTTGTCATACAGAAGTACAGAATACTTTCATACAAAATGCTTCTTACTGTTACGCTCCAGAGACTGTGCTAGACAAGATAGTATCAAATAACATAATAACATAATATAGCATGAATTTAGAAGAAGAATGAGGTCACAGTTGTTCGGTATAGACATATGTACAATGTTCTGAGTTACCATATAATATACAATACACAATACTATGCAGTGTACTAATGTACAGTACTATCTAGTGCAAAGCAGAAGTGGGATGAGGTACAATTTTAGGTACAATTTACAGTAAGGTGTACGAGTTGTAGTGCAATCCTTCATCCATAAATATAAAGTGTGGGGAGTGGGTGCTACAGTGTGTTTGTTTAAAGTGGGTGTGTGCTATAAAGTGTGTGTAGTGGGTGCTACAGTGTGTTTGTTTAAAGTGAGTGTGTGCGTGTGGATGTGTGTGCTATGTGTGTTTGGTGGTTGTTGTTGTGTAGTGTTCATTCATTGTTCGTTTAGCAGCCTGATGGCCTGGGGATAGAAGCTACTTCTGAGTATTTCTGTGCTCGCCTTGAGACTCCTGTGTCGCTTGCCTGACGGCAGCAGTTCAAAGAGGCAGTTGTTCGGGTGGCTCGAGTCCTTAATAATTCTCTTAGCCTTCCCCTTGCAACGCTTGTTGTAAATGTTCTGGAGAGTGGGGAGCCCCCCTCCAATTGTGCGTTCGGACATTGTACATTAATTCAAGTATCTTGGGGTCACATTGGACTCTACATTGACCTTCAAAAAGTAATGTGAAGAAAGTAAAACACAGTCAAGTTTAACATCGAAAACTTCAGGCAGATCAGGCCCTGCCTGCCAGTTCTGTTCCGTTAGGGGCTCTGCTTGGCATCACTACTGCACTCCCTTGCGTACGTGCACGCATACTGAATAAAATTCCACAAAAATATACCTTTAATACCAGTATTAGTCTGACCACACCCCTCATCAGCTTACCTTCATAAGCAGGTGTGTGGTCACCTGCTCTCCTCCTTCTCGCTTTCACCACAAGGAAGTGCCTCGGTAGTACCCCACTTGACGTGTTGTTAGTTGAAAAGAGTTGTGACTGGTTTACATTGTGCTTAATCTTTTCTTCTCTCACATCTGTTGTACAAGAAAAGGTTGGGTCATAATGTATTCCGCGGAGAGTAGACCCGCTAGACCTACTCTTCACCACCGGTTCTCCATTCCCGCCTCCGTCGTGCGCCTCGGTGCTGGGCTGTTGCCACTCTCGTGGTTGCCGACCCAGCCCGGGAGACTGCCGGTGGATAGTTTTCCTCACCGAAGAGCCGAGGGTTCGGTGCCGTCGCTCCGGCGATGGCCTGATCTCGACTCTGGTTCCTCTGGTTCTGGGGAATCGCCCGTTGGTGAACGGGGGGTTGTTTTGGAGCCAGAGGATTTGCGACGCAAACTTTTCGCGTCTGCTCGCTCGCGTCGCAAGATGGTGGCGTGCAGACGCGAACGGCCTGGGTTTGGGGAGCTGCTGGAGACCAGCGAAGATGCGTTCGGCTCGGGATTTCCGATGGAGACTGAGGACTTCATGGATGAGGCGGACGGATTTTTGTATGAGGGCCCCGTGGAGGAGAGTATCCCTCCTCAGGAGACCCCGGAGGGGGGGGAAATGGCTCCATGGGGCGCCCTGTTCGAGGGATGTCGAGGAACCACCTTGGCCTCATCAGCAGGATGCCCTACTGTCGGCCACATCGGATTGTGGCTCCTTGACCAGTCGCAGCCTGCTGTATGTGAGGGATGCGGGGTCGGTGGAGGAAGGTTCGCAGGGGGAACTGCGGGGCCTTGTTTCCCGAGCTCATGGCGGTAGCCGCCACCGCAAACGGTGTGCCACTGCCGCTGCCATTGCCTGCACCTGTCCCTGATGACCTCATAGGCCATCCCTGGCAGCGTCCCCCAGTGAGAGGGGTGGACGTTGTCTACCCATTTTTCCCATCGATGGGGGCCTATGTTCGTCGGGGGTCAGGCGGTGACCAACATCATGGGACTAACTCCTACCTACGTACCAGTTACGCGGGTAGCAGGGTTGGTCAAAGGTATGGGGTAGGGCGTGCCTCGGCTTGACAGTCCGATGGCCGCGCTCCTCTGTCCGGATATGGTGTGGGAACCACTATGCAAGCCGGTCCTCCAGGGGAAATCGGCTAGGCGATTGGCTTATTGGGGTGACCAGTCATTTATCGCTGGTACACAATCGCTGGCTGCGGCGTCTAAACATCGCCCACCTGGCTAGATTTGTATCAGGGATAATGACGGGCGGCACGGATCTGACCGAGGTGAAATGCGATCAGATCACCCAGGCTGCGGGAGCTGTCCTGCATCTTTCCCAGGTGCTGGCCATAGCCATGGGGAAAGTGCGCGCCCTGGCCACCCTGGGGCCAGCGTCACCTTTGGCTGAAGCAGGCCCGTGTGCCAGAGAAGAAGAGAGCTCCTCTTCTGACGGCCGCCCTCTCCGACGCTGGCCTGTTCGGGAAGGCCCTGCGGTTGATGACCTCAACATGCAGAGAGATGGCAGAGGAGAGATCCATCCTCCAACCCCATTTTCCGCCTCCCGTTCTTTGCCGGTGGAGGCAGAAGGCTTCCGCGACGTCGAGCTGTCGCCGCTACCACTGCCTCCGCCGCCGCTGCTGGCCCTGCCAAGAGGGCCAGGGGACGAAACGGCGCTTCTGCCACCGCCGGCCCATCCCAGACCGGAGGAGACGGTAGGGAACGTCGTGTCCAGCAGACTGTAACCTACCGTCCCTCCGGGGCTCCCCGGGGTGGCAAGACTCGAGCGGCGCGAGGTGGCAGACGCCGTTAGGAGTGACTTTTTCCCCTCTGTGTCCCCTCTCCTACACCCTCCCCGGCCCCTCTATGATTTTGTGCCTTGACACTATTTAGTTATTAAATAAAAAAAAGTTCCCCAATGGAGGGGGACTGTGTTTTGGCCGAACAAACTGTGTGTTTCTTCAAACAAATCATATGGTGGGGTTGTGTATATATGAATCTGCCCTTTTTTACGTTGTGGGGTGAGTTGTGTTGTGTTACGAGGTTAAGCAAGGTCTGCAACGTACACTCTGTAATAGGTTCTATTTAGCTTGATGCTCCACATGCAGTTAGAACTGGTGTTATTCCATTGCTTTAACTAAGTATATGTGTTTTCACAATGCTGTGTTGTTAGTTGCAGTAATGCTCGTACGCACACATTTCACGGCCTAGCCGTTTACCTCTCGTTCAGCGTTTTTTCCTATGTATGACATAGGCAACGGGTATAGGATTCACGCACAGGCGACTTGTGTTTTGTTGTAAAACCTTTTACACTTTTTGTGGGTAGCGGGCATTGTATTAGCTTCGCTATGCTTTGCTTTCTACCGGAGGTTTTTCAAGATGGCTACGGTTGTTTATCTGTGTGTAGGGATAAAGGGTGTGTTTTCGGGAGGGGGTGTCTGATAAACCCCTCTTTTCCCACTTGATTGGTTTAGGGGATTTTTGATCTCTTCTGCTGAGCCAGTCAGGGCCAGGCCAGTGCTTGGCAGGGGGGGGGGGGGGGGGGGGGGGGGGGGGGGGGGGGGGGGGGGGGGGGGAAGGGGGTATCCTACCGACTCCTGTTACATGACAGGATCCGGTAGGTTTTTTCCCCGCCCGTTGTAGCGTTGTTGCTATGGCGACGCCTTCCATGAGCTGGTGTCTTAAAGATGTCGAGGTTGGGCGCAGGGCTCACAGTCCTGCTGCGCCCGGTTTATGTGTCAAACTTGAGTCAATTGGTCACGTGTCTCACAGTTTACATATCTTTTTTTTGACCATAGTCTCATGTGGGAAGGTGTTTCTGGGAGGGTCTGGTCTTACACTCTGATTAAAAGGAGTGACTGGATTGAAATCATGTGAAACACAGGGTTTTTACTCCCAGCTGTGCAGTTGGGTCATACGGGTGATGCCTTTTCTTTATTTTTATAAAGAGTTGAATGTGTCTTGATGGATTGGAAATGAGGGTCCCTGATGGAAACAAGACTAACGTCTTTCTCAGGTCTGCCTCCCCTTAACCTATTGTGTGTATTGCCGTACTGGGTTGTACCCTTTCTGCAGTCTGTTGGGTACATTTTTTCATTCATTCATTCATGGAGTTGATTGCATCTCGCCCCTCTTGTCGTTTCCCTGGGCGTCTTGGGGATTCAATACGGTGGTCTAAACGGCCTATTGTTGATGTGGGTATGTCCAAACGCACACATAGTGCTAGCTCAGGATGTGCTTTTTGGGCCATTGGCTGACTAGCGCGCCTTGATTGCTTGGGTGAAACAGCGTTTTTATGGAGCAATTGGGATGGGGGTTTTTCCTCTTCCGACACCCTGTGTGGTTGTCGATGGGTTCCCGTTCATGTCAGGGGATGATGACGGAATGGGTCTGGACATATGGGGAAGGGTCTCACGCCCTTGGGGTGGGCCACCGGGCGCGGTTCATACCGACACGTCTGGGTGGCGCCTTCTTTTTTATGTTGGGATCAACACGCATATCTGCCCCTTCTCCTGGGGTTGGCAGGTCGGCGTGATTAGGGCACGGGACTGGTTCTGGTCGCGCTGGTCCAGATCAGTTGCACCCGTTGTCCGCTGGGGATGCAGATCTGCTGTTCTGGTACCCTGAGGGACTTGGGGTTTTTTCAGGGGGAAAAATGCTAGGTCGGTCCGGGTGTCACAGGGTTGAGCGTTATGGGACCCTTGTTAGGTGCGTTGTATTCTGCACTGTCGTAATGGCTTACGGCCGTGCCGACCTGTACGCGCCCGATCTCGTCGGATCTCGACCGCTGTGCAGGTTGGTCTTGGTTGGTACTTGGTTGGGTGACCTCCTGGGAATACCGAGTGCGGGGTGCTGGGGCTGGTCTTCCATTTTTACGCTCTTCTCTTGCGCTTGGCGCTGAGGGGCCTGTTGGGGTGGTTTTAACCTCCTCGGGGGACCCTGTGCCCCCCGTATCACCGGGCCCGGTCCGGGGTAATGCTCGTTGACCCGTAGGCCCGGGATAGCCCTGTTGGAAACCGGAACGCGGGCTGCGGCGGTGCCGCAGGTGTGTTTTGGGGTTTCTTTCCTGAGGGGTTATGGGACCAACCATTGCATGGGGTAATGCCTGGGTGGTTGGTTCTCTGGTGTGTTGCTGCAGTGTCAACTCCCGGTTCTCCGGTTGAGGGTGCCCCTGCACGTTCATGACGTCTGCCGATCGTATGGGCTTTTTCTGTGGGCAGCTGTCAGGGGCCGAGTGGTCTACGGATCCCACTTCTGACATGCTGTTTAAAGGCTTGGTTATGCGACAACGCCAGCATACGCCCCTTCCGCCGGGGCGGCTGTTTTCAGCTGCCCTTTCTGGCGCCTGCCTCGTCCGCAGTTTCCAGGCTTGGGTTGACAGCCTGTTGCCTGGTCTTTTTCCCCGGTGCACTGCCTGCTTCCGTTGGTTAACTCTTGTGTGTTATGACCATGCTGTCTGCCTGTTGCAGGGCCTGTGTTCCAGGCGGTGTGCTGTTGGGGAGGACAGGGCCCGCTCGGCTGAGGGGCCTTTGTCCGAATACGCTGGCGATGTGGGGGGCGGGGTCACTAGGTGCCCACCTGGTGGGGTCTTGATGCTGGCATCATGGACTTCTCCGGGCCCCCATTCCAGGGAGTCCAGTCCTTTTGGTGGGTCTGGGTCTTCCTTCGCGCTCCGCTGCTACGGCCTTGCCACGGGGTTGGGTTTGCCCTTGATCCCGTGATTCTGGGGGCGGTGACGAGGTTGTTTCCTACGTTCGTTCCCGGGTGGCATGCGGGTTGTGCGTGTGTGTAGTCGTGGGGTCAAGCCACGGTCTGCTCACCCTGTGCGTTGGGTTGCTTGAGTGCCTCTTCGCACGGTCGGGTCCGTCGCCCTCCCGTGAAGCCCCTAATAGGGGGGATGCCCTCCATTAGGGGGGGTCGGGGGGGCTCGGCCCTCCCTGTTCTGATGGTTGTGGGGGGCTGTCAGCGGGGTGTATTTGTCAGCCAGCGGCTCCGCTTGGCCTCCCTTTGTGCAGTAGTGATGCCAAGCAGAGCCCCTAACGGAACAAAACGTTAGGTTATGGCTATAACCAAGTTCTGTTAGTTAGGGGTGACGCTTGGCATCAGACGGCCGCTGCAGCCCTTGACCTCACCTTGTGGTGAAAGCTTGGGTAGGAGGAGAGCAGGTGACCACACACCTGCTTATGAAGGTAAGCTGATGAGGGGTGTGGTCGACTAATACTGGTATTAAAGGTATATTTTTGTGGAATTTTATTCAGTACGCGTGCACGTACGCGAGGGAGTGCAGTAGTGATGCCAAGCGTCACCCCTAACTAACAGAACTTGGTTATAGCCATAACCTAACGTTAATGCTGCAAGGATGTTTCTGCATTCAATGATTTTATCACACATCGAGTACTGTTTTATCAACTGGTCTCTTTCATATGTCACTACTCTTACACCAATAGAATTACTCTACAAAAAAGCCATAAAAGTATTTGATAGGAAACCAATTTCATTTCATCATTGTAATGTTTTAGAAAAACATAACATGCTAAGTTTAGAGAATTTCCAAGTTTTCAAATATACTTGCTTCATGTACAAGGTTCTGCATGGACTTGCCCCTCCCCCATTGAATGAGTTCATCCAACAGAAAGCAGACACTGGCATTACCACCAGGGCCACAGTAGAGGGGACTGTAAGGTGCCTTTTCGGTATACTACCTTTGCAAAAACTGTGTTCTCTGTTAAAGGTGGTAACTACTGGAATAGCCTACCAGTTGTGATTAGAGATTGCCCTACATACTCCATGTTCAAGACCCATCTTAAACTGCATCTTAAGGCAAACCAGAACTGTGATCATTTTTTATCTGATTTAGTTTATGCAACTTGTTTATTGTTTTATTGCCGGCCCACACACTGGCCCACACACCGGTCCACATAATGGCCCACACACCGGCCCACATACGGCCCACACACTGGCCCATACACCACACCGGCCCACACACTACACCGGCCCACATTAGTGGCCCACATTAGTGGCCCACACACTGGCCCACACACTGGCCCACACACTGGCCCACACACCGGCCCACACACTGGCCCACATACTGGCCCAAACACTGGCCCACATACTGGCCCACACACCGGCCCACACACCGGCACCCCGACCGAACAGTAGGAGTCGCTGTTTACAACGACCAGGACCCACCCACGCCGGCTTTCCACCCGCTGACACTGCTAATTGTGTCAGTATGGACGGCCGACCAAGCCAGAGGCACAGCGGCAGCTGGATTCAATCCCACTGTCTCTGCGGTGGTAGACAGACGCTTAGTCCACTGCGCTACCCAGCCGCACCGGAAAGAGGCTGTTTTTAAAGCAAGTGGCAAGTGACCAGTCAGGTGGTGGTTTATAAACCATAACAGCGCACCTGATACTTTGCTACATCCAATTCTACTTCTAAAGCTGTGACTGGTCTGCGCTACCCGGCTGCACTCCCTGCAGTTTATTTTTGAGCTTTTGGGAAAGACCGCTATACCATGCAGAACAAGCATAATCGAAATTAAACTGGATTAGAGATGCAACTAATACTTTTTTTACTTTTAGGTTTAGATCACGTGTGTGATCTAACCAGTCCACCGTTTTAACGTGCATGTGAAGCAAATTGAGGACCTAAATCCAGACCTCAGCCTTTTCCCGTCTCGTGAAGAAATCGACATGCACACACTCTCAAAACAGTTTGTGGTGCTGGGAGTAAATCCCCTTATGAAATTGCTCCTGCACTCACTCCTCTCTACTTTATTCAGTCAATGTTTTGATCAGGGACCTTTATCAAGACATAAGATTGTAAAGATGTAAACACTTGAAGCATGCTTCACAGCCGACGTAAACATGGACGCATGGTGATGACGTCAGTAGCACGCTGTCCTTACCAAGACTACCTGGACTGCATTCTGTGATGATGATCCTGCAGACAACTGTAGTTAAGTTTCTCAAGACATTCTTTTGCCTATTTTTCCACTTTCTTTTAATGTTCCTTCTTATATATTATTTCTTCGCATATATTATTATTTCGATTACTATTAATATTGGTTATACTAGTTAATGAATTGATTGATTGGTTTACTGATTAATAATTAATATTATTATGTTATTTTCCTTTTCTTTCATTTAGAATTCATGTCTTTTGAATTATTTGTATGCACGTAGAAGATATGTATGCACATATGTAGGTGTGCATGTTTGTATGAAGGTATGCATGTTGTGTACATGTTGCGTGTGTATGTGTATATATGCATGTTGAATGTTTCTGTGTGCTTATGTGCATGTGCATATGTATGTGCGTGTACCTATTTGTACATATACCTATGTATTTCTGTATGCACTGATATCATTGTCCATCCG
The DNA here is from genome assembly GCF_963971535.1 of Notolepis coatsorum. Classification (NCBI taxonomy): domain Eukaryota; kingdom Metazoa; phylum Chordata; class Actinopteri; order Aulopiformes; family Paralepididae; genus Notolepis; species Notolepis coatsorum. The sequence goes on along the minus strand of NC_140169.1, from coordinate 168,158,877 downwards.
ATCTCTCTCTCTCTTTCTCCCCCCCCCCCCCCCCCCCCCCCCCCCTATATTCTCATCTTTTGGCTAGGGCAGGGGTGGCCAACCAGTCAGAGACTAAGAGCCACAAAAAAATTACTGTGGTACCACAAAGAGCCACACCATATACCAGCGTTTCTCAACCTTTTTTTTCAGTCACGGCACCCTTCATGTGTTTATAGGTCTCACCCTCTGGCCTCTGAAGTTGCTAATGTCTTTTTTATTTGGGCCTCACAGGGTTAAAAGTACCCTGTGAGACCCACGGTTGCAAAATTACAAAATCACTTTTAGCCATTTAAAAAAAGAATGTTTATTTAAAAAATGTTAAAGGGGAACTATTTTACTATTTCTTTCACTATTTGGGCACTTTTACACAATTCCTGTGAGTCTATGGAACACCTAGGTTTTTTTCAAAAAAAATGCATTGTTTTGTATTTCTAATCAAGTACTAAAAACCGCATTTTTCTACCTCAAGATCTTAAGCCGTTTTGAGGCTGGGCTCCAACCACTGTGTGGCCTGGTGCCAACTGCCACATCAACTGCCACATTATTATGCAGCTGAGAAATCTCTGACATCACAGATATGCACATTTTCAGATGACTCAGTTCAGTGAGGGTGAATATTGTGAGAGGATAATTGGAAGAATTCGCCAATATGAGAATTAGAGACATATATCCTATTAATATAAGTCCACATAGCTAAGAAACAATGGTAAACACTGAAAAAAGCCATTTATAAGATAGTTCCCCTTTAAGCACATGTATAGTCAATTGGTCCTGTTGTTCAGCCTCACAATGCTATTTGATAGTAAATGTGTTTATATGTCCCACCCTCTGGCCTCTGAAGTTGCTAATTTCTTTTTAATTTGGGCCTCACAGGGTTAACCTCTTAAGCCCGAGATATACAGTAAAAGTGTATATTTTCAGCATTATGTTTGTTTACCAATTATTTTAACTGTTATTAGTGAAATATAAGATTATAGAAATCTCAGGGCATTGAGTCGGAAACCGGCGCATATTGACAGGAGGAAGTGGCACAGCCAAAAGTGAGTGTAGTCTTTTGAAGGAAGAGACTCAGGGCTTTCAAATTTCGAAAAACTACCCTACCCAGCTCACACCAGCCCCTGTCAATCATCTGACTTCTGGATTTACTTTTTAATTTCTCTTATTTTTTGGGATTATCTCCCACAAACCTGAACGTTATTGCCATAAAACAGAACGCAGTTAGTTTCTCTACCTTTCTGTGAACGTCTTGCAAAAAACGGTGTTGCAATATGATGAAAAATGGTGGAGAAATTTACATTATAAAAAAGATGGCAGAATTCAGTACTGTATCTACAAAACCTTCTGTTTAATCATCTTCCCTTTATTCATTTGCTTAGATTTTTCAGGTCTGGTCAATTTTAGCATGGTGTTATTTACAGTCAAAGATAATTTTTTTTTTTAAATAGAATTGATATTCTCCTTTGGTTCATTACAATTTACTCAAGCCTAGTAACAGACACACTATTTCTGACACTGATCCATATATGTCCCTAGATTCAGATACCAAGAACATGCAAATGGACCATTTAAAAAAAAAATGTAAATGTTTATTCTACGTCCTTATGGAATGAGTGACATAAAAAAAAAAAAAAAAGTAAAAAAAAAATAAAAGAAAATATTTTTTTTTAATTTTTTTTTATTTTTTTTTATGGATGGAAGAGCCGCACATTGACGGGCAAAGAGCCGCATGCGGCTCGCGAGCCGCGGGTTGGCCACCCCTGGGCTAGGGAGTTGTGGTTATTGTTAGGCTACTCACCCAAAATCCTTGGACCTATGTGGTTAAGGTTAAATGGGCTGGGTGGTTCTGTGTTGGTTGTTTTGATATTGTCTGTCTGTGTCTTGTCTGTTCGTCTTGTCTTATCTTGTCTTGTCTTGTCTTGTTATGTCTTGTCTTGTTATGTCCTGCCATGTTCAGTATAATCGATGTTACTCCTGAGATGTGGTTTATGTTGTCTTGTTCATATATTATTAATATGGGTTCTATTTGCAAGCATAGCAAATTTTTTCTGTGGAACAGTGATTGTTGTTGGATTAATGATGGAACAGATTTAAACACTAAATATCAATCTGGATAGCGCAAAAGGAATTAAAATCATACATTTGAATATTAGGAGCCTTGTACATAAAATTTACCTACTTAGGGTATGGGTTGAACTGCACAAACCTCATGTAATTACTCTATCAGAAACCTGGCTTACCAACAATATATCCAATAATGAAATAAAATTAACTAACTATACTCTATACCAGTGGTCACCAACCCGTCGATCTTGATCGACTGGTCGATCTTTGAGACTGTCCCTGTAGATCTTTCCATGAAAATAATTTTTTTTTTTTTTTTTTTTTTTTTATCTTACCCTGAGAGTCCACATTACAGTTCTACTTTTGTTTTGATGTGAAAATGATGCTTCACTTAGCACTGACTGCACTTACTGTAGCACTGACTGCACTTAGCACTGACTGAGAAAGTAAACATTACAGTTCTACTTTTGTTTTGATGTGAAAAGTGATGCTGCACTTAGCACTGACTGAGAAAGTACACATTACAGTTCTACTTTATAAAATGCTAATTGTAAATATGTTTGTCAATGTTAATAATATGAGAGTCCACATTACAGTTCTACTTTTGTTCTGATGTGAAAACTGATGCTGCACTTAGCACTGACTGCACTTAGCACTGACTGAGAAAGTACACATTACAGTTCTACTTTATAAAATGCTAATTGTAAATATGTTTGTCAATGTTAATAATATGAGAAACAAGTCCACATTACAGTTCTACTTTTGTTTTGATGTGAAAAGTGATGCTGCATAAGATGACTGCACTTAGCACTGACTGAGAAAGTACATAATAGTTCTACTTTGACGTTTTAATGTTGGACCAAAGCATTGCATGTAATTAGAATACAGGCAAATAAAAGTAATTTAGTTTAAAGTACAATCTTGGCTGTCTTTTTCTTTCAACGCTTCAATAGGTAGATCTTGCCTTCACCAAAAAAAAAAAAGTGATCTTGGGCTTAAAAAGGTTGGTGACCACTGCTCTATACAGAGCTGACAGGGGCACAAGGGCTGGTGGTGTTGCCCTATATGTCATATCCAATATTGTCTCTGAGATAACGGTGCCTACAGTTGAGCCTTTACATTTTGAGAGCATTTTCATTAAGATATTTTTCCATAAGAACAAGTCCTTAACCATTGGAAACATTTATAGACCTCCTTCATCTCCTGCTGAATCATTCAACTGCATTATTTCCACCATAAATTCTATCAAAGAAAAACATGAACTTATAATACTTGGTGATTTCAATAAGAATTGGTTGGACAAATCCTGTAATAAAGTTAAAAACATAATCCGAAATGTGAACCTAACTCAGCTAATTGACGAGCCTACTCGGGTCACTCCCACATGTCAAACACTACTTGACTGGATATTGGTCTCACATCCAAATAGGTTTTCTAATTCAGGGACCATGTCAGACTGCTTTAGTGACCACCACATTGTATTCTGCATCTGGAAAATTAAACTACCCAAACTTCCACCCAAATTTATAAAAATTAGGCAATACAAGAAAATGAACACTGATCAATTTATTAATGACCTGCTTTTAGTCAATTGGGACCGGTACCAAATCATTTCAAAACCTCAAGACGCCTGGAATTTCTTGCACTCAGAACTTACAAAAATTATCGATCACCATGCACCTTTCAAAACCATGAAGGTTAAGGGCATTCATCTTCCTTGGGTCACATCTGATTTAATTCATATATTCAAGCAGAGAGATGAGGCCTGGGCCTCATTTCGCAGGACAAAAGATCCTGAGGAATGGGAAAAATATAGATTGTTGAGAAATAAAAGTAAAACTATGACTAGAAATGCCAAATCCAATTTCTATAAAGATTCTCTCACTCAGGATTTTAAAAATCCTAAACAATTTTGGAAAAATATAAAAAAATTAACAAATGCACCAGATAAAACTCTTCGTAACAATCAGCTAAAAGTAAATAACATAATACTACACGATCCTCTTTCAGTTGCTCAAGCTTTTAACCATCATTTCTCCTCTGTCTGTACTCCAACAACACCTGATCATTTATCTGTACCATTTAATACACCACCTTGTCACAGCTCCTTCTACTTCAGGAAAATCACACCAATTGAAGTTCTGTATCGTTAGTGGCTTAGCTTGGCATCACTACTGCACTATCTCGCGTACGTGCACGCGTACTGAATAAACCACAAATGTACCTCTAATACCAGTATTAGTCTGACCACACCCCTCATCAGCTTACCTTCATAAGCAGGTGTGTGGTCACCTGCTCTCCTCCTTCTCGCTTTCACCACAAGGAAGAGGTGCCTCGGTAGATCCCCACACTTGACACCATGATGGAAGAAATTGGATTAGGAACAGCTTGGGAAACAAGGATACGTTGACATCATATCTTTATTTTCTCTCTCACTATTTTCGAGAAAATACTGCGATATTGTCTTCGTACTGGAGTGTCTAGAAGATGATGATCATTCTAAAAACCCTCCACCGGTTTTCGTATTGGGAGCACGCCGCTGCATGCTTCTCAACTGCAGTTCCTTGCTGTGTTTGTTGGGGTGAAACCTGTCAGGCCACAGCTGAACTGTCGGACATGCCGCTGTTGTGAGGAGCGGTGCGTTCCAGGTTGGGTGAGTAGTGTTTGCTGGCGGGCTCCACTTGTCTGTTAGTGCTATGGGGGCTACTTGACAAAGTTTATGGAAACCGGCCCCAGGCTAGGGTCCTTTGTTTAGCCGCCTAGGCGACAGGAGACCTTGGTCTGAAGACCATTATAGTTTTAACTAGTGGGCCGCGACCATTGACACTGGTGATCCCTGTGTGTTCTGGACGAGTGGATTCTCTCTGTCACCGTGTTAAGACCCCATCTTTCATATCCAAATGAGAGTATTCCTTCACGAGGGGATATGTGCATGTAATGTGCGATAGCGGCAGATTCATGTTCGAAGTCAGCTACACAGGCCAGTTGGTACTGTGCTGATTCCGCCGGATGTTCACCGTTGTGAAGCGGTGTTGACGTCTTGTTTTCTCTTTTCTCTTAAAAAGTGTGGAGGGGTTCAGAACGGCGGCCTGTCTGGGTGAGTGTTATGTCATTGTTTACATGTTCATAGCTTACGGTTAGCCAGTCAGCTGTTAACTGCTGCGTTAGCCTGCTGGATCGCTGCATGGCCTGCTTAAGGCCTACTGTTAGCCAGTCAGCTGTTAGCTGCGGGGCTAGCATGTCGTGGTCGCTGGGTAAACGTTAGCTTGCTGCTAGGGCCATGGCTGGCGCGGGGTAGCTTAGCTTCTCGCGCGCCGCCGGAGCTCGCTTCTGATCGCCGTTGGCTTGATGCTATTCTGTTGAACGTGCTTTGATTTTAACATGTTTTACACTCTTGACCGCGACGTCATCCTTGACAGGGGATGTTTCGTCGACCCTGCCCTGAGCTTGGACGGGGATTGCGTCAACAAAGAGGACTGTAGCGACTGGTTGGAGCGGCGACGCTGCCCGGATCGAACAACACAGGTCGGCTGTGTTCTACGGTGTCTTGTGACTGCACTTCGCTGATCTGCGTTCCGGGTAGGTACGGGGTTGGCCAGACCTCATAACACGTCTTCTGGTTTTACTTTGCTAAATGTATTGTGAATAACGGTGTTTTTTCCCAAAACGTGTGTTGTCGCAATGCATTTAGGATACGTTGCGGGTTATGTGTGAGCTGTTTTTGTCACTGGCAGTTAGCTTCTCCGTGCAGATCGTGATGTATTGATCTGGTTGTTGTGTGAGAAACATCATGGTGTTTATGTGTACCGTGTACTCACTACTAAGGCAACTAACCTATGAAGCTATGCTTGGTGACAAGTGAGTAAAAGAATGTTCTTTCTCAGACTGTAATGACAATGAACAGTGTGTTCACACATTAACAGGTTTTCCTGTTTTAACTGGCCGTATTGAGGGTAAAATAGGAGGATTGTGTTTTCCCCCCCGGTTCCCTGGGGACTTTATCACCTCCTATCAGACATGTTGTGCATTAATTGTGTCTTTTGTGTGGTAGGGATACGATGTAACTCTTAGCTTGATTGCTGAGGTTGTGCTAAATCTGCTGGAGAAACTTATTTCCTAAAGGGAAATTGGTTTGGTTGCTGTCATGTGTGCTTAGCAAGGCCTGTGGTCGATACTAATCAAGAATGATGTATTCTCTCATTGTGAAAAAAACGGCGTTCCTCTGTTGAGTGTTTTTGCCATTTTTTGTAGGTGATGATGGGTTGTGTGTGTCATGTGACCTACAACTGGGTTGTACTGGCCACAGAAGCACATGTGTATGTTGGACCGGGGTTCTTAGAGCCCTCTCTATTCTGTGTTTTTCCTTAGTAAAAATCAGATAGCAGGTTAGCTCATGCGCTGTGTGGAGCTGTGAAACGCTTCATAGAGCTGACTATGACTGTGTCATATTCTCTTTTTGTCGTTACGTCGTATCATGGGTGTGGGGTCGTAAAGGGGTGAACTGGTAACCTTTCCTCTCCCCATTGTTCTGTCGGTCAGGGGTACACCCCCTGTCCTTCAAGGTTCCCGTCACGTGGCGGTTCGGCACGTTACGGGGGGGGGGGGGGGGGGGGGAGGGAGTTCCTGGTCCCACGGCCTGGTATATTGGGCGTGTGCACCGCAGGAATTCCCCCGCCATAGAGTACGTCACCGTGCGCGTCTCTGTTGGTAGGACTTCCGTGTGCTGTTCAGGTCCATGTGATGGATCTGTTTTCAGGGGGGGTGGTCAGGGCTCCTCCTCACCAAGCGCCTATTCAGGCCTTCTGTGAGTTCGGACTCCTTCTTCCATGTGAGGAAGCCTCCATCAGAGTACAGAGCCTTCCTCCTCAGATTGTCAAAGTGAGTGGACCCTCTAGAAGGGTCCTTTTCTATTGTATGTATATTCGATTCAATTCGTTTGTTGAGTGTGTATGGGTTCAGTGCCTCTTCCCCGGAGGCCCTAAAACCAGTTTTTTACATGGCTCAAGGTGCAATATATTCTTTTCAATCTGTACAGCTCGCGTGGGAAGTCTCTCTGGGGATCCCCGTCTCTTTCCTATGGGAGGGTGGTGGGATGTAAAAATGTGAACATTTTTTACCCCGGCTGTGTAGACTGGGATACATACTGTTGATGCTTCCTTCTTTCTATTCCAGAAGTGTTGGAGTTAGGGAGTGTCACACCCCTCTTGTCGTTCCCCTGGGCGCCTTGGGGATTCAATGGCAGGTCTAAATAGCCTGTTCATTGATGGGGGTGTGTCCCGACGCACGTATAGTGCTAGCTCGCTGTAAACAGGCGATTGACTGGCACGCCTTGGTTGCTTGTGGTTGAAACAGCGTTTTTATAAAGCAACTGAGATGGGGGTTTTTCCTCTTCCGACGACCACATCCCATGACCTGGGTGGATTGTCGACGGATTCTCGTTCATGTCTGGGGGATGATGACGGGATGGATCTGAACATATGTAGTGGGGTCTCACGCCCTTGGGGTGGGCCACCAGGCGCGGTTCGTCCGAACGTCTGGGTGGCGCCTTCTTTTCATGTTAAGATCAACACGCATATCTGCCCTTCTCCTGGAGTAGGCATGTCGGCGTGGTTAGGGCACGGGACTGGTTCTGGTCACGCTGGTCCAGATCAGTTGAACCCGTTGTCCGCCGGGGATGCAGATCTGCTGTTCTGGTACCCTGAGGGACTTGGGCTTTTTTCAGGGGGAAAAATGCCAGGTCGGTCTGGGTGTCACAGGGTTAAGCGCTATGGAGACCCTGGTTGGGTATGTTTTTACTCAGCACTGTCGTCATGGCTTACAGCCATGCCATTCTGTACGCGCTCGATCTCGTCGGATCTCGGCCACTACACAGGTTGGTCCTGGTTAGTACTTGGTTGGGAGACCGCCGGGGAATACCAGGTACGGTGTGCTTAGGGGCTGGTTCTCCATTATTTTTCGCTCCTGTCTCACGCATGGCGAAGAGGGGCCTGTGGGGGTGGTTTTTTGACCTCCTCTGGTGACCCTGTGCTTCCCGTACCGCCAGGCCCGGTCCGAAGTGATGTTTGCGACCCGTAGGCCTGGGTTAACCCTTTTTGGAAACTGAAACACTTGTACTGCGGTATAGCCGGTGTATACCCGCAGGTGTGTTTTGGAGTTTTTTCTTGAGGGGTTATAGGAACAACCACCGCATTGGGTAACACCGAGGTGGTTGATTCCCTGGTGTGTTGGAGCAGTGTCAACTCCCGGGTTCACCGTTTGAGGGTGCCCCTGCACGTTCATGACGTCTGCCAATCGTGTCAGCCTTCTCTGCCTCGACCCCTCTGGGTGGGGGTTGTTAAATGGAGGCTTGGTCATGCAACACCGCCAGCTTACGCTCCTTCCGCCGGGGCGGCTGTGTTCAGCTGTCCCCTCTGGCGCCTGTCTCGTCCGCAGTCTCCAGGCTAGGGTTAACAGCCTGTTGCCTGGTTTTTCCCCGGTGCGCTGCCTGCTTCCGTTGGTTAACCTTTTTGTGTGCTTACGGCCATGCTGACTGCCTGTTCTGCAGGGTCAGTGTGCCAGGCGGTGTACTATTGGGGGGACGGGGCCCGCTCGGCTTACGGCCATACCGACCTGAACACGCCCGATCTCGTCCGATCTCGGAAGCTAAGCAGGTTCTGGCCTGGTTAGTACTTGGATGGGATTCCGCCTGGGAATACCAGGTGCAGTAACTGAGGGGCCTTTGTCCGAATACGCTGGCGATGTGGGGGGCGGGGCACTGCGTGCCCACCTGGTGGGGTCTTGATGCTGGCATCATGGACTTCTCCGGGCCCCCATTCCAGGGAGTCCAGTCCTTTTGGTGGGTCTGGGTCTTCCTTCGCGCTCCGCTGCTGCGGCCTTGCCACGGGGTTGGGTTTGCCCTTGGCCCCGTGATTCTGGGGGCAGTAACGAGGTTGTTCCTCCGTTCGTTCCCGGGTGGCATGCGGGTTGTGCGTGTGTGTAGTCGTGGGGTCAAGCCACGGTCTGCTCACCCTGTGCGTTAAGTTGCTTGAGTGCCTCTTCGCACGGTCGGGTCCGTCGCCTTCCCGTGAAGCCTCTAATAGGGGGGATACCCTCCATTAGGGGGGGTCGGGGGGGCTCGGCCCTCCCTGTTCTGATGGTTTTGGGGGGCTGTCAGCGGGGTGTATTTGTCAGCCAAGTGGCTCCGCTTGGCCTCCCTTGTGCAGTAGTGATGCCAAGCTAAGCCACTAACGATACAGAACGTTAGGTTATGACTATAACCAAGTTCTGTTAGTTAGGGGCGATGCTTGGCATCAGACGACCGCTGCAGCCCTTGTCCTCACCTTGTGGTGAAAGCTTGGGAAGGAGGAGAGCAGGTGACCACACACCTGCTTATGAAGGTAAGCTGATGAGGGGTGTGGTCAGACTAATACTGGTATTAGAGGTACATTTGTGGTTTATTCAGTACGCGTGCACGTACGCGAGATAGTGCAGTAGTGATGCCAAGCATCGCCCCTAACTAACAGAACTTGGTTATAGTCATAACCTAACGTTCTCAATACTACTAATGATCTCAAAGTGAGCAGCAGCCCTGGATTAGATGGCATTGAAAACAAATTTCTCAGACTAGCTTCACATATTCTGATGTATCCACTCTGTGATCTGTTTAATATGTCTCTATCTACTTATGAAATACCCTCAATTTGGAAATGCTCACGTATCACTCCGTTGCACAAAACCGGCAGTGAACTGGATCCTAAAAATTACAGACCCATTTCCATAATCTGCTCTATAGCAAAGATTTTAGAAAAATTCATCTACAAACAACTTTCCGACTATCTCACCAAACACAATATTTTATCTCCTTACCAGTCTGGTTTTCGTTCAGATCACTCCACAACTACTGCTTTATTAAAACTCACGAATGACATACTATATGCATCTGATTACAGCAAAATTACAGGAGCAATTTTTATTGATTTAACGAAAGCATTTGATCTAGTCGATCACTATCTTCTCTTGGACAAATTATATTCTTGGTCTTTCCCGTAATGCTCTACTGTGGTTCAACTCCTACCTACATAACAGAAAACATTGTGTTTCAATACAAGGTAACAACTCAAGTGTAACTGTGCAGCAACGAGGTGTGCCACAAGGCTCAACTTTAGGTCCACTTTTGTTTTCCATTTTCATCAATGACCTTCCTTTAATTTTTTCTGAATGTAGTGTTCAACTCTACGCAGATGATACCGTTTTTTACACATCACAAACTAACTTGCCAAAAATACAGTCAATTTTACAATCAAACTTTAATGGTCTTCAATTCTGGCTTTCAGCTAACAAATTAATCCTCAATAAAACCAAAACCTATGCAATGCTCTTCGGTACTTCTCAAAATATTAAATCTAAAACAATAAATCTACCTTATAATATTACTTGTCATGATGGTTCATCACTGCGTAGAGTAGAACACTTCAAATACCTTGGTGTATGGCTTGATCAACAACTATCTTTCAAATGTCATATAGATAACATCATCAGGAAAATTAACTTTAGCATGGGTGTTCTTTACCACAATAGAAATAGTTTTACATTTACGGTCCGAAAAAAACTAATCTCACAACTCATACTACCCATAATGGACTATGCTGATATAGTATATATGATTGCAGCCAAAACTACCCTTGTTCCGCTTAACACCATTTACAATCGTATATGCAGATTTGTTCTTGGCTGTTCATACAACACTCATCACTGTATCATGTATGAAAATCTCAACTTCCCTTCTCCCACAATAAGAAGGCAACAACATTGGTTACAGTTTATTTTTAAATGTATTTACTTTAATTATCCTCATTACCTTAAACAGTATATGGTACCTTTCACTTCTAATTATCAACTTCGTCATTGTACTCAACACTTTTTTTCTGTTCCAAAAACCTTTAAATCAGCTGGTAAAAAATCTTTTATGTTTAAAGCTCCATCCGACTGGAACAATCTACCTGTCCACATCCGATCAATATCATCTTTTAAATTGTTTAAAAATATGTTGTCCTCTCATGGTGAGACTATCTGCCTATGCTTTGGACCTCAATAGAATAATATTAGATAGATTAAACATAGCTGGTGTTACAATTCATGTTCTTGTCGTTGTGTTGTTGTTGCTGTTATACTGTTGTATGCTTTTTATCTTTGGATTACTTTATTTTCTTGGCTGGCGTTGCTTACTCTGTTGTTTTGTTGTTTTTGTTTCTGTTTTGTTTTGTCTAGTTTTTTGTTGTTTGTTGTTTTTGTTATATATTATTGTCAAATAACTCTGTATTGTCTTTGCGGACCCCCTTGAAAACGAGATGGTTTCATCTCAAGGGGTTATTCCCAATAAAGAAATTTCAACACAAGATGATGGTGATGTGGTTTAATTTAAAAACCATCAAACAATTGTGATTGTTGATTGGATTGGTTTGCCCTCCCCCTTGGTAGAGGAAGTTACATCATCAATTACAATGAAACAAGAAAAAACATGTTGAATAAAGAGTGTTTAACATCATATTTTAAATAAAAGGGTACACTTGTTTTAACATTATATAGATCAAGCTTCTAACCCTAGGTTATTCTAACCCTAGGTGTAAGTAGTAACACAGAATTATGACACAGCCACTGAAAGCAACAACAATAAACACACACTTAAATCAAATTAATCCTTAAACCCAAAGAGAGACCCAAATGTTTGGAGCTCTATTATCCAAAACGCTTCTTGTTTAGGGAGTATCTCTTTTAGACCCCCCCCCCCCCCCCCCCCCTCACACACACACATCTAGAAAGGGTCACTTTTTCAATCCCATAATAGCCGAAACATTGACTGAATAAAGCAGAGAAAAGTGAGCGCGGGAGTATGCAATCTCTTTGAATTTGTCTCTCAAGGGGCCATCTTGGAGTCAAAGCCACAGAGTATAACAGACACACTGGTGAATGGAGACACACTCGTCTCTCTGCCTCCACCATAGACGGAGCGGCAGGCTGCTGTTCCTTCTAGCCCGGGGGACCATGTGCTCCTCACTGGCGTCACGGCTCACTGTGACGCAGTGGCGGCCCGTACTATCTACTGTTGGGTGGTCGCAGGGGGTTCACGTTAGGTCGAGTTGAAAAATGTAACGTTAATAAATGCTCTGGAGCAATCTCTCTCTCTGTCTCTCGGATCAATCCAATAAAATAATTAACACATGTATATGTTGTCATTTTAAACAACTCACCATTCATTCATTCATACATTATGCATCAGCAGCAGCGAAATTAATGTTATAGTTCACAACACAGCAGCGCGTTTTGAAGCGCTATTATCATCTCAGCAAGCACCGTCAATACTTTCCGTAGCCGCATTTCTCGGAGACACAGGAACACAGCATCGCTGTGTTGAGAGAGCGAGAGCGAGAGAGAGAGAGCGAGAGAGAGACACTCACTGTTTAGTTTAAACGTCCAGGGCAGGAGGGCTTGATAAAGTGTATAATCCACTGTCCCACAGTCCCAGACTGTTGATGTATATCCAGACCACTGTCCAGACTGCATCCGCCATATTATAGCTTCTTGTTAGCCAAGTGTTAGCACCACACAACACAAGTACTGTGATGATTTCTTTGCCCATTTCCGCGTCGAACAGACTGCAAACTACCTGGCGTTCTATCGCCATGCTCTAAGACAAACTCTAACCTTAACCAACTTTGAAAGAGTGCCTAAGCTTAACCGTCGAAAGAACTTGCCGTCACGCTCTAAGACAAATAGCTGCATCACAACAACACAAGTTACACAACAGCTACAACAGAAACTGACGTCGGCCAATCAGAGAGCGTCTCCGCGAAATGCGGCTACAAAAAAAAACTGTAGTCGGCCAATCAGAGAGCGTCTCCGCGAAATGCGGCTACGGAAATTATAGACGCTGCTAAGGCTGCTGGTTTAGACCGCTTCAAATCGCGCCCGGCTTCCATCATAATACATCATATTTCAACGCACAGCGCGTTACGCACTGATTGGCTGCGACGGATACAGCGATGAAACAGTGCACGGCGTGCACGCGCACTCAGAGCGCTATCGCGTCTAGCCCGAGACGAGAGAAATAAGGCTAGGAGAAATGAGGCTACGGTAACGGAACGTGAGTCACTTCCTGTTCAGGAAAACGATTATTTATATTTGATATTATTAATGTTATATTGTGCATTGGAAACACAAACATACTTAAAATGAGTAAATATTATTCATTTTAAACATGTTTATATTATTTATAGGGCTATAAAACAAAAAACAAAAAAAAAAGATTTCTTGTTCATCTCTCTTTTAACCAGGGTTAACCAGGGGGGGCGGCGCCCGAGCGCCCCTAGTGGCGAGCCGCCACTGCTGTGACGGGACATTTCTCAGACAGAGATCCAATCTGAACCACATGGGGAGGCTCACCCTGAGGCTACGTCACCACACACACACACACACACACACACACACACACACACACACACACACACACACACACACACACACACACACACACACACACATACGTGTTTATAGGTACTCCCGAGGACCTTGAGATATCAACAAGGTTGCGAGGACCCCCCTTTCCGCTGTGATTTGGACCCTGAAAAAAATATATTTACCAATAGATGGAAACTGACCTCAAAATAATTTAAGAGGCATGTTTGTTTTTCTGTGTTATGTTATGTCATGGGACAGACTAGTGAGGACTAGTGGTGTAAGCCAATCGGATACGGACGTGGGGCGGGACATGAGGGTCCTCATAAAAGCGTATAAATCAGAACACACGTCTATATAGGGTCCTCAGAAAAGCGTATAAATCAGAAAACACGTCTATATAAATACATATCGTTTCTGCCTTCTGAAGGTGTTATAACATATAATTTCTGCCTCCAGAAGGTTTTATATGGTTTTATATGAAACATATAGTTTCTGCATTCTCTGTCAGTCAGGATCTATGGGTTAAACGGGGCTACCGTGGACAGGGTGAGCAGCTTCAAGTACCTGGGGGTCCACATCTCAGAGGACCTGACATGGACAACACACATAGACTCAGTCGTAAAGAAGGCGAAGCAGCGCCTCTACCACCTGAGACAGTTAGGGAAGTTCAGAGTATCGGGGAAGATACTCCAGTCCTTCTACTCCAGAGCTGTAGAGCATCTTGACTGGAAACCACTGCCTGGTATGGAAACAGCAAGGCACAGGACAAGAAGGCCCTACAGAGAGTGGTGCGCTCAGCTGAGCATACTACGGTTATTGCACTACCACCCCTGCAGGTCTTATATAACAAGAGGTGCAAATCCAGAGCCTGCAGAATAATGAAAGACCCTCACCACCCCAACAACAGCCTGTTCATTTTAAAATGACCACCTTGAAATTTGGTTGGTTTAAGTGATCCACACAGACTGCTCATGGCAATTTGCATGCTTGTATCACCAAATAAACCACTCCACTTCGGTGTCGTCCATCTTAGAATTTCAAATGTCTTGGACAATTTTCTTGTCAAGTGACCCATGGAGTCTGCTCATGTCAATCTTCACGCTTGTATCATCAACTGAAGGATTCTGATGACAATAAGCACTTGGCCACTAATGTGCAAATGTTTATGCACAGCCTAAGTAATGATTACATTGGTACAAAAAGCAGTTGACCATATTCACACGGTGGCTATTTTGTTCGTCATGCACTGAACCTACTAGTTACGCTGCTGAACAGTATGACTTACTACCAAGTGTCTTTATACCTGTATCATTGTACATATTAATACTACAACTTTACATACATCTGATTACCAGTATTACTCAGTAGTACTCATTTGTATATTTTGTACCCAGATAAGTGTATGTGCATGTGGTCAATATACCCAGTCCTACAGTAGCTTACCTCGACTTAATTGTTAGAAAAAATAAGATAAGATTAAAGACAAAGGAATAACACTACATCATCACTAGTTAACAATGATTATGCTTCCAATAATTACAAGTTATTTTGATTCATTTATTTTTATTTATTTCACATTTCAACATTATTACGGGGGCGACAGTGGCCCAGGCGGTAGAGCAATTGTCTGGCAATCCGGAGGTTCCTGGTTTGATTCCCGCTCCTCCCGGGCAGTGATGGGTCAAATGTGAGTAACAAATTGTAAAGCGCTTTGGATAAAAGCCATTACATTACAAAAAAACCTACAGATTTTTTTTTAGAGTTTATGTAATTATGGACATAATTCTTTATATCTCTCCATCCACGATTGTGGAGTGCAGGCTCAGCTTCCAAGCAATTAACGCAGCAGTCTTTGCCGGGAACCTTCCGTAGTGCGATGTAGGTTGATAGCTGCTTCCACACTGCTTTTCTTTCGCGAGTTGTCCATGGTCGCCTTTGAGCTTAAGCAAGAAAAAAAGGAAAAGGGGTCACATGTGGACAGGAAAAGCCTGGGCCCTCATTTATCAATGTTGCGTACGCACAGATATGTGCGTAACCTGTGCGTACGATCATTTCTAAGCAAAGTGTGGGACTTATCAATTTGAACGTGTGCTTGACTTTGTGCGTATGAATTCAGCCTGGTTCATAGCGTTATTATAGGAATACTTCTCGCGGTGTGCGCTCAGATGTTTTCAGAGATATAGGGCATGTCTATTTGCAGAGAGAGAACATAATAATATTAAGTAGAGTTCGCTACCCGAGACACATTCTCCTTGATTTGTACCGCAATTTGAGACCCACATTGGAGCGTGAAGCAAAACGCACTTCTCTCAACATCTCCTGGACACACTCCTCAGGCACACAATACAAATCTGTTCACAGGTATGGCCATTATGGTAAGGTAATACAACAGGTAATCATATATTTTGTTTGTCTTTCATAAAGACACAGGGGTTATGAGGAAATTACCATTGCATAGTCTATTTTGGTAACAATTATATTGTGTTTGGTGAGAGAGAGAACACTCACCACGCTGTGAGATTATTTTCAGTTTCTTGTGTCTTGATGGGGAACAGATCGGTGTAGAACCTGTGGAAAGAAATTGGGAACCATCCAGTTTATCACAGGAGCTTGCGGCTACCTCATCATTGTGCTTTGAATTACGGTACGGCAGATAGGCTCTCTGAAGCAGCAGATAGGCTCTCTGAAGCAGATAGGCTCTCTGAAGCAGATAGGCTCTGAAGCAGATAGACTCTCTGAAGCAGATAGGCTCTCTGAAGCAGCAGATAGGCTCTCTGAAGCAGCAGATAGGCTCTCTGAAGCAGCAGTTAGGCTCTCTGAACCAGCAGTTAGGCTCTGAAGCAGCAGTTAGGCTCTCTGAAGCAGCAGATAGGCTCTCTGAAGCAGCAGATAGGCTCTCTGAAGCAGCAGTTAGGCTCTCTGAAGCAGATAGGCTCTCTGAAGCAGCAGATAGGCTCTCTGAAGCAGCAGTAGTGTGGGAATAGTTTCAGAGGACAAAAGTTCACTTGATATTTGTAACAAATGCAATGCAGAAGTTCCACGAGGAGGGAAACGGGCAACAACTTATAATACATCCAACCTAACAAGTCACCTGCAACATCACCACCGCTATGATGGTGTGTTAAAAGCCCTGCAAATCTAGCCCTGTGCGTGCGTGCGAGGTCCATGAGGATGCTGG
Source organism: Notolepis coatsorum (assembly GCF_963971535.1). Classification (NCBI taxonomy): domain Eukaryota; kingdom Metazoa; phylum Chordata; class Actinopteri; order Aulopiformes; family Paralepididae; genus Notolepis; species Notolepis coatsorum. The sequence goes on along the minus strand of NC_140169.1, from coordinate 168,142,184 downwards.
TGGTGAGGATCCATAGGATCCATGCTCGAGGTGTAGGCCGGAGAGGTGAGGTCCTGGACATCAGAGAACAAGGGTTAGTATAGAGGGCAAAAGTCACTGAGCACACAAAACATATTTCTAGGAACGCTGAGGTCTTCAAGAGAGTCCTATACCATGGGAGGTGTAAACAACACTCGGACAAGGAGTGGCAGGAGTGCAGGCCTTTTGATATTTGATAAATCTAGGTGAAATTCGTCCAAACAATTTATTTGGTGTGGTTCTATCGGCTAAGGGCCGTGGAACGCTGCCAAATTCACTGGTGGAAAATAGAGATTGTTAGCTTTTCAGCCTTCAATTGAAATCAGTAGTGTTTCTTCCTCTCAAATACAATAAGGCATACAACCAATACATTTCCAGTTTTCCCCGTTATTATATTTCTTGGGAAACAGGAAATTGTTTGGGTGAGGAATTCCTGGGAACCCGTTTGCCATTATTAAACCCTGATACCTACTGTACAGGAAGAGGGGCACAGTGCGCCTCTATCATCCACTATGACAGCAGGGACCATGTGCTTCATGAAACCGCACAGACCCCCAATTACGTAAGATCCAATCCCACCAGAACCCTCTCTCCTACTCTGTCTGCCTCTCAGCCTTCTGTCTCAATAAAGAATCTTCTCTCCTGTGTCCCCCTACTCTGGACCTTCAGAACATGCAGTATTATTAATTTGCTCATATGTCGTGGCCTCACACAGTGCCAACTGCAGGTCTCGCCATCTCAAAGATGACAGAGCATACATATGCAGCATCCCCCTGTTGGGGTTGCTCAATGCTGTAAAATATTACATAAATGTGTTTTTATGAATAACGATATTTGAGGAGTCTATTGCTACAGCGTGCAATTCTCTGAGGCGGGAGGCTCCGCCTCCGGGCGAAACCATCTCTGTGACGTCAGCAACAAAATGGCGGCGCCCATGTTAATTTATGCTACATAAATGGACATAACAAATCGTTTTCTTAGAAACGCCTTATTTTTATAATGTGATTTTTTCTGTGGTTTATCTAAATACTAATTTGATGCTATGACTATGTTTATATCGCTATGCTTCATCTCCCCTTTAAGTGCACTCTTGTATAGCTGTTCTATGGGTTTGAGGATCGTCACACCTGTGCAAGACCAGTTTGTGAAGCAGTACTCAATGTGTGATAGAATCATACAGTGAAGATAGGATCTAGCAGCGCTGACTGTCAGGAAGGGTCTAATATGTTTGAAGTTTTGAAGGTTGAATTTGATTGCGTTTGTAACTTTCTTCACATGTTATTTGAAGGTTAAGGTTGAGTCTAGCATGACCCCGAGGTACTTGAACTCTGACACAAGTTCAAGTTCCTCCCCGCCCAGAAACACATTTTGAAGACTCTAACACAACAGATTTTTTTTCAAAGCCATGCAGACTGTCTTTTTTGCGTTCAGGAGCAGACATGAGTCTAGAGTACTAGAGTCAATTGATTTGGTCCTCAAAAAGCAATAGATAAACTAAAGATATAAATAAAACAGAAGGCACAGATTCCAGCAATGCAACCAAGGTTATTGTCAATGTTATGGACAGACAAACGGGGGTGTACTCACAAGTATAATTGTAGTGGCCAGTGCTTTCCTTTTCAGCTGCTTCACGGGCCCCATCAGAAACATGGTGCTAATTGGTCAGAATCACAGACAATACAGTCAAACTGATGAACTCACAATTAATTCATCAACATTGTTTGGTATATTATTTCGTATATCTTTAGGCTATATACTGCAAATAGGGCAGTATGTTAAGTGTTTTGTATCATTCTGTGAAGAGGCTCACCTGCAGAGAGTTAATATGTTCCCAAAGGTGTAAAACACAATGAAGAGAATGATTCCAATCTTGGGGAGGAAGAGACAAACAAAAAAACAATATCAGGTCCCATACGTATCATACTTCTTCGAATTAGGAGTATAAACTACTGATCTAGCATCAGTGTTCACTTGACATGACAAACATTGTTTTTAATAGGCCTACATTTGGGAAATTAGCTTACCGTCTTCTCCAGAGAGAGACAAGAAGATAGATACCAGTTTCCTCTCTGTGCGTTCAGTAGAAAGCTATCTGGCCGCACGTTAGCCTTAGCTTAGCACAATGAATGGAAGCGGACATGACCAGTTAGCCTAGGCATTGTCCAACTAACACCTGTCCCGAAGGCTAACTGGTCATGTTCGCTTCCATTCATTTAGCTGTATTATATTAGCCTGGTAGCTACAGGCTAATACACCACATCAACAATCCTTTTAGCAAACACATGAAACACTAGCTAGTGTTAATCTACTGTAAACTAAACTGAAATTACACTGTTTATATCCAAATGACACGAGCTGTATGCAAGATAAGACTTACATTTCAAATTGGAGCGTGGGTTTATCATCAGATTAATAGAACCTCTTCCTCCAACATAGCGCCGAGCCGCCGACTGTGAAAGGGTTAATTCGGATTTTAGAGGACACACAAACGCCACAAGCTACCCCTCCCCCACACTGCAACTAATGATAAATGTTTTCAACCACCTGTGGGGGAGGGGTGCATGCAGCAGACATGAGCACATCAGCACATGAGCTGAGCTGAGTCTTTGAGAGTGGTAGTAGATTGATTGATTGATTGAACATTTTATTAAGGTGATACTTGGATAGATATCACTAAACGTTCCCAGCTTGTTATGTACATATAAACTAAGAAAAAATATATTACAAGTTTTCTGAATTGTATGTGTATATATGCAAATGAGGCACTTCCCACATTAAATATCACACAAGTCTCCAAGTCACACGAGTCTCCCAGTCACACAAGTCTCCAAGTCATACAAGTCACACGAGTCAACTCATTCCACTCCTGTACTCCTTTGTGAGCAAATGAGCACTCTCCCATCTTTGTTCTACACCTTGGAGGATGCAGGTTTGCTATGCTAGATCTCGTTATGTGGCTGTGTGATTCACTAACACTAGGGAAATTGTTACTAAAATATTTGGGGAGCCTGTTATTTATATTATTTATATATTTAAATGTCTCCTCCCAACATGATCACAAGTAAGTAAGTAAGTAAGTAAGTAAGTAAGTAAGTAAGTAAGTAAGTAAGTAAGTAAGTAAGTAAGTAAGTAAGTAAGTAAGTAAGTAAGTAAGTAAGTAAGTAAGTAAGTATTTATAAAGCACCTTTCATACATGTCATGTAGCTCAAAGTGCTGTACACAAATATAGGCATATATAACGATACAAGCAATAAAGGCACAGTGATCAGTTAAGATCAATGTTTAAAAAAAAAAAAAAAAAAAAAAAAAAAAAATAATAATAATAATAATAATAATAATAATAATAATAATAATAATAATAATAATAATAATAATAATAATAATAATAATAATAATAATAATAATAATAATAATAATAATAATAATAATAATAATAATAATAATAATAATAATAATAATAATAACGTAAAAATGAAAATAACGTAAAAACAGTCATTTGCTTACCAGTTTGGGAGAACAGGTCCGGACAAACATGTCCGCTCAGTAGCAACCGGAAGTGCACTAAACCAATGCACTTGTATGGTAGGTAGCAATGTTTAGCTCTTATAACGCTAGTGTAGTTACGTTTTTATCAGTGGTCATAGTTGGGTCCACAGTGCTTTTCCAAGTCCCATGGACCACACAGTGGCCGCGTATTGTGTGCGTATGTACCCGTTCCCTCATCTAAAGAGTTGGGTCCACAAGACTTTTCCAAGCCTTACGGATCCATCAGTGGTCGTGTATTGTGTGCGTATGTACCCGTTCCTTCATCTAAAAAGTTGGGTCCACAAGGCTTATCCTAGCCTCATGGATCCATCAGGTTTTTCCAAGCCATAACTATTTGTAAGCTAGACTGTATAGGTACGTTTTTAATTTTCCTTTAAAAATGTGTATGGAGCTGGCGTTTCTGATGTGTGTTGGTAGTGTGTTCCATAGTTTTGGGGCATAGTTGGCAAATGCCATACTTCCTATCCTCTTTTGGTTTCTGGGCATGTCTAGTAAACCTGTAGTGGATGACCGTAGCGTTCTTGAGGGCAGATAACTAACTAGGGAATTTGCTATGTATTTTGGGCCTTGCTCATTAAGAGCTTTTTACAAGGTCCTAGGCCCATCACAACCCTGATCAGATTATTCTGTTTCAAGTTTCAAGTTTCTTTAATAGTTGTCATACAGAAGTACAGAATACTTTCATACAAAATGCTTCTTACTGTAACGCTCCAGAGACTGTGCTAGACAAGATAGTATCAAATAACATAGTATAGCATGTGATTTAGAAGTAGAAAATGAGGTCACAGTGCTCAGTATAGACATATGTACAATGTTCGATGCAGAATAGACGTAACTGAGTTACCATATAATATACAATACTATGCAGTGTACTAATGTACAGTACTATATAGTGCAAAGCAGAAATGGGATGAGGTACAATTTAGGTACAATTTACAGTAAGGTGTACGAGTTGTAGTGCAATCCTTCATCAATAAATATAAAGTGTGGGGAGTGGGTGCTACAGTGTGTTTGTTCAAAGGGGAACTATCTTATAAATGGCCTTTTTGAGTGTTTAGCATTGTTTCCTAGCTATGTGAACTTATATTAATATGATCCATGTCTCAAAATTCTCATATTGGCGCATTCTTCCAATTCTCCTCTCACAATATTCACCCTCACTGAACTGAGTCGTTTGAAAATGTGCCTATATGTGATGTCATATAGTCACTGCTGCATGTTAATGTGGCTCCTCAGGCACCAGCACCTGCACCCCAGTCCACATCAGCTCAAAACAGCTCGAGATATTGAGGTAGAAAAATGCTGTTTTTGAGGACTTGATTAGAAATACAAAACAATGAATAAAAAAAATATATATATTACAGAGGTGTTCCATAGACTCACAGGAATTGTGTAAAAGTGCCCAAATAGTGAAAGAAATAGTAAAATAGTTCCCCTTTAAAGTGAGTGTGTGCTATAAAGTGTGTGGAGTGGGTGCTACAGTGTGTTTGTTTAAAGTGAGTGTGTGCGTGTGGATGTGTGTGCTATGTGCGTTTGATGGTTGTTGTTGTGTAGTGTTCATTGTTCGTTTAGCAGCCTGATGGCCTGGGGATAGAAGCTTCTTCTGAGTCTTTCTGTGCTCGCCTTGAGACTCCGGTATCGCTTGCCTGACCGCAGCAGTTCAAAGAGGCAGTTGTTCGGGTGACTGGAGTCTTTAATGATTCTCTTAGCCGTGCCCCTGCAACGCTTGTTGTAAATGTTCTGGAGGGTGGGGAGCCCCCCTCCAATTGTGCGTTCGGCTGAACGTGTCACTCTTTGTAGTCTGCTTCGGTCTTGTGCAGTGCTATTCCCAAACCAGGAGGTGATGTTGCCAGTCAGGATGCTCTCTATTGTACATGAGTAGAAGTTCTTAAGGATCTTCTGACTGACTTGGAACTTCCTTAGGCGCCTGAGGAAGTAGAGGCGTTGTCGTGACTTCTTCACAACACTGTCAATGTGTGTGGTCCATGTCAAGTCCTCGGATATGTAGGCTCCGAGGTACTTAAAGCTGTTGACTCTCTCAACCGGTGCCCCGTCGTTGCTGAGGGGGCTGTAGTCCTTGACCCCCGACCTCCTGAAGTCCACAATCATCTCCTTTGTTTTGCTAACGTTCAGGGAGAGGCTGTTTTCCTGGCACCATCCCGCCAGGACCATGACCTCTTCCAGGTAGGCCCTCTCGTCGTTGGCACCTGTAGTTTCTTCTTTAATGAAGCTGACAGTCCCTCAAACCAGGCTACACTAGCATAATCAAAATGACACTGCACCAGGCTGTTGGCCAGTAGTCTGAAGGCCTCTACATGCTACAGCAACTTCAAAGCAACTGCACCACAACATCGACAAAGCAATGGTGTTGCAGACATTTTCTTCATACAGTCAACATATTCTTAAATAATAGCGCTGCCCAAAGCTGGGCATGATAACATATAGCAAGAGAGAGAACGAGAGAGAGCTCCCGTTCTACAGTCAATATACAGTGTTATCGCTGCACAGACCCGGCAATGCCCCTGACCCTCCACCAGAGCAAGGCCAGAGAGAGAGAGAGAGAGAGAGAGAGACACATTGGAAAGAAACAACCCAAAACCAGAGCAAATTGAAATGCTATTTGGCCCTAAACAGAGAATACACAGTGGCAGAATACCTGAGCACTGTGACTGACCCAATACTAAGAAGATCCTTGACTAGGTACAGACTCAGCTAGCACAGCCTAGCCATCGAGAAAGGCCGCCATAGGCAGACCTGGCTCCCAAGCGAAGACAGACCCACTGCACACAAGATGAGGTGGAAACCGAGCTCCACTTCTTAACAACCTGCCCACTATACCAAGACATACTTCCCACAAATTGCAAACACCCAAAGAGACTTTGAAAACATCGACAATAACTCAAAACTCCCATACCTACTGGGAGAAATACAAGAATGTGAAATAAAGCCCATTTGAATTGAAGAGAGAGAGATAGATCGAGCATGTCTGTGTGTGTTAGAAAGAGAGAGATAGAGAGAGAGCATGTCTGTGTGTGTGTGTGTGTTAGAGAGAGAGCATGTATATGTGTGTTAGAAAGAGAGAGAAATATATAGAGAGAGAGCATGTCATTTTGTGTGTTAGAGAGAGATATAGAGCATGTCTGTGTGTGTTAGAAAGAGAGAGAGAGAGAGAGAGAGCATGTGTGTTTGTGTGTTAGAGAGAGAGAGCATGTCTGTGTGTGTGTGTTAGAGAGAGAGAATGTATGAGAGAGATAAGCAAAGATGAGCCCCTAAAGGATATTCAACTTTTAATGGAAGAACAAAACAGAAGGAAAAGATAACTTCACAAAGGCAACATGAATATACATAGATCCAAAAGGACAAAGATCAACACTTAAATCCAAAGAGAAGAGGGTCTATACCAGAGAAAACAAAGTAGCAAAGAGCCAATGGCCGACATCAGCTAAATAGGCTAACTGCAAATAGAGTAGCCAGGTACTGACACCAGGCCACACACTGTTAGCTACTACAACAGCTAGCCGGCCCCGTTTGGCTCAATATAACGTTAGCTACGTTAGCTAGCCGGCCCGCTTTGGCTCAATATAACATTAGCTACAACAGCTAGCCGGCCCGTTTGGCTCCCGAGAGAGAGAGAGAGATATATCCACGGCGGGAATAGAATAGAGTGCATTAAAAACTCACCAAACGTCCAAGAGGATGGAGACAACCGCGTGGAGTTGACGAAGTTCATCTGCCGAATGACCGTCCTCTTCATCTTGGCATAACAATGCTGCACGCGCTCTCTCTAGGTTAGCTAACGCTAGTTAGCCTTTAGCTAAGCTAGCTACTAGCCGACATCATCATGGCTATCCCGACTGAACCACACGTTAGCACTCGAAATTATAACGTAGCTAAAGCTAACTAGCTGTCCCTGCCTTTAGCTAAGCCGACATGGCTAGCCTGACTGAACTGTCTAACATGCAACAACTTTCATCTTCAGTCCATCTGCCGAATGACCGTCCTCTTCGTTTTGGCTGGCATAACTAAGCATAACCTCCAAAGCTGCACACGCAAAATAGTCAAACGCAGCTCACGCACGCCGGCGTACACATGATGTAACCCCTCCCTTCGTTGAAACCAATAGTATGTCTGCTGCAGAGCCCCAGAGCTCCAATAGTGAGTATGTCTGCTGTAGAGCCGCAGAGCCAGAAACAAGTCAGACACATTCTACAAACGTGTCTAATGTGAAATATATAAGCATATAAGCAAAACTAGATTTTAGGTCTGTGATGAAAAAGGGCCTCGCGGGAAGGGGGGCCTAGCAAAAAAACATTTTTTTTTTCTTTTTTTTTTTAATATTTTTTTGTGCGAGGCCCCCCTTCCCGCGAGGCCCTGTGCGACCGCACTGCTCGCACACCTCCTGAGGCGGCCCTGCCTGTAAGCCCCCTCCCCCAGACTGTCATCCAGCATACAGCCCAGGTACTTCACTGCTGTTTTTGCTGCTATAACCTCAGACCCTAATTCTACCTTGAGTTCAGGAGCCTTTTTTAAGTGAAGTGAGAGCCTATTGTCAGACAGCCAATTCCTAACCTTAAAGAGTTCCTCTCCTAGCATTCTTTGGAGTGTACTGAGATCCTTATGGGAGATGAGCAAAGCTGAATCATCTGCAAATAAGAATAAATTACAAGAACATGCTTCTCTCATATCATTTATGTACAATAAAAATAGCAATGGTCCTAAAACATGTTATGTTTTGATGAATTGAAAATGGGGGACCCTGATGTAAACAAGACGAACGTCTTTCTCTGGTCTGCATCCCCTTCATTCGTCTCCTGTTCTCCGGGTAGAAGGCTAATTGGCTGCATGTATTAGCTAGCTAGCTACCTAGCTTAGCACAATGAATGGAAGCGGACAGTGCCCGTTAGCTTTCATGCGTGCTTCATTCCATTCATTGTGCTAAGCTAGGTAGCTAGCTAGCTAAGATGCAAGCAGCCAGATAGCCTTCTGAGAGAAAACTGTCTTGTCTCTCTGGAGAAGACGATACGATAATACCCCAAAATGTGGCCCGGGAGGGAGTTACAACATGCACAAGCTGTATGCAATATGTATGCAATACTTACATTTCAAGTCTCAAGTCACACAAGTCTCCCAGTCACACAAGTCTCCAAGTCATACAAGTCACACGAGTCTCCCAGTCACACAAGTCTCCAAGTCATACAAGTCACACGAGTCTCCCAGTCACACAAGTCTCCAAGTCACACGAGTCTCCCAGTCACACAAGTATCCCGAGTCTCCCAGTCACACAAGTCTCCAAGTCACACGAATCTCCCAGTCACACAAGTGTCCTGGTCACACAAGTCTCCCAGTCACACAAGTCTCCCAGTCACACAAGTCTCCAAGTCACACAAGTCACACAAGTCTCCCAGTCACACAAGTCTCCCAGTCACACAAGTCTCCAAGTCACACAAGTCACACAAGTCTCCCAGTCACACAAGTCTCCAAGTCATACAAGTCACACAAGTCTCCCAGTCACACGAGTCTCCCAGTCACACAAGTCACACAAGTCTCCAAGTCACACAAATCTCCCAGTCACACGAGTCTCCCAGTCACACAAGTATCCCGAGTCTCCCAGTCACACAAGTCTCCAAGTCACATGAGTCTCCCAGTCACACAAGTGTCCTGGTCACACAAGTCTCCCAGTCACACAAGTCTCCCAGTCACACAAGTCTCCAAGTCACACAAGTCACACAAGTCTCCCAGTCACACAAGTCTCCAAGTCACACAAGTCACACGAGTCTCCCAGTCACACGAGTCTCCCAGTCACACAAGTCACACAAGTCTCCAAGTCACACAAATCTCCCAGTCACACAAGTCTCCCAGTCACACAAGTCTCCCGAGTCTCCCAGTCACACAAGTCTCCAAGTCACACAAGTCTCCCAGTCGCACAAGTCTCCAAGTCACACAAGTCTCCCAGTCCCACAAGTCTCCAAGTCACACAAGTCTCCAAGTCATACAAGTCACACGGGTCTCCCAGTCACACAAGTCTCCAAGTCACACGAGTCTCCCAGTCACACAAGTATCCAGAGTCTCCCAGTCACACAAGTCTCCAAGTCACACGAGTCTCCCAGTCACACAAGTGTCCAGGTCACACAAGTCTCCCAGTCACACAAGTCTCCCAGTCACACAAGTCTCCAAGTCACACAAGTCTCCCAGTCACACAAGTCTCCAAGTCAAACAAGTCACACGAGTCTCCCAGTCACACGAGTCTCCCAGTCACACAAGTCACACAAGTCTCCAAGTCACACAAATCTCCCAGTCACACAAGTCTCCCAGTCACACAAGTCTCCCAGTCACACAAGTCTCCCTAGTCTCCCAGTCACACAAGTCTCCAAGTCACACAAGTCTCCCAGTCACACAAGTCTCCCAGTCACACAAGTCTCCAAGTCACACAAGTCTCCCAGTCCCACAAGTCTCCAAGTCACACAAGTCTCCAAGTCATACAAGTCACACGAGTCTCCCAGTCACACAAGTCTCCAAGTCACACGAGTCTCCCAGTCACACAAGTATCCCGAGTCTCCCAGTCACACAAGTCTCCAAGTCACACGAGTCTCCCAGTCACACAAGTATCCCGAGTCTCCCAGTCACACAAGTCTCCAAGTCACACGAGTCTCCCAGTCACACAAGTGTCCAGGTCACACAAGTCTCCCAGTCACACAAGTCTCCCAGTCACACAAGTCTCCAAGTCACACAAGTCTCCCAGTCACACAAGTCTCCAAGTCACACAAGTCTCCCAGTCACACGAGTCTCCCAGTCACACAAGTCACACAAGTCTCCAAGTCACACAAATCTCCCAGTCACACAAGTCTCCCAGTCACACAAGTCTCCCAGTCACACAAGTCTCCCTAGTCTCCCAGTCACACAAGTCTCCAAGTCACACAAGTCTCCCAGTCACACAAGTCTCCCAGTCACACAAGTCTCCAAGTCACACAAGTCTCCCAGTCCCACAAGTCTCCAAGTCACACAAGTCTCCAAGTCATACAAGTCACACGAGTCTCCCAGTCATACAAGTCACACGAGTCTCCCAGTCACACAAGTCTCCAAGTCACACAAGTCTCCCAGTCACACAAGTATCCCGAGTCTCCCAGTCACACAAGTCTCCAAGTCACACGAGTCTCCCAGTCACACAAGTATCCCGAGTCTCCCAGTCACACAAGTCTCCAAGTCACACGAGTCTCCCAGTCACACAAGTGTCCAGGTCACACAAGTCTCCCAGTCACACAAGTCTCCCAGTCACACAAGTCTCCAAGTCACACAAGTCTCCCAGTCACACAAGTCTCCAAGTCACACAAGTCACACGAGTCTCCCAGTCACACGAGTCTCCCAGTCACACAAGTCACACAAGTCTCCAAGTCACACAAATCTCCCAGTCACACAAGTCTCCCAGTCACACAAGTCTCCCAGTCACACAAGTCTCCCTAGTCTCCCAGTCACACAAGTCTCCAAGTCACACAAGTCTCCCAGTCACACAAGTCTCCCAGTCACACAAGTCTCCAAGTCACACAAGTCTCCCAGTCCCACAAGCCTCCAAGTCACACAAGTCTCCAAGTCATACAAGTCACACGAGTCTCCCAGTCACACAAGTCTCCAAGTCACACAAGTCTCCCAGTCACACAAGTATCCCGAGTCTCCCAGTCACACAAGTCTCCAAGTCACACGAGTCTCCCAGTCACACAAGTGTCCAGGTCACACAAGTCTCCAAGTCACACAAGTCTCCCAGTCACACAAGTCTCCAAGTCAAACAAGTCACACAAGTCTCCCAGTCACACGAGTCTCCCAGTCACACAAGTCACACAAGTCTCCAAGTCACACAAATCTCCCAGTCACACAAGTCTCCCAGTCACACAAGTCTCCCAGTCACACAAGTCTCCCTAGTCTCCCAGCCCAGGTACTTCACTGCTGTTTTTGCTGCTATAACCTCAGACCCTAATTCTACTTTGAGTTCAGGAGCCTTTTTTAAGTGAAGTGAGAGCCTATTGTCAGACAGCCAATTCCTAACCTTAAAGAGTTCCTCTCCTAGCATTCTTTGGAGTGTACTGAGATCCTTATGGGAGATGAGCAAAGCTGAATCATCTGCAAATAAGAATAAATTATAAGAACATGCTTCTCTCATATCATTTATGTACAATAAAAATAGCAATGGTCCTAAAACATGTTATGTTTTGATGAATTGAAAATGGGGGACCCTGATGTAAACAAGACGAACGTCTTTCTCTGGTCTGCATCCCCTTCATTCGTCTCCTGTTCTCCGGGTAGAAGGCTAATTGGCTGCATGTATTAGCTAGCTAGCTACCTAGCTTAGCACAATGAATGGAAGCGGACAGTGCCCGTTAGCTTTCATGCGTGCTTCATTCCATTCATTGTGCTAAGCTAGGTAGCTAGCTAGCTAAGATGCAAGCAGCCAGATAGCCTTCTGAGAGAAAACTGTCTTGTCTCTCTGGAGAAGACGATACGATAATACCCCAAAATGTGGCCCGGGAGGGAGTTACTACATGCACAAGCTGTATGCAATATGTATGCAATACTTACATTTCAAGTCTCAAGTCACACAAGTCTCCCAGTCACACAAGTCTCCAAGTCATACAAGTCACACGAGTCTCCCAGTCACACAAGTCTCCAAGTCATACAAGTCACACAAGTCTCCCAGTCACACAAGTCTCCAAGTCACACGAGTCTCCCAGTCACACAAGTATCCCGAGTCTCCCAGTCACACAAGTCTCCAAGTCACACGAATCTCCCAGTCACACAAGTGTCCTGGTCACACAAGTCTCCCAGTCACACAAGTCTCCCAGTCACACAAGTCTCCAAGTCACACAAGTCACACAAGTCTCCCAGTCACACAAGTCTCCCAGTCACACAAGTCTCCAAGTCACACAAGTCACACAAGTCTCCCAGTCACACAAGTCTCCAAGTCATACAAGTCACACAAGTCTCCCAGTCACACGAGTCTCCCAGTCACACAAGTCACACAAGTCTCCAAGTCACACAAATCTCCCAGTCACACGAGTCTCCCAGTCACACAAGTATCCCGAGTCTCCCAGTCACACAAGTCTCCAAGTCACACGAGTCTCCCAGTCACACAAGTGTCCTGGTCACACAAGTCTCCCAGTCACACAAGTCTCCCAGTCACACAAGTCTCCAAGTCACACAAGTCACACAAGTCTCCCAGTCACACAAGTCTCCAAGTCACACAAGTCACACAAGTCTCCCAGTCACACGAGTCTCCCAGTCACACAAGTCACACAAGTCTCCAAGTCACACAAATCTCCCAGTCACACAAGTCTCCCAGTCACACAAGTCTCCCGAGTCTCCCAGTCACACAAGTCTCCAAGTCACACAAGTCTCCCAGTCGCACAAGTCTCCAAGTCACACAAGTCTCCCAGTCCCACAAGTCTCCAAGTCACACAAGTCTCCAAGTCATACAAGTCACACGGGTCTCCCAGTCACACAAGTCTCCAAGTCACACGAGTCTCCCAGTCACACAAGTATCCCGAGTCTCCCAGTCACACAAGTCTCCAAGTCACACGAGTCTCCCAGTCACACAAGTGTCCAGGTCACACAAGTCTCCCAGTCACACAAGTCTCCCAGTCACACAAGTCTCCAAGTCACACAAGTCTCCCAGTCACACAAGTCTCCAAGTCAAACAAGTCACACGAGTCTCCCAGTCACACGAGTCTCCCAGTCACACAAGTCACACAAGTCTCCAAGTCACACAAATCTCCCAGTCACACAAGTCTCCCAGTCACACAAGTCTCCCAGTCACACAAGTCTCCCTAGTCTCCCAGTCACACAAGTCTCCAAGTCACACAAGTCTCCCAGTCACACAAGTCTCCAAGTCACACAAGTCTCCCAGTCCCACAAGTCTCCAAGTCACACAAGTCTCCAAGTCATACAAGTCACACGAGTCTCCCAGTCACACAAGTCTCCAAGTCACATGAGTCTCCCAGTCACACAAGTATCCCGAGTCTCCCAGTCACACAAGTCTCCAAGTCACACGAGTCTCCCAGTCACACAAGTATCCCGAGTCTCCCAGTCACACAAGTCTCCAAGTCACACGAGTCTCCCAGTCACACAAGTGTCCAGGTCACACAAGTCTCCCAGTCACACAAGTCTCCCAGTCACACAAGTCTCCAAGTCACACAAGTCTCCCAGTCACACAAGTCTCCAAGTCACACAAGTCTCCCAGTCACACGAGTCTCCCAGTCACACAAGTCACACAAGTCTCCAAGTCACACAAATCTCCCAGTCACACAAGTCTCCCAGTCACACAAGTCTCCCAGTCACACAAGTCTCCCTAGTCTCCCAGTCACACAAGTCTCCAAGTCACACAAGTCTCCCAGTCACACAAGTCTCCCAGTCACACAAGTATCCAAGTCACACAAGTCTCCCAGTCCCACAAGTCTCCAAGTCACACAAGTCTCCAAGTCATACAAGTCACACGAGTCTCCCAGTCATACAAGTCACACGAGTCTCCCAGTCACACAAGTCTCCAAGTCACACAAGTCTCCCAGTCACACAAGTATCCCGAGTCTCCCAGTCACACAAGTCTCCAAGTCACACGAGTCTCCCAGTCACACAAGTATCCCGAGTCTTCCAGTCACACAAGTCTCCAAGTCACACGAGTCTCCCAGTCACACAAGTGTCCAGGTCACACAAGTCTCCCAGTCACACAAGTCTCCCAGTCACACAAGTCTCCAAGTCACACAAGTCTCCCAGTCACACAAGTCTCCAAGTCACACAAGTCACACGAGTCTCCCACTCACACGAGTCTCCCAGTCACACAAGTCACACAAGTCTCCAAGTCACACAAATCTCCCAGTCACACAAGTCCCCCAGTCACACAAGTCTCCCAGTCACACAAGTCTCCCTAGTCTCCCAGTCACACAAGTCTCCAAGTCACACAAGTCTCCCAGTCACACAAGTCTCCCAGTCACACAAGTCTCCAAGTCACACAAGTCTCCCAGTCCCACAAGTCTCCAATTCACACAAGTCTCCAAGTCATACAAGTCACACGAGTCTCCCAGTCACACAAGTCTCCAAGTCACACAAGTCTCCCAGTCACACAAGTATCCCGAGTCTCCCAGTCACACAAGTCTCCAAGTCACACGAGTCTCCCAGTCACACAAGTGTCCAGGTCACACAAGTCTCCAAGTCACACAAGTCTCCCAGTCACACAAGTCTCCAAGTCAAACAAGTCACACAAGTCTCCCAGTCACACGAGTCTCCCAGTCACACAAGTCACACAAGTCTCCAAGTCACACAAATCTCCCAGTCACACAAGTCTCCCAGTCACACAAGTCTCCCAGTCACACAAGTCTCCCTAGTCTCCCAGTCACACAAGTCTCCAAGTCACACAAATCTCCCAGTCACACAAGTCTCCCAGTCACACAAGTCTCCAAGTCACACAAGTCTCCCAGTCCCACAAGTCTCCAAGTCACACAAGTCTCCAAGTCATACAAGTCACACGAGTCTCCCAGTCACACAAGTCTCCAAGTCACACGAGTCTCCCAGTCACACAAGTATCCCGAGTCTCCCAGTCACACAAGTCTCCAAGTCACACGAGTCTCCCAGTCACACAAGTATCCCGAGTCTCCCAGTCACACAAGTCTCCAAGTCACACGAGTCTCCCAGTCACACAAGTGTCCAGGTCACACAAGTCTCCCAGTCACACAAGTCTCCCAGTCACACAAGTCTCCAAGTCACACAAGTCTCCCAGTCACACAAGTCTCCAAGTCACACAAGTCTCCCAGTCACACGAGTCTCCCAGTCACACAAGTCACACAAGTCTCCAAGTCACACAAATCTCCCAGTCACACAAGTCTCCCAGTCACACAAGTCTCCCAGTCACACAAGTCTCCCTAGTCTCCCAGTCACACAAGTCTCCAAGTCACACAAGTCTCCCAGTCACACAAGTCTCCCAGTCACACAAGTCTCCAAGTCACACAAGTCTCCCAGTCCCACAAGTCTCCAAGTCACACAAGTCTCCAAGTCATACAAGTCACACGAGTCTCCCAGTCATACAAGTCACACGAGTCTCCCAGTCACACAAGTCTCCAAGTCACACAAATCTCCCAGTCACACAAGTCTCCCAGTCACACAAGTCTCCCAGTCACACAAGTCTCCCTAGTCTCCCAGTCACACAAGTCTCCAAGTCACACAAGTCTCCCAGTCACACAAGTCTCCCAGTCACACAAGTCTCCAAGTCACACAAGTCTCCCAGTCCCACAAGTCTCCAAGTCACACAAGTCTCCAAGTCATACAAGTCACACGAGTCTCCCAGTCACACAAGTCTCCAAGTCACACAAGTCTCCCAGTCACACAAGTATCCCGAGTCTCCCAGTCACACAAGTCTCCAAGTCACACGAGTCTCCCAGTCACACAAGTGTCCAGGTCACACAAGTCTCCCAGTCACACAAGTCTCCCAGTCACACAAGTCTCCAAGTCACACAAGTCACACAAGTCTCCCAGTCACACAAGTCTCCAAGACACACAAGTCACACGAGTCTCCCAGTCACATGAGTCTCCCAGTCACACAAGTCACACAAGTCTCCAAGTCACACAAGTCTCCCAGTCCCACAAGTCTCCAAGTCACACGAGTCTCCCAGTCATACAAGTCACACGAGTCTCCCAGTCACACAAGTCTCCAAGTCACACAAGTCTCCCAGTCACACAAGTATCCCGAGTCTCCCAGTCACACAAGTCTCCAAGTCACACGAGTCTCCCAGTCACACAAGTATCCCGAGTCTCCCAGTCACACAAGTCTCCAAGTCACACGAGTCTCCCAGTCACACAAGTGTCCAGGTCACACAAGTCTCCCAGTCACACAAGTCTCCCAGTCACACAAGTCTCCAAGTCACACAAGTCTCCCAGTCACACAAGTCTCCAAGTCACACAAGTCACACGAGTCTCCCAGTCACATGAGTCTCCCAGTCACACAAGTCACACAAGTCTCCAAGTCACACAAATCTCCCAGTCACACAAGTCTCCCAGTCACACAAGTCTCCCAGTCACACAAGTCTCCCTAGTCTCCCAGTCACACAAGTCTCCAAGTCACACAAGTCTCCCAGTCACACAAGTCTCCCAGTCACACAAGTCTCCAAGTCACACAAGTCTCCCAGTCCCACAAGTCTCCAAGTCACACAAGTCTCCAAGTCATACAAGTCACACGAGTCTCCCAGTCACACAAGTCTCCAAGTCACACGAGTCTCCCAGTCACACAAGTATCCCGAGTCTCCCAGTCACACAAGTCTCCAAGTCACACGAGTCTCCCAGTCACACAAGTCTCCAAGTCACACAAGTCTCCCAGTCACACAAGTCTCCAAGTCACACAAGTCACACGAGTCTCCCAGTCACACGAGTCTCCCAGTCACACAAGTCACACAAGTCTCCAAGTCACACAAATCTCCCAGTCACACAAGTCTCCCAGTCACACAAGTCTCCCAGTCACACAAGTCTCCCTAGTCTCCCAGTCACACAAGTCTCCAAGTCACACAAGTCTCCCAGTCACACAAGTCTCCCAGTCACACAAGTCTCCAAGTCACACAAGTCTCCCAGTCCCACCAGTCTCCAAGTCACACAAGTCTCCAAGTCATACAAGTCACACGAGTCTCCCAGTCACACAAGTCTCCAAGTCACACGAGTCTCCCAGTCACACAAGTATCCCGAGTCTCCCAGTCACACAAGTCTCCAAGTCACACGAGTCTCCCAGTCACACAAGTGTCCAGGTCACACAAGTCTCCCAGTCACACAAGTCTCCCAGTCACACAAGTCTTCAAGTCACACAAGTCACACAAGTCTCCCAGTCACACAAGTCTCCAAGTCACACAAGTCACACGAGTCTCCCAGTCACATGAGTCTCCCAGTCACACAAGTCACACAAGTCTCCAAGTCACACAAATCTCCCAGTCACACAAGTCTCCCAGTCACACAAGTCTCCCAGTCACACAAGTCTCCCGAGTCTCCCAGTCACACAAGTCTCCAAGTCACACAAGTCTCCCAGTCACACAAGTCTCCCAGTCACACAAGTCTCCAAGTCACACAAGTCTCCCAGTCACACAAGTCTCCCAGTCACACAAGTCTCCCAGTCACACAAGTCTCCCAGTCACACAAGTCTCCCGAGTCTCCCAGTCACACAAGTCTCCAAGTCACACAAGTCTCCTAGTCACACAAGTCTCCCAGTCACACAAGTCTCCAAGTCACACAAGTCACATGAGTCTCCCAGTCACACAAGTCTCCAAGTCACACAAGTCTCCCAGTCACACAAGTCTCCAAGTCATACAAGTCACACGAGTCTCCCAGTCACACAAGTCTCCAAGTCACACAAGTCTCCCGAGTCTCCCAGTCACACAAGTCTCCAAGTCACACAAGTCTCCTAGTCACACAAGTCTCCCAGTCACACAAGTCTCCAAGTCACACAAGTCTCCCAGTCACACAAGTCTCCCAGTCACACAAGTCTCCCAGTCACACAAGTCTCCCAGTCACACAAGTCTCCCGAGTCTCCCAGTCACACAAGTCTCCAAGTCACACAAGTCTCCCAGTCACACAAGTCTCCCAGTCACACAAGTCTCCAAGTCATACAAGTCACACAAGTCTCCCAGTCACACAAGTCTCCAAGTCACACAAGTCTCCCGAGTCTCCCAGTCACACAAGTCTCCAAGTCACACAAGTATCCCAGTCACACAAGTCTCCCAGTCACACAAGTCTCCAAGTCACACAAGTCTCCCAGTCACACAAGTCTCCCAGTCACACAAGTCTCCCAGTCACACAAGTATCCCGAGTCTCCCAGTCACACAAGTCTTTAAGTCACACAAGTCTCCCA
This sequence comes from Notolepis coatsorum, assembly GCF_963971535.1. Classification (NCBI taxonomy): domain Eukaryota; kingdom Metazoa; phylum Chordata; class Actinopteri; order Aulopiformes; family Paralepididae; genus Notolepis; species Notolepis coatsorum. The sequence goes on along the minus strand of NC_140169.1, from coordinate 168,123,766 downwards.
GTCACACAAGTCTCCAAGTCACACAAGTCACATGAGTCTCCCAGTCACACAAGTCTCCAAGTCACACAAGTCTCCCAGTCACACAAGTCTCCAAGTCATACAAATCACACGAGTCTCCCAGTCACACAAGTCTCCAAGTCACACAAGTCTCCAAGTCATACAAGTCACACGAGTCTCCCAGTCACACAAGTCTCCAAGTCACACGAGTCTCCCAGTCACACAAGTGTCCAAGTCACACAAGTCTCCCAGTCACACAAGTCTCCCAGTCACACAAGTCTCCAAGTCACACAAGTCACACAAGTCTCCCAGTCAGACAAGTCTCCAAGTCACACAAGTCACACGAGTCTCCCAGTCACACAAGTCTCCCAGTCACATAAGTCTCCCAGTCACACAAGTCTCCAAGTCACACAAATCTCCCAGTCACACAAGTCTCCCAGTCACACAAGTCTCCCGAGTCTCCCAGTCACACAAGTCTCCAAGTCACACAAGTCTCCCAGTCACACAAGTCTCCCAGTCACACAAGTCTCCAAGTCACACAAGTAACATGAGTCTCCCAGTCACACAAGTCTCCAAGTCACACAAGTCTCCCAGTCACACAAGTCTCCAAGTCATACAAGTCACACGAGTCTCCCAGTCACACAAGTCTCCAAGTCACATGAGTCTCCCAGTCACACAAGTATCCAAGTCACACGAGTCTCCCAGTCACACAAGTCTCCCGAGTATCCCAGTCACACAAGTCTCCAAGTCACACGAGTCTCCCAGTCACAAGTCACACAAGTCTCCCAGTCACACAAGTCTCCCAGTCACACAAGTCTCCAAGTCACACAAGTCACACAAGTCTCCCAGTCACACAAGTCTCCAATCACACGAGTCTCCCAGTCACACAAGTCTCCAAGTCACACGAGTCTCCCAGTCACACAAGTCTCCAAGTCATACAAGTCACACGAGTCAACTCGTTCCACTCCTGTGCTCCTTTGTGAGCAAATGAGCACTCTGTAGAAAAGACTCACGCACATCCCAAATATAGTCACAGGTGCTAGACTTGAAATAGATCTGTAATGTTTGTGGAAAAAAAGTCTGCACACCGTCTAGTGTTCCCAAGTTTTAATGTACTTGAACACAACGTTTCGGCCTGTGGCCTTTTTCAAGTGTCAACGACATGTGAAAAGGGGTGGGGTATATATACATATACAAATTAAAGGTCAAGGTTGAGCCAGGTCAATCAATTAGCCTATAGGCTACACATTTACAGACCATATTGCAGCTCAAGTGCCTAGAACATATGGTACATAGTAACAATAACAATAGTACGGTAGTTTAGTAGTTAAATGTGACACACCTTCACATGCCAAAATTGAGAAAATATATAATAAGAAAACTTAAAAAACAGAACAATTTATTAAAAAAACACAAAATCAGGACAGAATGTGTGTATTTACAGGAAGGGTTTAATGTCAAACTCTTCATTCAGTCCAAGAGGGGCCATAGTCTGCAGGGTGTGAATATGGTAGGTCTCTCTCTGCAAAAGTAGTTTGCCATGGTCTCCTCCTCTCGCTGGTCTCTCTACCTTTTCAATGCCTGTGTATCTTAATGTGCTGATATTGTGTCCTGCCTGTCTAAAGTGTACTGCAACCGGGTTATGTTCATCACCACATCTGATGTTGCTGCGGTGTTCGCTGATGCGTATTTTGAGTTGCCGGTTGGTTTTACCTACATAGCACAGGCCACAAGGGCATTTGATTAGGTAGATGACATGAGTGGAGCTACAGGTTATGAAGCCACGGACTCTGAGGGTTTTACCATTACGTGGATGTGTGTAGGTCTTACTCTTAAGAATATAGCCACACTGTGCACAGTTACCACACGTATAGTTCCCATCCGGGGTGTTATCTAGGAACGTGGGTCTGTGAGCCGTGGGTGGGCTATAGGATCTCACTAGTTGGTTTCTCAGGTTGGGGGGGCGTTTGTAAACTACGGCAGGAGGTTCCTTGAAAACAGCTTGGAGTTTGGGATCAGAGTTGATGATGTGCCAATGTTTATGTAAGATCTTTTTTAATTCAAAACCTACAGGAGAGTATGTAGTGCAGCACAGTGGGGACTGGTCCTTAGTGTGTCTAATTCTAGGTTGTAGGCATTCGTCCTGTGTGGCCACATCAAAGCGGTTAGCAGCTTTATCTATCCATTCTGTAGGATATCCTCTCTCCTGGAATCTCCTGCTCAGGTCTGTGGACTGTCTCTGATATAGACTATCGAGACTACAGATTCTCCTGGCTCGGTGAAACTGGCTGAACGGGAGGCTCTTAATGAGGTGGGTGGGATGGAAACTGTCACCCCGTAGTAAGGTGTTTCTGTCAGTAGGTTTACGAAATAAATCAGTATGTATAGTATTCCCCTCCTTGATAACCAAAACATCTAAGAAGCTGATGCTGCTACCTTGACCTTTAATTTGTATATGTATATATACCCCACCCCTTTTCACATGTCGTTGACACTTGAAAAAGGCCACAGGCCGAAACGTTGTGTTCAAGTACATTAAAACTTGGGAACACTAGACGGTGTGCAGACTTTTTTTCCACAAACATTACAAATGAGCACTCTCCCATCTTTGTTCTACACCTTGGAGGATGCAGGTTTGCTATGCTAGATCTTGTTATGTGGCTGTGTGATTCAGTAACACTAGGGACATTGTTACTAAAATATTTGGGGAGCCTGTTATTTATAATTTTGTGTACCATGTTGAGCCTAAGCTGGGCTACTCTGGCCTCAACTGGTATCCAGTTGAGCTCCTGAAAATGTCTCCTCCCAACATGATCACAAGGTCCTAGGCCCATCACAACCCTGATCAGATTATTCTGTGACACCTGTAGTTTCTTCTTTAATGAAGCTGACAGTCCCTCAAACCAGGCTACACTAGCATAATCAAAATGACACTGCACCAGGCTGTTGGCCAGTAGTCTGAAGGCCTCTACATGCTACAGCAACTTCAAAGCAACTGCACCACAACATCGACAAAGGAACAGTGTTGCAGACACTCTGCCTTTATGCTTCTGCAACATCGACGCACAGCCTAATGTAACATTGTACCCCGTATGTAGCTAGGTTCCCTAGATAGATGACACTTCCCTTCTCAACCAACCCATTGATAACAAGCAGAAGTTGCTGTAGCATGTAGAGGCCTTAAGGCCTTCCCTGCTTTAAAACCTGGTGCGGGCATTTACCTTACCCAGTACCTGTAAGGCCTTCCCCCCCCCAGACTGTCATCCAGCATACAGCCCAGGTACTTCACTGCTGTTCTTGCTGCTATAACCTCAGACCCTAATTCTACCTTGAGTTCAGGAGCCTTTTTTAAGTGAAGTGAGAGCCTATTGTCAGACAGCCAATTCCTAACCTTAGAGAGTTCCTCTCCTAGTATTCTTTGGAGTGTACTGAGATCCTTATGGGAGATGAGCAAAGCTGAATCATCTGCAAATAAGAATAAATTACAAGAACATGCTTCTCTCATATCATTTATGTACAATAAAAATAGCAATGGTCCTAAAACATGTTATGTTTTGATGAATTGAAAATGGGGGACCCTGATGTAAACAAGAGGAAAGTCTTTCTCTGGTCTGCATCCCCTTAACAATTGTGTGTATTGAGCTGTACTGTATTGTACCCATTCTGCAATCTGTTAATAAAATGTTCAATCAATCAACTAAACTCCCCCCTCCCCCATGCTGCTATGATGCCTGAATTTCCTCAAGGGGATCAATAAAGGAATATCTTATCTTATAATTATCTAAATGAATAACAAACTGTTAATTATGACTATTGTAAACAAGACAAATGTCTTTCTCTGGTCTGCATCCCATTAACAATTGTGTGTATTGAGCCGTACTGTATTGTACCCATTCTGCAATCTGTTAATACAGTTTTCATTCATTCATTCTCCTTTTGGATTGCCCAGCTGCTGCTAGCCTGCTAGCTAGCATTTTAGCTTGCTAGCCTGCTAGCTAGCGTTTTAGCTTGCTAGCCTGCTAGCTAGCGTTCATTCTCCTTTACGATTTTGATTATGATGTTCAGCCAAACATTACTTTGCATAATCTATGCAATAGTGTCATTGCATAAAATAGCAGTGCTATAGGCGCCCTCGTTGTATAATAGTATAATTATTATATGCTAGTACTGTACTACACTACCCAGAATGCACGTTAGGTCATGAGCAGCCAATAAAGATCTGCCGATCGGCCACCAGATGGCCCTCTTGAACCGTTAGAGAGTTGACAGGGGTTCACCAGTACATATAATGTCTCCGGGGGAGAAATATGATTTCGATCACAGATTTTTGAAATATTGATATCAAAGACGCTGTACAGCATCATCGGCAGAATAAGCATGGCGGGTAATGACGTGTTTCAGCGTCAACGGCGATTAAAGGGTTAATGATATTTACATTATTACATCATTATTGTTATTGTTATTATTAACAATATTATTATGATGGTTGTATCAACCCTAAATCTGAGTGGGGGGGGGGATGCAATGCAGACAAACAGCTGCATACAGTGCGACCATTTCACTCACATTTGCCCATTCATTTTTGGACACATCACACACCATCGGTGTGTGTACTGTACGTGTGCTGTCATAGCTCCACCTACAGGCCTAATGGAGAACACCAGGAGAACACCAGGATGTGAATGGAGAGTGAATGTGAGGTATATCGTGTAAATAAGTTTTGATTGATCGCAAGACTACACTGTAAAAAAAGAAATAATAATAAGTTACCAGAACATAAAGGGGAACTATTTTACTATTTCTTTCACTATTTGGGCACTTTTACACAATTCATGTGAGTCTATGGAACACTTCTATTTTTTTTCTTAATTTTTTTATTCATTGTTTTGTATTTCTAATCAAGTACACAAAAACAGCATTTTTCAACCCCAAGATCTTAAAGGAAAACTCCAACATTTTGGGAAATTAGCTTATTTAACATCTTCCCTGGAGTTAGACAAGAAGATACATACCTTTTTTGTCTCTGTGCGTGCATTTAGCTTTGGGAACAGTCGCTCCGTTAGCATAGTTTAGCTTCATCACTGGAAGTGAGGCAGGACAGTAGCGTGACGTTCCCTACAGGTTTGTTGATATTCTCATTCCTTCAAAGGATCCGAACCGATTGAAGTTTATGGATTAGATTATTATCTAACGTTAACACGAACCTAAACTAACTTTAGGTTAGTTGTAACGTTAGTTTAGGTTCATGTTAACGTTAGATAATGTACAAAATAAACGTTTTCCGCTGCTATAAACGTCGCACTTTTATTTTGAAAACCCCAGAAAGGAAGTCATTATATTTGCTTTACCATCCTCCTGTTCTGCATTAGCTCCGGTTAGCTCCGAGCGTCCAGTAGTTAGTAGTATATTATCAATACCAGCCATTGGATTATTGTTTTCTAAATTGGGGAGGCTTTTAATCGTCAAGGTAAGAGGCTTTTAAGTCATGGTATCCATAAACTTCAATCGGTTCGGATCCTTTGTGCGCCGTACTCCATGAGCGCCGCAGTGGAGGCAACCGCTGGTATAAGGCCAAGAACGACAAGCCCCCCTCCTTTCTTGTAATGGGCCAACCCATCAAGGTGTATTACCGTAATGAGACCTACCCATACCTTGGCCACAGGTTTAACATCGCTGGAGAGTGGGGGGAGCAAGTAGAGGAGCTCACTAAAGAGTTTCTTCATCGTCTACACCTGATTGACCTGTCCCCCCTCCCCGTCATCATGAAGTTCCAGGCTGTGAGAGAGGTGGCTCTGGCTAAAATCCAACACCTTTTTGCCAATGTACACATCCCTCTCAAGGCACTGAGAGAAATGACAAACAAAACTGTTCAGCTGGTCAGAAAGTGGGTAGGCCTCAACACACACTCCACACGGGGCATGATCTTTCTCCCATGTGGAGAGGGAGGGCTGGGAGTCCCCAATGTCGAGTGGACCTACATAGCCACCAGGCTAGCCCACCTGCTCCACATGCTTAACAATGATGATGTCACCGTCAGAGAAATGGCCAGGGCCTCTCTCCTGCTGGATCTACGCAGAAGGAAGATCCCCCTGGCCACCGCAGACCAGAATAACTTCCTCGGCTTCAGGAAGAAAGACTCTGGGAAACTGGACTCTCGGGCCAAGGGCTTCGGGGTCTGGTCTGACTGGCCAGATCTCAATGACCTCTGCAACCAGACTGGAGTTCAGCTGAAATGGACAAGACCCACCAACACACAGACTGAAGTCCCTGTCTCTGATGAACTTATCACAGACCCCTGTGTGGTTGTGAAGGCCAACATCACAACACCGCAGGAAGAGACTGTCGAACTGCACAGAGACTCTGTAAGGAGGGTTCTGCTTAGCATGAAGCAGTCTGAGATCAGGCAGCACTGACTCAGACTACAGGGCAAGCTAGCTTGTTTGGAGTTTGCTGACCACTCAGTCTCACACTCAGTGTATAAGAACGCCGCTGTTGGTGAGGATGTTTTAAAATTTACCATCAAAGCAAGACTGCAGGTATTACCCACCCAATACAATCTGTCCACTTGGTATCCTCAAACTCACAGTCCATTCTGTTTAAACCATCAGGATTCACAACACCTAGAATCCATTGCACACATAACAAACGGATGTAATGCATACAAACACCTGTACATCGCTCGTCATGACCGTATTGTGCACATTGTGTCTGATGCGGTACAGAACATATCACCATCTAGTGCAACAATGTACAAACATGCCAGAGTGAAACCAGAGTGGTTTGGCCTTACCAACGATGTTTTTGCTAACATACCCAATACACGGACGTTGTTTTTGTTGACACCAGCCACGGAGAGGTGCTGGTCATAGAAGTAGGCTGTACCTTTGACCTGTACATGGACCAGGCCTTCCGGGACAAGTATATCAAATACCAACCACTGCTCAGTGTGATGGCTGACCTTGGGTATAGGTGTAGATATGGTGTACTTGTGTTCGGAAGTCTTGGCCATGTACACAAATCCACCATGACCGGTCTGAGAATTGCTGCAATGTCTAAAAGAAAAGCCAAACAAATTGCCAAATATTGCTCTGTCTCAGCTATTATTGGCAGCTTAGCCACGTGGAGAAGGAGGTGCTATGTGTACCCTTAAGTGTTCAGTGCTGCTTGGCCCCGATACATTTGATTCCCTGTTTATGTAATATAATTTGTGGAACCAAATAAAGTATTAAAATGTGTGTGTGTGTGTGTGTGTGTGTGTGTGTGTGTGTGTGTGTGTGTGTGTGTGTGTGTGTGTGTGTGTGTGTGTGTGTGTGTGTGTGTGTGTGTGTGTGTGTGCTAATTAAATTAACCTAAAGCCAGTTGATCTTGTCTCCCTGCCAGACTGGTTCTAGTCTATATGCGAGTTCCTCTCTTGGCGAGGGCTTCTGTGAGGGATCTATTGTTTATATTATAATGCTAGTTTCCTGATTGATTCGTTTTCCAGTGGTGAGGCTTGCTCAAATATGTTGTTAAGTTTATCTCTTTAGCTGGCTTTAACTTAGTATTCTTTAGTATACTTTTTTTTTTTTTTATCTTTTTCCTTCTTCTTTTTTCCGTTTTTCCCCATCCAGTCGTTATGCCAATTCCCAATCCCCTTCCTGGTCGTTGCGCACTCTACCCCCTACCATCGGTCTGGGAGGGCGGAGACCATCACATGCTTCCTCCGACACATGTGTAGCCAGCCCACCGCTTCTTTTCACCTGGCAGCGCGGACTCTCACTGGTAGAGTGTAACGTGTGGAAGGTCAGACTACCTCTCTTAGATCCTTCCCTTGCTGTGCAGGCGCCCCGACCGAACTGTAGGAGTCGCTGTTTACAACGACCAGGACCCACCCTCGCCGGGGTTTCCCACCCTCTAACACTGCCAATTGTGTTAGTATGGACGGTCGGCACCACAGCTGGATTCGATCCCACTGTCTATGTGGTGGTAGACAGACGCTTAGTCCGCTGCACTACCCGGCCGCTCCATTCTTTAGTATTCTTTTTTTTTTTTTTCTTTTTGTCTTTTTCCCCCTCCATTTTCCTCCGATTTTCTCCCATCCCAATGTTAGTCGTATGCCAATTCCCAGTCCCTTCCTGATCGCTGCGCACTTACCCCCCACAGTCAGATCATCTGGGAGAGTGGAGGCTACCACGTGCTTCCTCCGACACACGTCCAGCCAATCACCGCTTCTTTTCACCTGGCAGCGCGGATTCTCATTGAGAGGGCGTAGCGTGTGGGAGGACCACACTATCCCCCTCACGTCCAATCCGCGCTTAGCAGGCGCCCCGACCGAACTGTAGGAGTCGCTGTTTACAACGACCCGGACCCACCCCGCCAGCTTCTCCCACCCTCTGATACAGCCAATTGTATCAGTGCAGACGGCCAGCCAAGCTGGTGACAACCCCGGAGCTGTGAGCTGGACTCGAACAGGCGAATCGAGCTCACAGCTCCGGGGCTGGTGACGAACGCAATCTCCGCTCGGCCACCTAACCGCCCTCATTCTTTAGTATTCTTAACCAATGGCCATATGTATCTAAAGTGTTACGTCATGTCCCTATCACCATGACAGGTCCAAGTCCAGGTCCAGAGGACAGTGCTCCCTGCTGGACAATAACATTACTTTCGGACATTGGTCTGACCGGGGCTCGAACTGGCAATCTTCCGATCATCATGAGCCCGGAGCCCTACCCATGTAGCCATGCTGCCGGAAACCTTATTGTGTTATACCAGGGGTGTCCAAATGTTTTACACAGAGGGCCAGATTGGGTAACCTAACCTTAATATACCGGGGGAAAAGCTGTTTCGAGTGACCCCAAAAAAGGTTCAGTTGATAGTCTTTCAAAGGTTGATAATATGAAGAAAAAAAAAATCACATCTAGAAATATACTGCATCATGAGAACATCCCAGTGCTCTTCTTATTATCATTCTGCCTGTTATCCTTATTCCAGCCCATTCTATAGTCCCTGGCCTATTGAATGCTTATTCAATAGGTATTTGCAGCTTGCACGTTTGTTCATGAACAAAGAATGTGAAGAATTGAAGAGACGGACTGAACTCTAATCCATCCCTATTGCGGATTGGCCCTTGTGACTCAGAAGGTCAAGCAGGTCTTTTGTCATTTTTAATAGAGGCATTGCACAGAATGTTTATGTACTGTAGTTCACTTTCTTCCATAATGGCTGCCTGTAACATAGCAACCATTATTTTGTGCAAGAGACAATGGTTGCTGTTGAATGACCAGACGGAGGGAATACTTTATAAAGTATAATATATTTATTACCACGACACACGGCTTAACACAGGCTCTACCGAGGGTGCACGTTAAACAGTAGTCAGTCCAGTGGCTGTTATGACCGTGTATATCAAAAAAGCCTATAGTGAATGCTCTACATCCTCTCTCTTTAGCTTGTAGTCCTGGCAACAAGATAACATGTGGTTAACTGGAAACAACAATGCCATTTCTATGTCATAGCAGAATATTCAAATATGTTGATTGATTCTAGCTGTGATATTTAGGGATGCATATTAGGCCAATTACACTTAAATCTTATATCTCAGCTATATAATATATATTTTGGCCGAACAAACTGTGTGTTTCTTCAAACAAATCATATGGTGGGGTTGTGTATAATATGTTTTGTCGAATGACACCAAACTAATGTTTTTTACTGTCCTGTAAAAGTAATGGAGCAAACCCTAGGAAAGGTAATGTGGACCCCAGTAAGAGAAGCTCCTACATGTGTACTAGTTAATGGGGACCCTAATAAACTAAACCAAGCTAACCTAAACTGACTGACTGAGGTTCAATTGAAAGAGGGAATGTGTTTTGCGTCCACTTCTCTATGAGGCAACTGTACACAGGAAGAATATTGCCATAGTCGTACTGTATGTAGTATAGCAGGGCTATTCAACTGGCGGCCCGCGGGCCAGATCCAGCCCGCGGGATGATTCTGACCGGCCCGCCAAAGATTACATGATAATAAAAATAAAAATTATTTTTACTTTTCTTTTACTTTTTTCTTTTCATGTCAACGTTAACACCCACAATTGAGCCAAAAGTCACTCAATTAATGACAGATTTCATTGATAAATTGAGGGAAAACATTGCAAGTCGATTTGATGAATTTGACATGTCCAGAGAATTGATGCATTTTGTGAGCAACCCATTTGCCAATGTAGCTGCTATTTCCACAAAAGGACAAGAGTTCCTTGCATCACTTCACATTGATGAAGGTCTCCTGCAACTTGAAATAATTGACATGCAAGCATCATCTGCTCTGAAGCAGGCACTTGAGAATGAATCCACCACAACATTTTGGATAAAGTGTATTCATGTCAAGACATTCCCCAAAATAAAAACGCTGGCAATATCTGTGCTAACAATGTTTGGCTCAACATACACCTGTGAATCCAGTTTCTCTCACATGAATGCCATTAAAACAAGCAACCATGCCTCCTTGACAAATGAGCATTTGCATCACTGTTTGCGGGTAGCCCTCACTTCCTATGAACCCTCTTTCTCTGCCATTGCCCAGTCAAAGAAGTGCAATCGCTCTCATTAGATGTGTGTATGTAGGCTAGGCCTGTCTGCCCCCCACCCCCCTGATGTTTGAGAGTTAAGAGTGGACAATAAGTGCTAATAAGATGCTGTGATTTGCTGTTGTTGCACAGACATGAAGCACTTTTTCATAAGCTCAGCTGCACTATAAATGTGTTTTTTTGTTCAAGTGTTGATGTTAGAATGTTCAGATGCACATCATGCACTTGTTTGTTTTTTATTTTATTTTTATATTGAAATGTTGAAGAGGAGATGTTGAAGTGCTTCATAAATGAAGCACTTTTTGCAGGAGATGTTGCAGATGTGGCACATAAATGAAGCACTTTTTTTGAAAAGTATACTACTTTTGCAATGTAGTTAAATAAAAGTTGTGAAAATGTGGTTGCGTGTTGTGTCAAGTGTACATATATTCATAGCACGGGGAGGCGCCGTGGCAGTCCGGCCCCTGGCCCCTTGGGTTTCTGACAATGTGGCCCCCTGAACAATTTAGTTGAATAGCCCTGTAGTATAGTATGTCACCCTGGTTTGAGAGGCTTCCCTCAGCACAGTGCTTTACAATGCCCACAGCAAAGAAATGCCTCTATGAAGGGCGTGACGTTTCAAAGAGGTCACAACCCCAAACGGTGGTAAGGATGAGGGGGTTTGATGGCTGAAAGGGCGGCTGTAACTGAGGGGTACAATTCCCTGACTGTATTAATAAGTATGGTATCATTAAACCACTACTGTCTTATGTACATTACTACTGGCCATACAGTACACAGGTATATGAGATGAACACCTCCACAATGACACGGTTCCACAACAAATATGGGTTAGAATAATATTTATTAGCAACACGAAGATTATCTTACATTACTTGAGAATTAGAGTCGCGCTTGAAAGGCGAAGAATGTGCATGAATAGGTCAAGAGCGTAAGTCCATTCGAATATTACGCAGGAGATAATGAATACCACCTGTATCATAGGAATTATATCTATGGTACACTAGTAGGGCAGCGGGAGATACTAGTAGGGTCCCTCCGGTTGTAGGCCAGCAGGGGGGAGGAATGTTCGAATGCAAACTCTGGATCAACGGGGAATCAATAGGCTCCAGCTACGGGAGGCGGTACATTACTCCCTTGATCGGCAGACGAAAGCAGCAGCTGTAATCCAAGTATGCGTGCCAGCCAGCCTCTCCTAGAGACGGGCTCGAGTGATGTTCCTCACGGGTAAATCCCACACAGTAGTGGGTGTAGACGATTCTCCTCCGCTCCAACAGCCACAGGACCAAAGCAATAATCCAGCCGGAAAGGGCTCTGCATTCACCGGTGTAGATTCTCCGGTGCGCGGTACTTCACATTAACTAGGTCGAACTTGACGTTATTCCACTAAGCTCTGACACTTTTACTGTCCTATTCGCACGCGGTTATAAGTGCTCTATTTAGATGCACGGTTGCTCACTTCACTTGGTCGTTGACTCGTGATGAAGGCTTTAACGTTTGAGGGTAACACGTTTCTAAGTTAACTAACTGCTGTATCCACCTGCAACGTATTTATACGTACGGTGAATAATCTAGTACCAGCCTTATTTCTTTCTCGTATTCCTGCGCAAGGCCGGGCATGTACAGACATGTCTTAGCGGTGACTTTGAACTAGACATTGGGGGTATGGCCGTGGCGCCTAGGGGATCGCTTCCAATAGGAGAACGAATATTATGGTCTGTCCTGTACCAGGTAAAGGGATATTCCGTGTATATGTACAAAGAATACACAAGGGATATCAGACGATATACAAATACTATGCAATATATCTCAAGTAATAAATATATATATTCGGTTTAATCTGATCCTTCGTAACAGCCGCCTCCTAATTAGTCCGCACCTAATTAGATAAGCAGAGACAGATTAACCGCACTGTCCACTACTCAATGTCCGTTGTGAGGAGTAGGGCAATTCACAAAGTCAGTGGGTCATGGTCGTCATTAGGAGAGTCGGGGAGCCTTGGCAACTCTATCAGCCTCGCCACGGGTCGGGTGTATGTCCGCCCCTGGACGAGCACTTCTGCCGCTCTGACCTTTCCGTCGGAACCAGTGATCACTTTGCTTACGCGGCCGGCCGGCCACGCAGCTCGGGGTAGTGACTGGTCTATGATCACGACGACTGTGTCCACTTCTAAGTTGTCCCCGTCCTTGACCCGCTTCTGACGGGCTGGAAGGGATGGTAGGGGGGTTAGGGGGAAGCGGGCCTGAGACTGCTTTGATCTGTGCTTGGCTGCGCCTCCACCTCCTCCGTCTGTTTCTCTTGTTTGCTCTGTACCCCGTCTGAGGAGGGGCCGGTTCCGGCCGCCCCATCAAGGAGTCGCTTGGGGTGCTGGGTTCGAGGTCAGCTACGTCTGGAGCGCAGCTGAGGGGGGTGGAGTTCGGAACTCCCTCTTGTGCCCACGGTTCTCTCACAGGCCTCTCGCCTAATGTCAATAGCCTCTCAACGGGCTGTACGGGAGAGTGGCCGGTGTCGCTCACCTTTGTGTGTAGGCAGCGTGTAGACGTGGGTTGACTGTCAAGTCCGTAGAGGGGGCCCTGGAGCGTCCACCCCAGTCGGGTCTGAACCGCGACTGGGCATCCTTTCGGTCCGATGTGGGCCGCCTCAATTGGGGGAATGAGGTCCGCGTGGTCGGAGCCGATGAGCAGGGTCGGTGTGGCGCCGTCGATAAGCGGTATAGGTAGTTGACGTAGGTGCACATACTTCGCCATCAGCTGTGGGATGGGGTAGGTGTACTGTGATAGGCCTATGTCGTGGCTGGTGAAGACGTTGGTAATACTATACTGCTTCTCGGGCTGGTCCACCGCTGCTATCTTGAAGGAGACCCTTTCACCTTTTATGGTCTTCTGGTCCCTTCTGATGGTACGTATTGTCATGGTACCTTTGGCACCCCGCAGGCCCAACTGGGCTGCGGCGGAAGCGAGGAGGAGAGTCTTTTCAGACCCATCGTCCAGGACGGCGTAAGTGTCCAGGACCTTGTCCTCGTAGCTCAGGAGCACTCTGACCACTTTGATGAGCACTCGGGGGGTCCCGCTATGCTGGTCTATATGGAGCACTCCTGTTGGTCGGTTGCCTTGGATCTTCTGGTGGGCCCCGCACAGTGCTGCACGGTAAGCGGCGCCCGCCTGGGCCGCCTCACGCCACTGGTCAACTTGGGCGGGGTTCAGTGTCTTATATTCGGCGCACTGTGCCATCCAGTGTCCGCCGTCGCAGTAGGTACAGTAGGGGGCGGTCTGGTGGCTCTTCGGTACTGGTGCCACCGCCTCGGCCTGGTACATTACCGCGACGGGCCCACTTTGTTGTCCTGGCGGATGCCTGTTGATGTCATGCAGGACCTCCAAGTGGGCGCCGCCGCACCTGCCGCACTTCTTCTTCAAACGGCACTCAGCTGCCATGTGGCTGCGCACGCAGCGGAAGCAGCGGCGGTGGTCTTTGATCCACCGACCCACCTCGTCCGTGGTCAGCTTCCCGAAAGTGTCGCATTGATACAGCCGATGTTCCCCTTCACAGTACTGGCATTCAATCTTCCACTCCTCTTTCGTCGAGGGGGTGTTGTGGTTCTTGTGCTGCGGTACTGATTCGGCTTGGTGCATAACGGTCACCGACCGGCGGTTATCATTTAATCCCCGAGGTCCTGGTCTTGGGCTTGGTCCACTCCATACGAACGTGTCCAGTCGTAAGCTGCTGACCTCTCTGGCGAGGAACTCAGACAGGTCTAGGAGGGATGCCTCTGGGCCGTTGGGGTCACGGTTGTCTCTCTGCCGCCGAAAACGCTCTTGTCGGGCGGGAGGGAGCTTCTCTAATATCCTCTCTACATTAGAGTTAGCGTACAGTTCGTATATCCCTTTTTCCTTTTGGGACCCCAGCATCCCTACCAGGGACTGTACCTTGATAGAGAGGTCATCTAATGCTCTGTTGTCTCTGGCTTGGGGGAGACGGTCGATGTCTCTTATCTCTTGTATCACGTAGTCCCATATGCGTCCATAACGTTGGTCGAGGGCTACTAGAGCCGCGGTGTATGGGGTAGTAGAGTTGGAATATGCCAGCGCTATATTGTGCGCTCTGGGCACCTTCAGGTGCTTGAGTAGGATAGCATACTTGTATGTCTCATCGGGGACATCGGACATCATTGTCTCTAAGCACATTCGTAGCTCTGTGTACTGTGCTCTGTTCTCGTGTGTGAAGTCCGGGAACGTCGGTGTGCCAAGGTACGATGCCATGGATGGCTGGCACATCGGTGAGCGTTGGGGGAGAGGCCTCCTGGGCGAGTCTCCCCGTACGTGTCGTCGTGGGCTGGTACTTGGTGGGTACCAAAGCCCGGGTACCCAGGTGCTGTTCCTCGGTGCTGACAGTGCGTCAAACTCACCCGTGAGTTGAGTCTGGGGTTTGTAGCGCAGTGACTATGGCCTGACGTCTGGGCTGTGCTTGGCCTCCTGGTCCAGAGTACGTTGCTGCTGGTCGGGGCTGTACTGGGCCTCCTGGTCCAGAGTACGTTGCTGCTGGTCGGCTTGACATTCCTCCTCTTCCTCTTCCTCTTCCTCTTCCTCTGCTAGGTCCTGGAGTCTTCTGTTCAGTCTCTCGGCGTGGTCCGGTTCTTCCCGGTTGCTGGGTCTCGTATGGACCGGCCGGGGAGGGGGTTCGGAGACGTGGACAGGATCCTCCTGTTGGCGGGGTCCCGGGTCGCTTGGTCGGGTAGGGGAATGTGCCCTAGACCCTTGTCGTGATGATCTCCGGGAGCTCCGTGCGGAGTGAGGGGGTGTCGCCATGGCAATCAATTTGTCCATCATCTGCGCCTGCAGCCGGTCGCGCTCTGCCTTGCGCTGGGCATGGGCGGCGTCGCGCACTGCTTCGCGCTGGGCATTGGCGGCGTCGCGCTGTGCATTGGTGCTGGCATGGGCGGCGTGGAGCTGTGCATTGGCGGCGTCGCGCTGTGCATTGGCGGCGGTGTGCTGTGCATTGGCGGCGGCGTGCTGTGCATCGGCGCGGCTTCTTTCAATGTTCTCTTCCGTCTGAAGGCGTCTGGTCTCCAGTCTTATGCGGTCGTCTTCACTCCTTTGTTGCGCCTGGAAGCGCTCTCGCTCGGTTGCAGCGTGTTCGCGCTCGCTGAGGGCTTGCGCTTGGAGTTGCGCGTGAAAGCGCTCTCGTTGGTCTGCAGCTTGTTCGCGCTCGCTCGTCTGTTGCGCTTGAAGTCGATCGCGTTCGGTGGAGGCTGCCAGGGTGGCGATGAGTGCCTGCGCCAGCATCTTGTCCGCTTCGCTGGGGGAAGACACAGGCGGAGGTGATCGGCTTCTGGCAGTGCTCGTTGGAGATCCGTTCTCCTGTCGCGCTCCGAGGAGGTCCATCTCCTGGGTGTGCGTCTCTTCTGGTGGTGGGTCGGGTTCCGTCCCTGGAGGGCTTTCTTTATCCTGGAGCTCTCCGGGGACTACCTCGTTGACGTTGGCGGGGGGTAAAGTCATGTCAGGTCCCTCCTGGTCCCCCCTGTGAGCTTGGTCAGTTACGTTAGAACCCGACTAGGGTCTCTACTGGCGGGGTCGCCTGGTCGGTAGGGTTTGACATACTTTTACTATCCGCTTTTTCCGCGTTTAACGTCTGTATAAAGCTAGGTAGTAGACTGACAGCGTAGTCCTCTAGGTAACGAGGTGGCTGCCGTCTGCGCTCCGGGCGATCTAGCTTAGGAGAACCGTTTGTGGAGTGTTCATCATTGGCCATGTTAATATTAATATTATATTAATATTAGGGATGTCCGATATTATCGGCCAACCAATATTATCGGCCGATATCGGCAGTAAAATGTGATATCGGAAAATATCGGTATCGGTTTAAAAAAAGAAAAAAACAATAACTGTAACTGAGGGGTACAATTCCCTGACTGTATTGTTAGATATGATACTTACTACCACTACCTCTTGTACTTTAGACTCTGGCCACCCAGTACTAGGTATAAATAATTATGATAAACACTCCCACCTGATGAAACGGATCCAACACAAATGTACCAAGTCGAAAGTCTGCGTTTAATAATAATACATAGCAAAAGGTATGTACAACGATCACTTAATTACATTTATGATTTGAAATAGTATGGACTTTTATGGCAAATGAGTATTCGTAGGTAGATCAATATCGAATGTCCAATCTCTGATTGCGCAGGAAGCAAATATACAACCTGGAATATTTAGGGAACAATAGCAATGATACTTGAATGATTATATAGCTGGATACACTAGGGGGAGGTTCCGACTGCTTGTAGGACAGCTGGAGGGGGGGGGGGGGTAGAGTCTGGCTGTATCCCGTCTGGCCGAGGGTATCCTGGGAGAGCCCACAGTCGTGCGACCCGGTGCCCAGCGATCCTCGATCCACAGATGAAAGCAGTTGGACTCTCTGTGGCCGGCGTCCTCCGGTCCGCGATGGAGAGACGTGAGGCGACCTCGTCGTGTAGAGCGTCTTCTCACCTGTCGTCCTCTCCGGGGGGGGTATTTCCAACACACCGCAGTGTTGGCCTTTATCCATAGAATAATCAAAGTACTCAAAGCATAATCCAAGCCGGGGAAGGCTAGCCGTCGTCGGTAGAATAATCCAATATACAGGTCCACTCGCTCTTTGGCCTGGAGCTCCTCGGGTGCAGCTTCACGTGGGGTCAACCACCCTGGATAAGCGTCCAGCTGATGCCCGAAACGATGGGGGTGCTGATTACTATAGAACTCTTACCGCACGAGGCACTACATATGAATAGACTATTATTAGCTTAATAGAATACGTCCAACTCGACGATATAGTGCCAAATATGACTATTCAAATATTAATATACACGATGTCTCAATGCCGATACTGGGCCGAATTGGCCTTACTGCCCACACGTGGTTCGCGGGGAGGCTTTTGCGCCTGTCACTCTGTTGGAGGGTAAGGAACTGGACTAAAAGAAAGCTCTACTTTAATAGCGCAGTATATATACGCACTATGAACAAATAGTACCATTAGTGGTGCGGTAGACATATTCCTACGCGGAACTAGGACTTGTCCATACATGTTGAGCGGTACGATTGAACCTGGTCTGAGGGGTATGGCGACCTGGCACCAAGGTCTCGTCCAATGGTAGAATGGAGACTATTATGGGATGTTCAGTAGACTAGAAGGGATATTCAATGCATATTGTACAAGGAATATACAAGGGATATCAGGGGATATACAAATACAATTAAATATATATATATAAATAAATATATATATTCGGTTTAATCTGATCCTTCAGAACAGCCGCCCCCTAATTGGTCCCAACCCAATTAGTTAAGCAGAGACAGATTAACCGCACTGTCTACCACTCAAGGGTTCGCTGTAAGGGTCAGTCAACTCACAATGTCATAGGGTCATGGTCATCATCGATCGTGTCTGGGAGTCGGGGCAGTTCTATGAGCCTCGCCACAGGACGGGTGTAAATGCGCCCCTGGACGAGTACTTCAGCTGCTCGGACCTTGCCATCGGCACCGGTGATCACTTTGCTTACGCGGCCAGCCGGCCACATAGCTCTGGGTAGTGACTGGTCAATAATCATGACGACTGTTCTGTTATGGTTTGTAACCGACCCCAATCGCACAACACAAGACAGGTATGATGGTTTGCCAAGAAACAGATATTTATTGAACAACAGGGAAATACAGGGAAAAGGGCACTGTCCCTTTAAGGGAGAATCACAAATACAGGAATATAATATGAGGGGAAGGAAAGGTGCCTTTAAGAGGCGGGCAGGAAAAGGGAACACTAAGGGAAAGTAAGGGAACGCCTAAGGGAAGGTTAAGGGAACGCCTTGGGACAGAGGAACTAGAGACTAGGTAAACCAGGGACAAGGAGAACTAGGGAGAGAGGACTAGGGACTAGGAGAGCTAGGGAACAGGAGAAACGGGGACTAGGGGAACTAGGGACAAGGAACTAGGTGGAACTAGAAAGGGGAGAACTAGGGAACAGGAACTAGGTGGAACTAGAAGGGGAGAACTTGGGACCAGGAACTAGGTGGAACTAGAAAGGGGAGAACTAGGGAACAGGAACTAGGTGGAACTAGAAAGGGGAGAACTAGGGAACAGGAACTAGGTGGAACTAGAAAGGGGAGAACTAGGGAACAGAGGGGACTGAGGCCCGCGGAGGCGGGCTGGGGTACAGGGAGGAACTGGGGACTGGTGGGAAAACATCTGGGCCGCTCTGCAGGACAGAGGAGAGAGTTAATGCACAAAAGGGAAAAAACAGAGCAGGTGCAGAACAGTCCAAATAACAAAGTGAACAAAGTAATAATATCTTCGTGTGACAAACACACAGGGGGAGATGTAAAGTCCAAAAATACTATTCTAAGTGAGAACCAAAAACAGAGGCATTACGCTGGGAGATGAAATGTCCAAACTAACTAACAGAGGCAATACGCTGGGAGATGAAATGTCCAAACTAACTAACAGAGGCAATACGCTGGGAGAGTGACATCACAATCAAAACTCACCCAGGCGTATGCGTAAAGGTAAAGGGGCAGCAGCGGGAACGGGGGCAAGGGCACTACGCTGAGTGAGTGACATCACAATCAAAACTCACCCAGGCGTATGCGTAAAGGTACGGGGACAGCAGCGGGAACGGGGGCAAGGGCACTACGCTGAGTGAGTGACATCACAATCAAAACTCACCCAGGCGTATGCGTAAAGGTACGGGGACAGCAGCGGGAACGGGGGCAAGGGCACTACGCTGGGTGAGTGACATCACAATCAAAACTCACCCAGGCGCATGCGTAATGGTACAGGGACAGCAACGGGAACGAAGGCATCGCCACCGGGGCGGCTGGCTGTCCGAGCCGAGGGAGAGAGTGCTGGAACAGTGGCGGTGACGAGGGCATCGTCCACCGGGTAGCCGCTGTCGGAGCCGAGGAACAGAGTGCTGGAACAGTGGCGGTGACGAGGGCATCGTCCACCGGGTAGCCGCTGTCGGAGCCGAGGAACAGAGTGCGCGCCACACCTTGGTGTGCGCGTCGGAACAGGGAGCTGGAACAGTGGCGGTGGCGAGGATGTCGTCCACCGGGTAGCCACTGTCGGAGCCGAGGAACAGAGTGCGCGCCACACCTTGGTGTGCGCGTCGGAACAGGGAGCTGGAACAGTGGCGGTGGCGAGGATGTCGTCCACCGGGTAGCCACTGTCGGAGTCGAGGAACAGAGTGCGCGCCACACCTTGGTGTGCGCGTCGGAACAGGGAGCTGGAACAGTGGCGGTGGCGAGGATGTCGTCCACCGGGTAGCCACTGTCGGAGCCGAGGAACAGAGTGGCGCGCCACACCTTGGTGTGCGCGTCGGAACAGAGAGACGCATCGGGGTGCGTCTGCCAGGAGGAGTGTGCCAAGCACGAAGGTCTGGAAGATGCGCGTCGGCGCGCTGAGGTCTGGAGAGCGTGCCAAGCTCGAAGGTCTGGAAGATGCGCGTCAGAGCGCTGGTACGGAGGAGCGTGCCAAGCTCGAAGGTCTGGAAGATGCGCGTCTGTGCGCCGGTACGGAGGAGCGTGCCAAGCTCGAAGGTCTGGAAGATGCGCGTCAGTGCGCTGGTACGGAGGAGCGTGCCAAGCTCGAAGGTCTGGAAGATGCGCGTTGCGCGCTGGTCTGGAGAGCGTGCCAAGCTCGAGCGTCCTTGGAAGATGCGCGTTGCGCGCTGTGGACTGGAGAGCGTCTGCGCTGGTCTGGATGTGCGTCAGGACGACAGCTGCGCGGGGGGTCTGAAGTGGATGACTGGGATGCCTCCCGTGGAAGTCTAGGGAGCGCAGACCAGTCCCACTCTCAGGCAACGGCGACAGCAGGCGAAGGCTGGAGCAAACATCTCGACGCCGGAGAATGGAACAGCATAGGCAGACAGAGGATCTCCCGAAAGAGTCTAGATGTTTAGAGAATATGACTCGGCAAGTATACAACACGACCCCACGCCAAAACGAGGGGAAGCGCCCTGGTATTTAAAGCCCACAGGGGGACTAATTAGCCTGCCACCACAGGTGCGAGAGATAATAGAATATCAAACAGGTGTGGCCACTAAGGGTAAGGAACGAGAGGGTGGGGGCTAGAGAGAGTGAGTAGGGAATTCCTAACAGTAGGCTTAAAGAAGACAGAGAATAGGGAATTCCTAACAGTAGGCTTAAAGAAGACAGAGAATAGGGAATTCCTAACAGTAGGCTTAAAGAAGACAGAGAAAAGGTAGTGAGCAGCGGGCAAAACCTCACAGTATCCCCCCCTCCAACGGGAGCCACCCGGCGACCCAAAACAAATACAGACAGAGTGGCAGGGGGCAAAACAAGACAAAAACAAAGGCACTGGCCAAGCCAGTAGGGGAAGCCACCACAAGAGTGGGGCTAGCAAACGAAACAGGGTCGCCGAGGGGTAACTAGGGTAGCAGAGGGGCAACTGGGGGAACTGGTCTAGAGGAACTGGGTCTAGAGAACTAGTCTAGCGAACTGGGCAAGAGAACTGGTCTAGAGGAACCGAGGGGCGAGCAGGGTAGCTAAGGGGTAACCATGGAAGCACCGGGAAAGGGCTAGCAGAGGGAAGGTAGCGGCCAGGGCACTGATAGCTACAGGGCCTATGCTAGCTGTACTGCTACATCAACATAGAGGCTGCGCAAGCTGCCGGAGCCAGGCTAGCAGAGGGAAAGGGTAGCTGCCAGGGCACTGATAGCTACAGGGCCTATGCTAGCTGTACTGCTACATCAACATAGAGGCTGCGCTAGCTGCCGGAGCTAGGCTGGCAGACAGGGCTGGACCAGCATGAGAGCACAAGCTAGCTGGAAGGACAGTCCTAGCTGTGTGAGATAAACTGACCTTGCTAGCTGAAAGGGCAGTCCTAGCAGTGGGAAAAACTACACAAAAAAGTGGAGGCCATGCAGAGGGACCGGGTTAGCTGCTTGGGCCTGGCTAGCTACAGGGCCTATGCCAGCTGCAAGGCTGCATTTAACATAGAGGCTGTGCTAACAGCCGGGGCCAAGCTAGCAGACCGGGGCCATGCAGAGGGACTGGGTTAGCCGCCAGGGCATGGCTAGCTACAGGGGGGTCAAACAGGGCAAAACGGGAAGCAACCAGGGGAGCTAACCGGGGAGACTAACAAGCTAAACAGGGGAGTAACAGGCTAACAAGGGAGCTAAACAGGACTAACAAGGAAGCTAAACTGGGCTAACAGGGAAGCTAGAGGGGAGACTAACAAGCTAACAGGGGAGCTAACAGGGCTAACAGGGGAGCTAGAGGGAACAAGAAAAAAAAAGGCAAACTCAACATACACCATCTGTGCTGGCTGGGGTCGTTGATTTGGTGGGGTCGTACTGTTATGGTTTGTAACCGACCCCAATCGCACAACACAAGACAGGTATGATGGTTTGCCAAGAAACAGATATTTATTGAACAACAGGGAAATACAGGGAAAAGGGCACTGTCCCTTTAAGGGAGAATCACAAATACAGGAATATAATATGAGGGGAAGGAAAGGTGCCTTTAAGAGGCGGGCAGGAAAAGGGAACACTAAGGGAAAGTAAGGGAACGCCTAAGGGAAGGTTAAGGGAACGCCTTGGGACAGAGGAACTAGAGACTAGGTAAACCAGGGACAAGGAGAACTAGGGAGAGAGGACTAGGGACTAGGAGAGCTAGGGAACAGGAGAAACGGGGACTAGGGGAACTAGGGACAAGGAACTAGGTGGAACTAGAAAGGGGAGAACTAGGGAACAGGAACTAGGTGGAACTAGAAGGGGAGAACTTGGGACCAGGAACTAGGTGGAACTAGAAAGGGGAGAACTAGGGAACAGGAACTAGGTGGAACTAGAAAGGGGAGAACTAGGGAACAGGAACTAGGTGGAACTAGAAAGGGGAGAACTAGGGAACAGAGGGGACTGAGGCCCGCGGAGGCGGGCTGGGGTACAGGGAGGAACTGGGGACTGGTGGGAAAACATCTGGGCCGCTCTGCAGGACAGAGGAGAGAGTTAATGCACAAAAGGGAAAAAACAGAGCAGGTGCAGAACAGTCCAAATAACAAAGTGAACAAAGTAATAATATCTTCGTGTGACAAACACACAGGGGGAGATGTAAAGTCCAAAAATACTATTCTAAGTGAGAACCAAAAACAGAGGCATTACGCTGGGAGATGAAATGTCCAAACTAACTAACAGAGGCAATACGCTGGGAGATGAAATGTCCAAACTAACTAACAGAGGCAATACGCTGGGAGAGTGACATCACAATCAAAACTCACCCAGGCGTATGCGTAAAGGTAAAGGGGCAGCAGCGGGAACGGGGGCAAGGGCACTACGCTGAGTGAGTGACATCACAATCAAAACTCACCCAGGCGTATGCGTAAAGGTACGGGGACAGCAGCGGGAACGGGGGCAAGGGCACTACGCTGAGTGAGTGACATCACAATCAAAACTCACCCAGGCGTATGCGTAAAGGTACGGGGACAGCAGCGGGAACGGGGGCAAGGGCACTACGCTGGGTGAGTGACATCACAATCAAAACTCACCCAGGCGCATGCGTAATGGTACAGGGACAGCAACGGGAACGAAGGCATCGCCACCGGGGCGGCTGGCTGTCCGAGCCGAGGGAGAGAGTGCTGGAACAGTGGCGGTGACGAGGGCATCGTCCACCGGGTAGCCGCTGTCGGAGCCGAGGAACAGAGTGCTGGAACAGTGGCGGTGACGAGGGCATCGTCCACCGGGTAGCCGCTGTCGGAGCCGAGGAACAGAGTGCGCGCCACACCTTGGTGTGCGCGTCGGAACAGGGAGCTGGAACAGTGGCGGTGGCGAGGATGTCGTCCACCGGGTAGCCACTGTCGGAGCCGAGGAACAGAGTGCGCGCCACACCTTGGTGTGCGCGTCGGAACAGGGAGCTGGAACAGTGGCGGTGGCGAGGATGTCGTCCACCGGGTAGCCACTGTCGGAGTCGAGGAACAGAGTGCGCGCCACACCTTGGTGTGCGCGTCGGAACAGGGAGCTGGAACAGTGGCGGTGGCGAGGATGTCGTCCACCGGGTAGCCACTGTCGGAGCCGAGGAACAGAGTGGCGCGCCACACCTTGGTGTGCGCGTCGGAACAGAGAGACGCATCGGGGTGCGTCTGCCAGGAGGAGTGTGCCAAGCACGAAGGTCTGGAAGATGCGCGTCGGCGCGCTGAGGTCTGGAGAGCGTGCCAAGCTCGAAGGTCTGGAAGATGCGCGTCAGAGCGCTGGTACGGAGGAGCGTGCCAAGCTCGAAGGTCTGGAAGATGCGCGTCTGTGCGCCGGTACGGAGGAGCGTGCCAAGCTCGAAGGTCTGGAAGATGCGCGTCAGTGCGCTGGTACGGAGGAGCGTGCCAAGCTCGAAGGTCTGGAAGATGCGCGTTGCGCGCTGGTCTGGAGAGCGTGCCAAGCTCGAGCGTCCTTGGAAGATGCGCGTTGCGCGCTGTGGACTGGAGAGCGTCTGCGCTGGTCTGGATGTGCGTCAGGACGACAGCTGCGCGGGGGGTCTGAAGTGGATGACTGGGATGCCTCCCGTGGAAGTCTAGGGAGCGCAGACCAGTCCCACTCTCAGGCAACGGCGACAGCAGGCGAAGGCTGGAGCAAACATCTCGACGCCGGAGAATGGAACAGCATAGGCAGACAGAGGATCTCCCGAAAGAGTCTAGATGTTTAGAGAATATGACTCGGCAAGTATACAACACGACCCCACGCCAAAACGAGGGGAAGCGCCCTGGTATTTAAAGCCCACAGGGGGACTAATTAGCCTGCCACCACAGGTGCGAGAGATAATAGAATATCAAACAGGTGTGGCCACTAAGGGTAAGGAACGAGAGGGTGGGGGCTAGAGAGAGTGAGTAGGGAATTCCTAACAGTAGGCTTAAAGAAGACAGAGAATAGGGAATTCCTAACAGTAGGCTTAAAGAAGACAGAGAATAGGGAATTCCTAACAGTAGGCTTAAAGAAGACAGAGAAAAGGTAGTGAGCAGCGGGCAAAACCTCACATGTTCCTTCCGTCAAATTGTCTCTCTCTTTTACCCACTTCTGGCGGGTCTGTAGAGACGGTAGGTAGTGCAGTAGGAAACTGCTCCAAAACTTGTCGGCTAATACTTGGCTGTACCTCCACATTCGTCGGCCGTTCGCTTCTTCAGGCCGGTACATTGTCTGGGGTAACGCGGGATCTAGCCGCCCCATCAGGAGGGTGTTGGGGGTGACTGGGTCGACATCTGCTACATCACTGGAAACGTAACCGAGGGGCTTTGAGTTCAATACTCCCTCAATCTCCGTGAGGACTGTCATTAGGACTTCTTCCGCCACAGTCTGGGCCCCAAGTACTGCGTACAGGGCTGTCTTTATAGAACGTACTTCTCGTTCCCAAGTTCCACCGAAGTGGGGTGCGTTTGGGGGGTTGAATTGGAAGTCAATCTGGGCTGGAGCGAGGTGGGTCTTAAGTTCTGGGCCCATAGCTTGTAAGCTCTCCCTCAGCTCTCTTTCTCTGCCTTTGAAGTTTGTCCCGTGATCGGACAATAATGTAGACGGTTTTCCTTTCCGTGATGTGAATCTTCGGAAGGCCATAGGGAATGAGTCTGCGCTCATGGTCGGAAGGAGCTCGATATGTATCGCTCTGGTGGTCATGCATTTGAATACAATACCCCACCGCTTCTCGGTGCCTCTTCCTTTCTTTATGTGCAGCGGGCCAAAACAGTCCATGCCTGTTGAGTGGAATGGCTTGTCGCCGAGTCGGAGGCGACATGGAGGTAGGTCAGCCATCCGTGGTATGCTGGGCTGCGCGCGCCACTTTCGGCAGTCTAGACAGGTTCGCTGGAAGCGTCGCACCGCCTCTCTTCCTTGAAGTATCCAGTAACGACGTCTGATTTCCGCGAAGACTCTCTCTGCTCCTGCGTGGTGTACATCCTCGTCGTATTTCTTTATAATCAGCTCTGTGACCTTGTGTCGGCTGTTCAATACGATCGGGTACTTAATGTCATCCGGTAAATTGGGGGCTCTCCGCAGGCGACCACCCACTCTGATGAGGGTATGTGTGTCACTCTCGGGGGCCAGATGAATCAATCTGCTGTCTGATGGGACGGGCTTTCCTCCCTGTAGACCAGGGGTGTCAAACTCATTTTCACAGAGGGCCACATCAGCATTATGGTTGCCCTCAAAGGGCCAAAGACCGTATAAATGTTAATGTAATGTAAAATAAATGTAGCTACACATTTACATATTGTTAAACATGGTGTTTCTGTATTTATTACTTATTCAAGTTATACATATTGCATATTCATTTGCATAAATGTAAAAATATATGTTAGCTTATGTTATTTTAACAAATAATTTTAGTTTATCAGAACCCCATATTACTCCACCAATCAATGATCAAACCATTCAAGTAAATAACAAAGAAGAATATCATCAAATACAAGCTATGACATTAAGTTTGTTCAAAACCTTTTTGTCACAGTCAAGAGGGGCAGAACTAACAACTGTGAGCTGCAAAGAACACGTGGGACAGATGTAGCAGATGTTACAAAAACAAATGGCTGCACACAACCTTGCAGAGGCCATACATCCAACTAATGGAAGATAGTTTAATTAACTTTAATTAACAGATTGCAGAATGGGTACAGTACAGTACAGCTCAATACACACAATTGTTAAGGGGATGCAGACCAGAGAAAGACTTTCGACTTGTTTACATCAGGGTCCCCCATTTTCAATTCGTAATGAAATTGCTATTATGTGTCTGCATGAACACACAACTGTAACTGTACTCAAAAATAACAAAATAAGGGTTGTCTCAGTTCACAACTATATTGGTCAAGTTTTGGGTGGGACTTGTTTGCGTCCCTACAGCTTCTTATTCAATTGAGCGAGATGCTCGGTTATGTCACACAGCCAGTTTGCATCTGACAGTTCAGACAATATTTCTTCAACCCTTTGTTACCTATTCCGCCTGGATCGTTTTTGTATTTTGGGCTGTAAAATTGTCAAAGAATGTCTGAGGAGTAAGTGCTTTTGGCTTTTTTCCTTTGTTACCTCAGATGTTCAACATACATGTATGTGTAAGAATGTGTAATAACTAAGGCTGTCAAAGTTAAAGCTTTATTAACGCATTAACCCACAATTATTTTAACACTGGTATTTTTTAACCCAATATTAATGTAAAAAAAAAAAAAAAAAAAAACGTTTTTTTTTTTTTTTTTTTTTTTTTTTTTTTTTTTACCTGAGCTCTTGGGGGGCCACATCAAATGACGTGGCGGGCCGGATTTGGCCCGCGGGCCGTGAGTTTGACACCTATGCTGTAGACAGTCTAGTTCATCGGGGAACGAGTCTCTCTGGGCTCGTTGCAGTAGAAGCAGTTCTGCTTCCTCGTAGTCAGCTGCTGACATATCAGCGGGGGACTTAATCTCTGGGTGGTGCCGCAGGAATGTCCGTTGCTGCGCACTCTCTATGGTAATGCAATCGTCTATGTTGGGGTCTGCGGAGACAACAGTGCTCACTCCACAGAACATGGGTTTCTTATTCTCAGCCTCCTCGTCACTTGCTTCCCTCGGGGTGGGCGTGGGCCAATCTCCTTCCGGGAGCTTGAGGAATGCTGGTCCGTCACTGTAGATGTTATGACGGGTTAAGTCATCTAGGGACATTCCCCGGGTGATGACGTCAGCTGGGTTGTGTTTTGTATCAACATAGCGCCAGTTTGCTTCTCCGGTTAACTCTTGAATCTCAGTGACTCTGACTCCCACGAAGACTTTGTATTTGCATGAATCCGATTTGATCCAGGCGAGTACTGTCGTGGAATCTGACCACAGGATTGTTCTATGCACCGGAATGGCGAGCTCACGTTGGATGAGCGTGGCTAGATGCGCTCCTGCGAGGGCTGCGCAGAGCTCTAGACGTGGGATAGACTGTTGCTTGCGTGGGGCTATTCTCGAGCGGGCGAGGATGAATGCTGTGTAGATCTCTCCCCCCTCTTCTTGGGCCCGCAAGTAGGCTACTGATCCGTAGGCGACCTCGGAGGCGTCACTGAAGACGTGTAAATCCATTTTACATGTCTCTGGCCTCACCGTGGGTGGGAAGTAGCTTCGGCGTATATTAACGCCTGGGAGTGAGTGGAGTTCCATCTCCCACTCTCTCCAGGTGGATGCAAGGTGTGCGGGAATGGGGTCGTCCCAGCCCTGGTCCTTGTCCCACAATGCTCGTACAATCATCTTTGCCCTGGTGGTGTACGGTAGTATACATCCTAACGGGTCATATTGTCGGGCGAGTGTTCTGTACACACTCCGTCTGGTGGTCGGTATTGCCGTCGACCTTCCCTGCTCCGTGGTCAGGGGTTTGTGTCTATAGTGGAGCGAATCTGTTTTGAAGCGCCACACTAGTCCTAGTGTCATCTCTTGGGCTTTTCCTGGGATTGTGGCCATCCAGGTCTCGCTGCTCGCTGCCTTGTCCGCGGAGGAGAGGCTGCGCAGTACGTGCGGATCGCTGCTGGCCCACTGCCTGAGATCAAAGCCGCCTTTGATCAGAGAGGCGCGGAGTTTAAGTAGGAGAGCCTCGGCTTCTTCCTGGGTCGAAACGCTTTGTAGACAGTTATCTACGTAGAAGCTGTTCTTCACACTGTGTCGGACCTCTTCGTCCGCTGCTGGGTCCTCTGCGACATGTCTCTGTAGTGCAAATGTAGCACAGCATGGGCTGCATGTAGTTCCGAAAGGGAGGACTTCCCATTGGTAGATGGCTGGGTGCTCATCTCCTGGCCTCTCTCTCCATAGGAACCGCAACAGGGGCTTGTCCTCCTCTACTAATCTCACCTGCAGGAACATCCCTTTGATATCCCCGCTGATAGCCACCTTGTCCTGGCGGAAGCGGAGTAGTACGCCTAGTAGGGAGGGGCCGAGTGTAGGACCGGGCAATAGCTCTTTATTCAGATTTTGGGATCCGATCTGGTAGCTGCAGTTAAACACGATGCGGTCTTTGCCGTTGTGATGAACCTTGTGGTGGGGCACGTACCACGATTCAGTCGTCTGGTCGGCCTCTTTAATGTCAATCTTTGTGACGTGTCCCGCTGTGATGAGCTTCTCAATCTCAGCGCGGTATACACTTTCTTGGGCGGGGTCCTTGGCTAAGCGCCGCTCTGTGTTTAGTAGGTACCGCTCTGTGGCGTCTTTCTTTGCGTGAAAGGTAGGCATCCCTTCCCGCCGCAGGAGTGGCGTGGCGTATCTCAACACGCCGCTGACTGGGACTCTCTTTGTTCCCGTCTCGAGGAGGTTAATGGCGTAGATGTCGTCTTTAGAGCGAATGTCTTTCTTTTCATTCTTAAAGGGCATTTGTTCTAAGGTCCATAGCCTCTCTACATGCTGCAGGAGTGCGGTGTCTCCCTCTGTGACTCGGGAGTGGAGACAGCTAGTGGCTGTGGTTCGGTTGAGAGATTTGGCGAGTGGGCCTTGGAGAGTCCATCCTAGGCGGGTCTCGACTGCTGCAGGACAGCCTCTGGGTCCGGTATGAACCCGGTCTATCGGGACAATGAGGTCTGCATGGTCGGAGCCTATCAACAGTGTCGGGGTAGCACCGTCTATGAGTGGGATCGGTAGCTTGCGTAGATGTACATATTTCTCCATCAGCTTGGCTACGGGGTATGTGTACCGCGAGAGTCCTATTTCTTGGCTGGTGAAAGCGTCTGTAATCCTGTACCGTCGCTCGGGCTGGCCGCTTGCTGCGATAGAGAATGAGACATTCTCGCCCTTTATCGTTTTCAAATCTCTTCTTATTGTCCGAATTGTCATTTGGTTTTCGCTCCCCCGCAGCCCTAGCTGGGCCGCAGCGGACGCGAGCAGAAGGGTCTTCTCTGACCCGTCATCAAGGACGGCGTAAGTGTCCATGACTTTATTCTGGTAGCTCAATGTCACACGGACTACCTTTAAGAGCACTCTGGCTCCGCTGCTGCTGGCGGGGTCGATGTACATGACGCTTGCTTTGCTGCTTGATGGTGCGGGTGGAGGCCGCCGTCTGTTACTGTCGTGGAGTATGTCCAGATGGGCTCCATCGCACCGACTGCACTTTTTCTTTAAGCGGCATTCGGCTGCCATGTGTGATCGCGCACAGCGAAAACAGCGTCTGTTGGACTTTATCCATTGACTCGCTTCCTCCGCATTCATCTTGGGGAATGAGTCACATTGTGACAGCCAGTGTTCTTTCTCACAGTAGGGGCACACTATCTTCCACTTCTCCTTTCTTGAGGGGGTACTGTGGCTCCTACTGCTTGGCACTGACTCCGATTGGTGCATGACAGTCACCGATCTTCTTCCATCATTTAGTCTCCTGGTTCCTTCTCTGGAGCCAGGGGTGCTCCGTCCGAATGTATCTAGCCGTAAGCTGCTGACTTCTCTCGCCAGGAAGTCGGCTAGATCGAGGAGGTTCGGTTCGGGGCCATTAGGGTCTCGGTGGTCTCTCTGCCGCCTAAAGCGCTCCTGTCGGGCGGGCGGTAGCTTCTCCAAGATCCTCTCTACATTTGAGTTGGCGTATAGTTCATGCCTACCCTTTTCCCTCTGCGCTCCCAGCATCCCTACCAGGGACTGCACTCTGATGGACAGGTCGTCCAGTGCTCGATTGTCTATTGCTGGGGGTAGGCGGTCGATGTGCCTGATCTCCTGGATCACGTAATCCCATATACGTCCATATCTCTGGTCCAACGCTACCAGCGCTGCGGTGTATGGGGTCGTGGAAGTGGCGTAGGCGAGCGATATGTTGTGCGCGCGGGGTACCTTTAAATGCTTCAGTAGTATCGCGTATTTATGGCGTTCATCAATGACATCCACCAACATTGTCTCCAGACACATGCGGAGCTCCGTATACTGGGCCCGGTTCTCCTGGGTGAAGTCTGGTACCATAGGTGTGCCAATGTATGACGCGGATTGTTGATACATCGGCGAGCGTTGGTGGAGAGGCCTCCTAGGCGAGTCTCCTCCTGCTCCTTGGCGTGGGCTGGTACCGGCTGTGTACCATGGCCCGCTGGTCCAGGTGCTGTTCCTCGGTGCGGGTCGTGCGTCGTGCTCACCCGTGAATAGCGTCGGGGGTCTGTAGCGCAGCTCCGCGGGGGTATAGCCTGGGCTGTACTGAACCTCCTGGTCCGGTAGAGTACTGTGCTGTCGTCGGGCGTGGTTCTCCTCCTCTTCCTCTTCGTCTTCCGTTAGGTCATCCAGGGCTTGTAGTCTCTGATTTAGCCTCTCCGCAGTGTATGCTGCTCCTTCCCGGTGGCTGGGTCTCGCTTGGACCGGTTGGGGAAGGGGGTCTGCGGGGGGTATAAACCTCGTCTGTTGGTCAAGTTCAGGGTCGCTTACTCGGCTAGGGGATGCCGCCCTGGAGTGATGTCTAGACGAGTTCCTGGAGCCTCTGGTGGAGGGAGGGGGTGTTGTCCTTCTGATCAGCTGTTCTATTAGTTGCGCTTGTGCTCTGTCGCGCTCGGCTTCGCGCTTGGTGAGATCCGATTCTCTCTGGGCACCGGTGGCGGCGCGCTGGGCGTCGGCCCGGTCTCTTGCCATATTCTCTTCCATCTGAATGCGTCTTATTTCCAGGCGTATGTGCTTTTCTTCGCTCCGTTGCTGTATCTGCAATCGATCGCGTTCACCCTGGAGTCTATCGCGTTCAGTAGAGGCTTTCAGGCTGACGAGGAATGCCTGCTGTAGTGTCCTCTCTGCCTCGCTGGGAGAAGACGGTTGTATAGGGGAGCCGTCCCTTGGGGTACTCCGTGCGGAGTCTTGGAGCTCTATCTCCACGGTGCTCTCCTCATCTTCTTCCGTGCTGAGTTCTCTCTCGGTAGTGTTGTCTTCCTCCCGGGACTCGTCGGGGACTACTTCTTCGGTATTGGCGGGGTGTAAAGTCATGTCTGGTTCCCCCTGGTCCCCACCGTGAGCTGGGTCAGTTACGTTAGAACCCATAGGGGCCTCTATGGTCGGGGTAGCCTGGTCGTTAGGGTTAGACATAATTTTACTTTCTAGTTTTACCGCGTTTACTGTTGGTAGAAGACTAGGTTGTTGACTGACAGCGTAAGCCTCTAGGTACTGAGGGAGCTGTCGTTTGCGCCGCAGGCGTTGTTGGTTAGGAGGATCGTTTCGTGGAGTGTTCATCATAGGCCATTTTAATATTAATAACACTATATTAATATTACACTGATTACCATCCGGCTCGAAGGACCAATTGTAACTGAGGGGTACAATTCCCTGACTGTATTGTTAGATATGATACTTACTACCACTACCTCTTGTACTTTAGACTCTGGCCACCCAGTACTAGGTATAAATAATTATGATAAACACTCCCACCTGATGAAACGGATCCAACACAAATGTACCAAGTCGAAAGTCTGCGTTTAATAATAATACATAGCAAAAGGTATGTACAACGATCACTTAATTACATTTATGATTTGAAATAGTATGCACTTTTATGGCAAATGAGTATTCGTAGGTAGATCAATATCGAATGTCCAATCTCTGATTGCGCAGGAAGCAAATATACAACCTGGAATATTTAGGGAACAATAGCAATGATACTTGAATGATTATATAGCTGGATACACTAGGGGGAGGTTCCGACTGCTTGTAGGACAGCTGGAGGGGGGGGGGTAGAGTCTGGCTGTATCCCGTCTGGCCGAGGGTATCCTGGGAGAGCCCACAGTCGTGCGACCCGGTGCCCAGCGATCCTCGATCCACAGATGAAAGCAGTTGGACTCTCTGTGGCCGGCGTCCTCCGGTCCACGATGGAGAGACGTGAGGCGACCTCGTCGTGTAGAGCGTCTTCTCACCTGTCGTCCTCTCCGGGGGGGGTATTTCCAACACACCGCAGTGTTGGCCTTTATCCATAGAATAATCAAAGTACTCAAAGCATAATCCAAGCCGGGGAAGGCTAGCCGTCGTCGGTAGAATAATCCAATATACAGGTCCACTCGCTCTTTGGCCTGGAGCTCCTCGGGTGCAGCTTCACGTGGGGTCAACCACCCTGGATAAGCGTCCAGCTGATGCCCGAAACGATGGGGGTGCTGATTACTATAGAACTCTTACCGCACGAGGCACTACATATGAATAGACTATTATTAGCTTAATAGAATACGTCCAACTCGACGATATAGTGCCAAATATGACTATTCAAATATTAATATACACGATGTCTCAATGCCGATACTGGGCCGAATTGGCCTTACTGCCCACACGTGGTTCGCGGGGAGGCTTTTGCGTCTGTCACTCTGTTGGAGGGTAAGGAACTGGACTAAAAGAAAGCTCTACTTTAATAGCGCAGTATATATACGCACTATGAACAAATAGTACCATTAGTGGTGCGGTAGACATATTCCTACGCGGAACTAGGACTTGTCCATACATGTTGAGCGGTACGATTGAACCTGGTCTGAGGGGTATGGCGACCTGGCACCAAGGTATCGTCCAATGGTAGAATGGAGACTATTATGGGATGTTCAGTAGACTAGAAGGGATATTCAATGCATATTGTACAAGGAATATACAAGGGATATCAGGGGATATACAAATACAATTAAATATATATATATAAATAAATATATATATTCGGTTTAATCTGATCCTTCAGAACAATAACAATATTTGTTATATATATATCCAGTGAAATTATTAGTTACCTGAAATTATTCAGTTTTTTTTGGGGGGGGGGGAACCCTGCATATATCGGTATCGGTTGATATCGGTATCGGAAATTAAGAGTTGGACAATATCGGAATATCGGTATCGGTAAAAAAGCCAATATCGAGCATCCCTAATTAATATTACACTAATTACCCTCCGGCTCGAAGGACCAATTGTAACTGAGGGGTACAATTCCCTGACTGTATTAATAAGTATGGTATCATTAAACCACTACTGTCTTATGTACATTACTACTGGCCATACAGTACACAGGTATATGAGATGAACACCTCCACAATGACACGGTTCCACAACAAATATGGGTTAGAATAATATTTATTAGCAACACGAAGATTATCTTACATTACTTGAGAATTAGAGTCGCGCTTGAAAGGCGAAGAATGTGCATGAATAGGTCAAGAGCGTAAGTCCATTAGAATATTACGCAGGAGATAATGAATACCACCTGTATCATAGGAATTATATCTATGGTACACTAGTAGGGCAGCGGGAGATACTAGTAGGGTCCCTCCGGTTGTAGGCCAGCAGGGGGGAGGAATGTTCGAATGCAAACTCTGGATCAACGGGGAATCAATAGGCTCCAGCTACGGGAGGCGGTACATTACTCCCTTGATCGGCAGACGAAAGCAGCAGCTGTAATCCAAGTATGCGTGCAGCATAGGTGAAAGCCAGCCAGCCTCTCCTAGAGACGGGCTCGAGTGATGTTCCTCACGGGTAAATCCCACACAGTAGTGGGTGTAGACGATTCTTCTCCGCTCCAACAGCCACAGGACCAAAGCAATAATCCAGCCGGAAAGGGCCCTGCATTCACCGGTGTAGATTCTCCGGTGCGCGGTACTTCACATTAACTAGGTCGAACTTGACGTTATTCCACTAAGCTCTGACACTTTTACTGTCCTATTCGCACACGGTTATAAGTGCTCTATTTAGATGCACGGTTGCTCACTTCACTTGGTCGTTGACTCGTGATGAAGGCTTTAACGTTTGAGGGTAACACGTTTCTAAGTTAACTAACTGCTGTATCCACCTGCAACGTATTTATACGTACGGTGAATAATCTAGTACCAGCCTTATTTCTGTCTCGTATTCCTGCGCAAGGCCGGGCATGTACAGACATGTCTTAGCGGTGACTTTGAACTAGACATTGGGGGTATGGCCGTGGCGCCTAGGGGATCGCTTCCAATAGGAGAACGAATATTATGGTCTGTCCTGTACCAGGTAAAGGGCTATTCCGTGTATATGTACAAAGAATACACAAGGGATATCAGACGATATACAAATACTATGCAATATATCTCAAGTAATAAATATATATATTCTGTTTAATCTGATCCTTCGTAACAGCGGCACTCTACTTTACTGTAGAATCAGTTGTATTCACCAAGTACAATATATATGTATATTCCATGTACATTTCTAGGTTAATTACAGTATACACAGGTTTGCTAAACTGGATAGACGAAGGATAGACATTGTGGAATGGTTTCCCCTTTATGACTCCTAGCTAGAGGGGAATAACTTTTGTAGTCAGGACAACCGAACTAGGATTCAAACTCATATTTATTTCCAGAGGCCCAAAAGGTGGATAATGCAGGTTTTACAGGGATTGTTATCATTTTCATCAAGCATGAGTAATAAATGGTTATTGATGCTTTCACATTCAAACAAGTCTTTACACACATATTCACATGCTTTGTCAATGAAAGGGAATATACTATGCAATCACATGGTTAACCTGGTCTACTAAACACTAAACAACACCAAAGTGGCGGTTCCATGGATCACTCACATATCTGCAAAGTACATTCTCAGGTGGGGGCGGTGGAGGCGCAGACTGTCGGGGGTCTGGCCTAATGTGGTTTATCACTGTTTCTCTTTTTATACTAGCCATGATCTCACAAGTTTAGACTGCTTTTAGCCAATCACAGTTACATTCAAATATGGAGTTGTTCCAATCAGGTCCTTGACACCAAAATAAGAGGTTTGCTGTTCTTGGGTCTGTCTGCCCAAAGATCTCCCATGTACTTATATGGGCTGGTTCTCAGTCCAGGGGGGGGGGGGTCCTGTGGTCTGTGGCAGAGAGGCTTCTTCCCTCAAAAGAGGATGAATTTGCATTTGACATTTCTTGTTGGCAGGCGAATACTAATGAAAACACTTCTATTTTCATAACTTTCAATGTAATATTCAATGTGTATGTAATTTCCTTCAGTTGGATACCAAGCACTAATGTGCTACCAGATTGTTTGACCGTTTACCTTAATCTAATATATGTATAAATGTGAATGTTCTTATATGTATTTTGTGAAATACATGATACACAGTTCTACACATTAATATCCTGTTGTCTACACCATATACATAAGAGAGAATCACCTATGGTGATGTTGTCCTCCCAAGCTACCAAATAACCTTCCAATATGCTCTTTCTTTAGTTGACAAGGATCTTCTGACCTCAGCAGCCCCACTCAGACCCCCGGAATGTGGCTCTGTTCACACAAATCAGCAGCTGGTTTGTGGGGGTTTTATGACCTGTCTCTACTGTTCTCCAAAAACGCTCCTTATTGGCAGTTGAAACCACTCTGCTCTAACAGGGCTCACACCATGTTTTTGCATGGTTGCTTTACACAGACACATTTGCTCCTTTATGCACAGTTTTATCAAGTCAATATACTATATATATATATATCTGGTCGCCACGGTTCAAATACAAACAAATTCAAAAGGTCCACACAAGAGCAATATCAATCAATATGAATATTTATTGAATTAACTCATTCAGCGCCAGCTATTAGTCTTGGCCTTGTAGCTAACGTGCCAGGTTTCCATTACATTATTTCACTGTGCGTCACTATGTTTGGAGAGCTATATCTATATTCTATATTATAGCTATGGGGACAATACTATGGTCATTTGACAGTGACTTTCTTCCGTCCATTATGCAAAAAAGAGAATTTTTTTTCATGCATAGGTTTGCGTGTTATCCTGTGGTGAATATAAGTATAATTTCAGAGTGATCCGGGATAATTCCTGGGAAGCAAGTAATAGGGCGCAACGTGAATTCTACTATAAGCGTTGGCGTTTCTTGCCTGGACACGCTACTATTTCCAAATCAAATGTATATAATAGGTGTTATGTTTCATCATGAATGCATGAAAGGGGGGGGGGGGGGTAGTTTCTTTATGTTTTGATGGCCAGTAACGACATTCGTGTTGAACACTACAGAAGCCGATCAGCTGGATGGATATGAAAACATTGTTGGATCAAGCTGAAATTTATGTCAGATAGTCCAGTATTGGTGTCCATCTGGTCCCGGACATAATTTGGCACAACTTATGGATAGAGTGTGCCAGATGCGTTTCGAAGTGGTCGGATGAAGCGACTTACTCGGCTCCGTCTAAATATAGCGCCCGGGGGGAAGGGGTTCAGTACTTTGCTCACACAAAGAAGACACAAACAACACACCTAGAATGACACCAACAACAAAAAAGAAAAGAAAAGAAAACAAGGACTAGACTTAAAAAATAAATAAATAAAAAGTGTCTCTCTTCTCACCGGGATATTGCACAGCTGGAGCTCTCTATGTTTACACAAAATATAATTATAATTATATAAATAACATGTTTTCATGTTTTTTGCTTGCTTATATAACGGATGGTATCGTGAAGCACAGTCACGAAGGGCTGGGGTGGGTAGCGGTGCTATGGGTTAAACTCACTCTCACATCCTCAAAAGACGCATAGACACGGTACAAAGAAGTGAATTCACCTCTTGGTATAGCGGTCTGTGTTGCTGCCCGCGGTGTGGGAGACCGGGGTTCAACTCGGGGCATCGAAGTTTGAGGTGACGTTGTCACAACTGTTATACTTACTTGTTTGGAATACTGTACATATTATACTATATGTACATCATTTGGTTACTTCATATACAGTATGCATATTGTATTTACCTGTATACTTTATATACTGTATCATCATGGATATGGGAGGAATGCAGTATAAGTATCTAATTTATTTGCGTCTGAATGCTGTTGGTTTATGTCTATAATTGGATAATTGGTCATGGGATTCCTGGGTAGCAGGGGGATGGCGTACTGACAAATGGATGGGTCACTGTGGGACTCATGTTTATGTGTTTGTATGTGCACAAGGGAAATGGGGGCGGGGCTGCTGTATTATAATTTGCCTTGTGCCAACTGTGTGGCTGTAATGGTTCCTTACACAAACAATAAATTAATAATTGATCACAATTGCGAGAATGTCAAAATTAGACTGGTATGGTCCTACTCTTCACTTGAGGAGGCAGTGATGTGAGAGAGTAAGGCCCGGGGATATTCAGTTACATCGGCTCGGACTCAAGTCATTAATTTGATGACCTGTACATTTGTGACATGACGTAGGCCTACGGGGGAAATAACTCGAGACGTGGCCTCGACTTGATGTTCATGTTAGATGCACTGAAGTTGGACCTTACGCTCCTACATTGTCTCAAAGACATTGTCTGAAATAACATTTTAAAAGATCTATCTGCTGCACATTAAACTTGCATTCTTCTGTCAAAATAAAAAAAATAAAAGATTTAGGTCTATATCGTCATTTTTAAACGGGAGTATACAAATCCATTTTTCATTGAATACACATCCAGCACAGCCACGCGCGCCTGCAATGTATTCCGCTCTATCAATCTTCCTCTCCATGCGTGTCGTTTTGACGCAATAGCACAGCAATCAGCGCTCATTGACATTCATAGGGTTTCATGTTTCCACCTCGACATCATCGGGTCCAACGGCCTCTTGCTGTAATGGATGACATCAGATGACAATCATGACATAGATGCCTGTTGGATATGTAGGGGAGCTGCAGGATGCCAAGGCAGACACAGGATTAGTTTCCCCACAAGATCGCCTCATTAGTTGGCCATTTATCCCAATTGTAAACATGGTGAGTGAAATTCCGTTGTAATGGTTTTTATATCTTTTATGGTGTTTTAGTCTGAATAAATCTGAATGGACTGAGGGATCACGGGAGTTGAAGACATTAATCTTTGCCGAATAAAGTTGCCTAAGGCAGTCTGGTGCCTTGCTTTGAAACGTAATTACAATACCAACGGCGCAATCCAAATGATTGCTGTTTATCCTCACTCCTGCTATCAGCTCCAGTGCAGTCACTCTGCAATCGGGGACTTTTCCCTCTGAATCTTGCTTTATATTTGACTGTACTTCTACCCTTTCTCAAAAATGGTAAAGGTAAACAAGAAAATGTACCTGCCACCCGCAGGATTTATGTTTCTCTCAGTCAAGGGTGATTGTTCTCCCAACTTAATACTGTTAATAAATGGTTACCGCTTTTCCGTTTTATTACTTATGAATGATCATATTTCCTGGATAGGGATATTATTGTGTAACACTACTGAAACAAATTGCAGTTCGATTTGTTCACGTTCACGAATCGGATCAACTGTTTCACTTGAAAGAGTCACAAATCACACATCACTAGTAATATTATATCCTGGTGCTCTCCACTAACTGTCCGTCTTGCTTCCTCACTTCCGGCCATGGACCTCATTATGTCCATTGCCATTCCTTGCACTAGCGAGAATGACTTGGAAACCACATGTCCAAAACACTGGTATTGTCCTTTAATTTGGGGACATGATTGTCCATAGCTTTGTCTTTCATCCACCTTAAGCAATGCAATTAGGTCATGTCATTGCATGGTATTTTATCTGATCCTGATAGCTCATAACTCAAGAATATATATAGGAATCATAAAAGTATCAAGCAACACAATTATTTTTATAAAACTACAGTGCAATCTTCTTTCACTAAATCCCTGCAGCACAGTCCAATTCTCTATCACTGCAGGGTACCTCCGGCCCTAATCTGAAATCCTTTAAAGGTTACTGGATAGCAAGAGTAAGTACATACACTATGACAGACACAATTCTGAGGCATTGTAGAATGGCAATTCTGCAGATGAATAATGATGATAAAGAACACTATGTTTTCCATTCTAAATTTGTTCCACCCATTCCAATAATTCACATTATTCCAGTGCCTAAGGACAGCTTAGCCCATAATTTGTCAACATTTTACATTTACATTTAGTCATTTAGCTGACACTTTTATCCAAAGCGACTTACAAGTTCTG
This sequence comes from Notolepis coatsorum, assembly GCF_963971535.1. NCBI lineage: Eukaryota > Metazoa > Chordata > Actinopteri > Aulopiformes > Paralepididae > Notolepis > Notolepis coatsorum. The sequence continues at coordinate 168,084,398 of NC_140169.1, read as the reverse complement.
TATGACAGGTCATCAGGAAGGGCACAACTCTTATCAGCTGAGTAACAATGTTCATCAAAGTGTTGAGTGCTACAGTGTAGGTTGGTTTATTAGGACAAGTGCATGACAGTAAGGTTAGTTAGGGTTAGATTTAATTATTATTTATTTTTTTTCATTTCAGATAATGGTTGAAGAAGTGCGTCTTTAGTCGACGGTGAAAGATTGGACGGGTTTCGGCTGTCATATCTGGGGTGGGTAGTTCATTCCACTATTGTGGGGCAAGGACTGATAGAAGGCAGGTTCTCCTTGATGACCCTCTCGGAGCTCGGATAGGAGTGGGTCTGAGACGGCCAGAAGATGCAGAGCGTAGGGGTCTTGAGGGTGTGTTAGAGACCATTGACCGGAGGTAGGCAGGAGCAGTTTCCTTTGCCGCACGGTATGCCAGATCGAGGGCCATGAAGCGGATTCGTGCAGCAATGGGGAGCCAGTGCAGGTCCCTAAGAAGTGGGGTGACATGGGCCGACTTCGGTAGGTATGAGATCAGGCAGGCCGCTGCGTTCTGAATGAGTTGTAGAGGCTTGGTGGCAGTGGCCGGGAGGCCAGCAAGCAGTGCATTGCAGTAGTCGACGCGGGAGATGACTGTTGATTGGACGAGGAGTTGGGTGGCTTCTTTTGTCAGGAAGGGGCGGATCCTTCTGACGTTGCTCAGGAGGCATCTGCAGGTTCTGGTTGTCGCTGCGATGTGAGCGGAGAAGTTCAACTGGTCGTCGAGGACAACACCAAGGTTCTTGGCGGTCGGGGACGCGGTCACAGCTGCATTCTCGACTGTGATGGAAAGGTCGGTCAGGGGGGAGGATTTGGCCGGTAGGAGGAGCAATGCATTTCTTTCTCCTAAAGCTAGATATCAGACTGATCAACTATATCAAAGGCCTTTGATAAATCAACAAAGAGGACAACACAATGGGCCTCATTCACCAATACTCTCTTATTATTTTTCTTATATTGTTTCTTAATTGAAAGGAAAAACTTAAGTTGTTTGTTTACTAGTGTTTCCAGGACATTAGCTAGGCAAGGTAACCTGGAGATAGGATGATAATTATCTAAGTTATCACTATCACCTCCCTTATGTAAAGGAATCACCCGTGCAGATTTCCAAGCTAAAGGAAATCTACCTGAGGAGATAGAGAGATTAAAAATATAAGTTAACTGCTCAGCGATAACTGGTGCAGCCAACTTAATAAAAAAAGGCTCTAAGTTATCCTCACCTGTAGAACACTTTGAATCTATTGATTGCAAAGCATCAAATACAGCTGACTGAAAATGGTTGAAAGGAGAAATGTGAAGTGACGCCCACAGGGTACAAATCAGAATCAGCAGGACAAGGTCCATTATAGTTCCTATTAAATAAATTACCGGCCTCTGCAAAATGCCTATTGAAGGCAACACAAATTGCACTCTGCTCAGAGATCACACAGTTATCAACTTTAATATGAGAGGGAAAATAATTAGATGATTTTATTTTGTTCATATTCACCGCACTCCAAAATGTTGCCAGATTAGAGTATGAGTTTGTAACCAACTCCAGATAGTAATACATTTTAGATGTTCTCACTACTGCAGTACATTTGTTCCTAATTTGCCTAAAAGAAAGCCAATGTTGAGGGTCTCCAGAACGCCTGGCCCGAGACCATGCAGCATTTCTGTCTTTAATTAGGGATGACAATTCCTGAGAAAACCAGGGTATTACTCTATCTTTAATGCAGACCTTTTTAAAAGGAGCATGCTTGTCAACTAATGAATTCAATGTATTTACAAAGGAGTCGAGGCCTAACTGAACATCAATTTCAGTGTTACAATAAGTATTAAATAAAATAAGATCATTTAAAAAAATTATTAAAAGATTTAGAATTCCTCCTTAAAACTGTGTGATATCTTGTTTTTGGCAGTCTTGTGTTTCTTACACAGGCTGTAGGGCAATGGTCACGTTTTTTATGATGAATTGAAAATGGGGGACCCTGATGTAAACAAGACGAAAGTCTTTCTCTGGTCTGCATCCCCTTAACAAATGTATGTATTGAGCTGTACTGTACTGTACCCATTCTGCAATCTGTTAATAAACTTTTCAATCAATCAATCAATCAATCAATCAATCAATCAATCAATCAATCAATCAATCAATCAATCAATCAAACGTATGCCTAAGTAAAAAACCCCACAAGCTGAAATCCTGTCATATTTATTCACAAAAATAAGATCAATAAGGGTAGACCTAGAGTCATAGAGTCTAACAATAGAGTCGCCAATTGTCGGCTGCAGCCCCCCTTGTAAACCGAGAGTTTGGGATGAAGAAGAGTCTGACTGTTAGCCACACCACCAGGGCGGCGTCTGGAGCAGCAGTTGAATGCGATTCACCTGGGCAGGAAGACGGCAGCGAATCATCACATGTAGGGATGCATCGATGTGAAAATTGTGGCCGATACCGATAACCGATATTAATATTGCTGTTCTGGCCGATACCGATATTTACCGATGTCGATATCTCTGTATAGAAAACACTTTTTTATGATAATCAAATAAAGAGCTATTTTGTACTTTTGTAACTTTTTTCAGAAATTACATTTGATATTTTGAAACGATTTAAGGCCAAAACAAGGAAAAAAAATTCAGAAAGGAAAAAAAAAATAATGTTTTTTTTTGGTTTCATATCGGACCGATACCAATGTGTAAAAAAAACTGCCATATCGGATATTATATCGGCGGCCGATATATCGTGCATCACTAATCACAGGTGATGTCATCATCACTGGCCACAGCAGTGTCCAGAGGTGCGTTGTGCAGATGGGAGGAACGTTGGAGGCCAGCAGGAGAGGTCCCAGAGTTAGAGACAGCAGGACTCTGTTTCCATTGTTGTGAGTGTAGACATCTTGTAAAATAGCTTTCATTCTCACCGTATAAAAACAGTGTACACGACCAATAGACACAGCCAAGCCTAGCTAGGTTAGCATCAGACCGATGGTCTACATTACAAGACTAGCCGGTAGCGTTTAGCTGTAGCAATGACAACAACAAGCCCGCTAGCTTAGATCACGTCAAGTCAAAGTCACATAAAACCAACAGCATATTGATAAAGGCAATAAAGTCACAATGATCAGTTGAGATCAATGGTTAAAAATGTTTTAAAAAAATAACGTAAAAAGAAAACAGCCAGGAAAGTTTGTAAGACACAGGTCCGCACAAACACGTCCGTTCAGTGTCAATGATGAGGTGATCTCAGAGGAGGTGATCTCAGAGGAGGTGATCTTGCTACAAACTGGCAGAGACAATGTTGAATCAGAGAAAACCCAAGGGTCCAGGGAGTAGGCGAGTAGCAGGGTAGTCAGACCAGGGAGTCGTAGCTGGGAGCGGGTTCTCCAACAGTCCAGGATATTCAGACAGAGAAGAGTAGTCGGGCAGGCGAAGGTCATACACAGGGATCCAGAACTCGGGAGCAGGGTGTGGAGCCAGGTAGAGGACTGTGAGCAAAGGAGGACAAGACAAGTTAGACAAAGCAACCGAACAAGGACTGACATGAGACAACGAGCGATACTATAAGGACTGACTGACTGGTATATGAGAATCTACGACCTGGCAGCCTCATGACATCTGAGACAGGTCTAAATAGGTAGAGCAATCAGCCGGTAGCTGTCAATCAGCTGGTCCTCCGTCCTTCACACACCTGGAACCCATCCTGTACTGGAGAGAGAGAGAGAGAGAGAGAGAGAGTAGCTAGGCTGGAATAGAGTAAGAGAACACCAAGGGTTACAGGAGACGGAAAGCCTGGAGGCTTGGAGGCAGAGCCGCTTCAGTTGCCGCACACAATGAGACAAAGAGACTCTTTACATTCCTCATTATTCCAAGATAAACTTATTGAACTGTCAAACAGACACAAAATAATTTACCATTTGTGATATTCGCAATTTAATTAGTTTTGGCTTCTTCATAAATACATAATAAACCTGTCTAATGCTATGTCCATATTGAAACAAAACGACTATAAAATTCAATGGGAAAGTATGTGAAGGTCTTGGTACTCAACTCCATTTATTTATGCATTTAAAACAAGCCGAAGACACTTGAATGTATATCAGTTAGTAATAAGGTGTTATATTATTTATAGCAATTCTCCGATATTGCTCATGTACAGTACTGTAAAATCAAAACCAAATTACCCTGCACAAAAGGATAAATTAGCTAGTAATTCGAATAGCTGTTTGATCAACAATTGCATGACAAAGCATAATTGTATGCATACATGGGTAGTTATATTACTCTAATTAGGGGGCCAGAGATAATTATATAGATCACAACATAACAATTATCCCTTGCGTCTTGCATTCTTTTTTGATAACCACACACCTTGTGTATTATCCAAACGCATCGTTTTCCGGATTGATGGATCATTAGAGATAATAATTACTTGTATACAGATCTGTTCAGAAAACCTACTGCTAGAAATACTTTACTAAAGGACAGACTCTTATCATCGCTTACCGTTAAAAAAAAATCTCCCTTTTAGTCAGTTTTGCAGATGAACAGAAAACTGATGATTTTGACAGGAACATGAGTGAAATGAAAAACAACAGAATAGTTCAAGTTTGGGGTTCAAATGCTGGGTTCGAGCCCAGCTCTCGGCGTTGCTACCAGCTTGGCTGGTGGTCGTGCATACTAATACAATTAATAATAATAATAATAACTTTATTTGTATAGCACTTTTCATACAGAGGTTGCAGTTCAAAGTGCTTCACAACAGCAAAAAATACAGGCATAAGCGAGCATAAAAAGATAGACAGGTAGAATCACAGTGTTTCACATTAGGATCTAGCATCCCAATAGGCTCTCCGCTTACAGTTTTCAGTAACACAAATAGTAAAAATAGTTTAAAATGATTCAGTTTAAAAATAGTCAAAAAATTATAAAATAGAACGGACATAAAAAATACAGGCATGAGCGAGCATAGCAAGATATGGCAAATCACAGTGTTTCACATTAGGATCTAGCATCCTAATAGGCTCTCTATTCAGTAATACTCCTGTAATTCATGAACAAATAATCACAGTGTTTCACATTTGGATCTAGCAAATAATAAGAATAAAATGATTCAGTTTAAAAATAGTCATCAGTAAGAAGTAAAAAGTGCAATAACCGACACATGAATTTGATAGGCAGTGTAAAAGAGTAGGCAGGGTAAGAATAAATACAAGTTGTGTCAGGATATCCCTGATGTTTCCTCTTGCCACTAGGTGGTAGCAGATATCTATCAGTGAAATGCCTGAGCAAAGAGATAGGTTTTAAGCTGTCTTTTAAAGATGTCTAGCGAGTTGGCTTCCCTGATGTTTTGGGGTAGTTTGTTCCATAGTTTTGGGGCATAGTTGATAAAGGCTGCATTACCGATCCTCTTTTGACTGCTTCTGGGAGCCTCTAGTAGTCCAGCAGCTGATGATCGCAGTGTTCTTGCTGGTGTGTAATTTATTAGAGTGTTGGCGATGTAGCTAGGTCCCTGTCCATTTAGAGCTTTGTATGTAAGGAGAAGGACCTTAAAGTCAATTCTAAATGTTACAGGAAGCCAGTGTAAAGCGGCTAGGACTGGACTAATGTGCTCTCTCCTTTTGGTTCTAGTTAGCAGTCGGGCTGCAGAGTTTTGGATTAGCTGAAGCCTCTCTGTGGTTTTCTTAGGGAGACCTGTGAAAAGTGCATTACAGTAGTCTAACCGGCTAGATATGAATGCATGAATTAGCTTCTCAGCATCGTTCTGATTAATAAATGGTCGTACTTTTGCTATATTTCTGAGATGGAAGAACGATGTTTTCGTCACTTTGCTAATATGAGATTGAAGTTCAGTTCTGAATCTATGATAACCCCAAGACTAGTGACCTCAGATTTGATCCAAGGGGTTAGTCCCCCCAGGTTCTTTATTAATGTTTCTTTTTTAGTTTTGGAGCCGATAATTAGAATTTCAGTTTTGTTCTCGTTTAGTTTCAGGAAGTTCTTACTCATCCATTTATTTATTGCCAGTAAGCAGTCTGTAATGGAGCTAATCGCTGTATCATTTGGTTCAGCAGATATGTACAGTTGTGTATCATCCGCATAGCTATGGAAATCTACATTATGTTCTCTGATGATATCACCCAGCGGTAACATGTAAAGGGAGAAGAGTAAAGGACCTAAGCAACTCCCTTGTGCAACTCCATAGTTGTTGTCGTATATATCAGACATGTGATCTCCTAGTTTAACATAGAATTTCCTCCCTCTGATGTATGTTTTAAACCAGCCCAGCACATGGTCTGAGAAACCGACATGGTTTTCAAGACGATCGATTAGAATATCGTGATCGATTGTATCAAATGCTGCACTGAGATCTAACAGGATAAGGATGGAGATCTTATTCTCGTCAGAGTTTAGTCTGAGGTCACTGATTATTTTGGTGAGGGCAGTTTCAGTGCTATGATATTTTCTGAATCCTGACTGAAATTCTTCTAAGATGTTGTTTTCTTCAAGAAAGGAATTTATTTGAACTGAAACTATCTTTTCAAGTACTTTACTAATGAATGGTAGGTTGGATATTGGACGATAATTTGCCATTTCATTACTATCCAAGTTAGGTTTTTTTAGTAATGGCTTTACAACTGCTGTTTTAAAGGCATCCGGGAAAATACCAGTCCTAAGGGAAGTGTTTATGATATCTAGCACAGGGCTTGAAACACTATTAAATACCCGTTTGAAGAAAGCTGTAGGTATAGGGTCAATGTCTGAGGTGGAGGAGTTACATTCTGAGACAGTTTTGCAGAGTACATCTAATGTGATGCATGTGAAACTTCTCATGGTTACATTGCACGGTTTGCCGCAATCAACTTTATTTCCATCATGAGTAATGCTGGCCCTGATCAAGGTTATTTTGTTGTTAAAGAATAGTGCAAGTTCTTCACACTTAACCGTTGATGACTGAGGAGGTGTAGGGGCAGTGTTGAGTAGTACATTAATAGTGGAAAAGAGGATTCTGGAGTTTCCAGCATTTTCTGTAATGATTTTAGAGAAGTAATCTTTCCTTGCTAAGCGGATGGTTTTATTATAAGCAGTTAAAGCATCTTTGTATATATCACAGCATATGGTGGTTTTAGTTTTTCTCCATTTTCGCACGACATTTCCTTTTTTCTTCGTTGACCGTATTATAGTTTAACCAGGGCGAGGCTCTAGTTTTCTTCTTTTTCGTTTTTAATGGGGCGACAGAATTTAATATAGATGACATTGCATCATTGAGATTTTCTACCATTTCATTTAGAGAGCTGTCATGATTGTGTGGTTCATGTAGTCTGATAAGATCAATGAACTTTGATTCAGCTTTGTCGTTTAGGAGCCTCTTTTTAACTATGATTTCTTTTTTTGTTTTAGTAAGGGTTATTTGAGTATCAAAAAATATACAGTGATGGTCGGAGAGAGGTAATTCAGTTATTGAGATATTTGTTATGCTTAGCCCAGTTGTTGTTATAACTAAGTCTAGTGTATTCCCAAGCCGGTGAGTTGCATTTGTTATATGCTGTATTAGGTCAAAGCTATCCAGTAGATTTTTTAGTTCCATAGTTTTGGAGTCTGTTTTCTTATTAAAATGGATGTTCAGGTCTCCATTTAGGATCACCTTATCATATCCGGTAACACATAGTGAGATCAGTTCAGAGAGCTCCTGTATAAATATTGGTGAGTGTCTAGGCGGGCGGTATATTGTGACAATAATAGTTGATTCTGTTTTTAGTTCAATGGCAAGATATTCCATTGACATGAACTCGCCTAGTTCTGTGATTCTAAACAAGAGTTTTGAGGAGAAGATTGCTGCAACTCCTCCGCCCCTTTTATTTTTTCTGGGTATTTGAAAAAAGTTATAGTCTGGTGGACAAGCTTCTATCATTATTGATGTAGCTGTGTCATTATTTAGCCATGTCTCTACTAGGCAGATGCAATCTAAGTTATTTTCTTTAATCAGATCATTTACTAAGAATGTTTTATTATTCAGTGATCTGACATTTAGGAAAGCTAATTTTATTTGTTGGACTTCTTTAGAGGAGGTCTGCTTTGGTTTGACCGTGATGGCCCTGAGGTTAATAGCAGGTAAACGCATTGGTGGCGTATATTTTTCACCATGCCATTGGCTAGTTATGATTACTTGTATGTTTTGAGAGATGGCATGGTAATTGTGCTATACTGTACCGTACTGACTGCACTGTGCTTTCGGGGACATTTGATCAGACGAGATGGCCTTGTGTGATATGGGGGGGGGGGGGGGGGGGGGGGACGTCTTGTGCTGTACTTCGTGGTGAGATTGTGTCCTTCATGACTATCTCTCGTGCTGGTATGAGCTTAATATTCTTGGAGGCCATCAAGGCATGACGCATGTTTGCTGATTTGAACCTAAGCGATTTGGGAAGAAGCCATTTCTTTGGCAGTATTAGGGGGTGGGAAGCTGGTGGGTGGGAATCTGGCGTTGTGGACAGCAACGCCTACAGGTCAGGTCTCGGCGCTTGCTCAGCGGGGCAGGACTTGGTGGAGATAGCGTGCCCTCCCACACGTTACACTCCACCAATGAGAGTCCTCGCTGCCAAGTGAAAAAAGCGTCACTGGCTTGACGGCGCACGTCTCGAAGGAAGTGTGCGTTCGACATCAGGACACCCTTGTACCGACTTGTGGGAGAACATGCGTACAACAACCAGGTAGGGGAGGGGGGGGAATTGGCACAACGACTAAATTGGGACGGGGAGAAAATCAGAGAAAAATAGGAGAAAGAGAAGGTAAAAAAAAATATATATAATAGTTCAAGTTCAAATTTGTTTTTATTTGTCACGGTGTACATGTACATTACAGTAAAATGCTTCATTCTGTATGAACCTCCTGAGATTGTGCTTCATACAGTATAAGAAAAAAGTTAAATAATAAAGACCAAACACTGTACAAAATATACAATATACAAAACTAAAGTACAAAATGCAAACAAAATGCAAAAATTAGGTAGAGAGGTAGTGCAAATCTTTTAGTAATAAATAGATTAAATGGTCCCGTGTTTTGCTATTCCTTTCACTATTTGGGCAATTTTACACAATTCCTGTGAGTATTTTTTTTATTTTTTTTAATGCATTGTTTTGTATTTCTAATCAACTACTCTAAAGCAACATTTTTCCACTTCAAAATTTCAAACTGTTTTGGGCTGGGCTCCGCCCATAAGCGCTTTGAGTGACAGTCACCCACACAGCGTGATACATACGAGAGAGAGGGAGAGAGGATAGATCGCTCTGTGCGAGCGTGTGTGCTGTGTGAGCGGCTCGAGCGATTGTGTGTAAAATGCAGAAGGAGAGAGAGAGGATAGATCGCTGCGTGCGCACGTCTGCTCTGCATGTGCGCTGTGTGAGCGGCTCGAGCGATTAATAATAATAATACATTTTATTTATAAAGTGCTTTTCAGGAACCCAAAGATGCTGAAATTGTGTGTAAAATGCAGGTGGAGAGAGAGAGAGGGAGAGTCAGGGACAGGGAGACCGCTTCCGCATTATTCCCACTGCTCCGTTGTTGAGCAAATTGTTGATTCTCTCTGTTGGCACCCACACACGTCAACCCGTTTGAGGAAGTGGCAGTATTTCCACTCGCTCTGTTGTTGAGCAAATTGTTGAAACCATAGAGGGGCCGTTAGTTATGCAGATGAGAATTCTTGGACGTTACAGGTATGCGAAATTCAGAATGGCTTAGTTCAGTGGGGGAGGATCTCGTGACTGATAAGCCAAAATGAGAATTAGAGACACAGACCCCATTGATACAACCCCACATTGCTAGAAAACAATGCTAAACACTGGAAAAGGCAATTTATAAGACATGGGACCTTTAAGTCACGCTAGCTTGTGAGCTCAAATGCACAACACAGGACACAGAATACTGTTTAACCCCCGTAGGGCATTTATTACTGCATAGAGGCGGGGGGGGGGGGGGGGGGGACAGGTACGGTGAGTCTGCATGTTTTAGCCTGGCAGGCTGGCGGTAGTAGCTGGTGAGGGATCACTGGAGGTTGTGGGCTGTGGAGGACACGGAGAAAAAAAGTCTTCACGTTCAAATCGTACACGAGAAAATACAACGTAAAAAAATCACAAGAGAATTGTATACGGGAGAATACAATGTCCAAAGATACGAACACACATATAACACACAGACAGCATAATGTGTACACATTTAGAGGATACTTGCCAGGCCATTCTTAGGGAAGATCTGATGCTGAATTAATGGAGAACCATGCTTCTTGTAGCAGTAGCGGCTGCTGGTTCTCTCTCCACTAGGGGCGCTATACCAAAACATTTTGCAAACATGTACAGTACCACGCAACCGACTCATGGCAAGACGTGAGCGATTCGACTCACGCTCACGGCAATGAATCGGCTCTTATGAACGAGTCGCTCAGCTGTTACTACAACAACACACAACCAGACAAATAAAGTATAGTCTAATTCACAACTTGAAACACAATATATAAATAGAAAAGTTAGAAACAAAACTCGCTCCGTCTCCAAACACACGCAGATCTCTCCCTCTCTCTCCTTCTCTCTCTCACACACAGCGCGACGTGGAATCGATTCGTTACACAATCAGACCTAGTATATATAGTATTATATACCAAGAATAACTTCAGTATGAGTACAGGGCTGTACACATATTTTGCATATTGTTAAACGAGCCAAGGCTAGCTATTAAACTATCGATATGAATCTAAAATCTGGGACCCTGATGTAAACAAGACAAACGTCTTTCTCTGGTCTGCATCCCCTTAACAATTGTGTGTATTGAGCCGTACTGTATTGTACCCATTATGCAATCTGTTAATAAAGTTTTCATTCATTCATTCATTCAAACATAGACGATATTGAACAAGCCATAATCCACGTATTTTCAATCCAAAAGAAAGAGAGAGAGAGAGAGAGAGAGAGAGAGAGAGAGAGAGAGAGAGAGAGAGAGAGAGAGAGAGAGAGAGAGAGAGAGAGAAGCGTTATCTGAGTGGCTGGGAGAGAGAGAGCGAGAGAGAGAGAGAGAGAGAGAGAGAGAGAGAGAGAGAGAGAGAGAGAGAGAGAGAGAGAGAGAGAGAGAGAGAGAGAGAGAAAGATCGCTAATCTACCTTGTTGTTGGCAGAAGGGCTTGTTGATAAAGTATATCCACTCCATGGCATTGTCCATCCAGCCTTTGTTGATGTCCATCCATTGTCCATGCATGTCCCTCCACACTGCATCCATAATATAGCTTGTTAATAGCCAACAAGTACTGTGAGTGCCTTTGTCCATGTCCGCCTCGAACAGCCTGCAAACTACCTGGTGTTCTATCGCCATGCTCTAAGACAAACTCTAACCTTAACCAACTTTGAAAGAGTGCCTAAGCCTAACCGTTGAAAGAACTTGCCATCACGCTCCAAGACAAATATCTGCATCACACAACACAACAACAGCATAAACTCATGTTGCAAACTGCGGTTACGGAAAGTACCACGTCGGCCAATCAGAGAGGTTTTAGACGCTCGGCTGCTTGCTAGGTCGTTTCAAACCAGCGCCCGATTTCCATCATAATACATCATATTCAACGCAAAGCGCGTGGCTGCGACGGATACAGCCATGAACCAGTGCACGGCGGGCACGCGCACTCCAGGCGCAATTGCCCAGAGAGAAATACGGCGAGGAGAAATGCCTGCGGCTACGGTAATGAAAAGGTCTATATCAGACAGAATCGTCACTTCCTGTTCAGGAAAACTATTATTAATCTTTGTAAAATTAAGTTATATTGTGCATTGGAAACACAAACATACTTAAAATGAGTAAATATTATTCATTTTAAACATGTTTATATTATTTATAGGGCTATAAAACAAAAAACAAAAAAGTTTTTTTTTCTTCTTCTCTCATTTAACAGGTGGGTCGGCGCCCTAGCGCCCCCGGTGGCGAGCCGCCACTGTCTTGTAGGCAGAGGGGTAGAGTGGGAGGAGCAGGTGTGGAATCTACACTCATCAGCGCAACTCGTTTCACCTGTGCCTATTACGCGTACGTAGTGCCCGAGCTGAAGTGCAGGGGGGTGTGTTAGGCAGGTATGGAGGTGACGCCGTAACAGGTGTAGTGTTAAAAAGTGTTTATTCTACTGGTTCAGAACAGATAAAGGGAATAATAACAATACATTGGCATACAACAAACTTGAATCTGATGAAAGAATGACCTCTCATTGTCTATAAAAGAGGAAAAACTGTCTCCCCTACTCACCCCCGTATTTGTTATCCGTTACTCATGGTTTTATGGTCCTGTGTATTTCTTATTGTCCTCCGTTTCCCTGTGGTTCTATGTTTCTTTGTTTTCTTTGTTTCTTTTTTTTGCCTATTGTCAGCGACTTTGGGTCTTTGGAAAGCGATATACAAAATAAATGAATTATTATTATTATTATTATTATTATTATTATTATTATTATTATTATTATTATTATTATTATTATTATTATTATTATTATTATTATTATTATTATTAAAAAACATGAGAGACCAGCTGGTACTCATATTTACCACCAGCCCAAGTTACTTTAGCACTTATATTTGAGGGCAACCGCCGCTGTGGTTGTTGTAGTCAGTGCAATTATACTTACCATTGTATGCGTTATAAACATCCTCACACAGGTAAAGAGATCCCTATAAAAGGAGTTATTTCATGTTACAGAATGACCTGAAACTCTCTGACTATGTATCACTGGATGCTTTTAAATGCCTCATGAAGGGACTAGAGGTTGAATCAATGGTCTGTTGTTGTTTTGATTTGCCCTAATAGTCTATTGTTGCTGCCTGCCCTGCTAGGTTGCGTCTGGCTCTGATTGTTTATATATATCTTTTTGTATTTATGTGCACCTTTTTTATTCCTTTGCTGAAGCATGTCTTGACCAGGTCTCACTTAAAAAATATATGTATATTATTTTATCTCAATGTGACTTTCCTGGTTAAATAAAGGTTAAATATAAAAAAGAATAAACCGTTACTCTGCTCAGTGAGGTTTTAGTTATTTTCTCATTTTCATCTTCTTTATAATACAATATAATATAATACAGAGTGCGGTGGGTAGACTAGGCTGCTCTGTCCCACTATCTCTTTCTTTATCTCACTCGCTCCCTGCTTCTAGGCTACTGGCACAGAAACACACAGACACTCACACATTTAGCTGTAGACCTACCATATGTCCAAATACTACCTCATAAACATAATTGGATCCGTTTTAAAATGTTACCCTAATGTCACACTTCGGCCCACTTATTAATATAACTATACAGTGCATCCATGTTGTACACATCCTACAGTATAATTAATGCAGAACATTGTAATCTGTCATCTGTCTACTCTAAGCTGTCTGACTTGAGGCTTCTGTCGGCTGCCTTAGAAGCCAGAAATCATCTCAAACAAGCCTATCATCTATGGGGCAGCCCCCACATTTCACATCCAAGTAACATCACAAATCTGACGGTAGTTCTCTCATATTTCTAGCTTTAGGGAGAAAATGGTGCATGTTCACAAACATTGGCTGAATTATCTTGGTGCACAGTAGTAATGTGTGAATTCTGAAAATGATGAGCATTCCACTTTAAAGCCACGTTGTGTCCCAGAGGCTGCAGTTCTCCCTGCTGATGGGAAAAGCCTCACAGCGTGTCCAGATCCAGGCCTATGCATCACTTAGTTTCATTTACACTTATTTATGCTTGTTAACCACGTACACGATTTTGAATATAACCATTCGTGGGTCTGACTGATGTCTTAATCCTCAACCTAGGGACCATCATCCATTCCTAACCTATTCATGTGAGTACAGTACATGAAAACACAGGCTAATAGCATGATCCAGCCCAATCAGAGTGCTGTACAACCAATCTGCTGTAAGTACCACTAGTTGCATCAATCATAAAAATGTAAATGGTTGAATGATTAATGAGAGAAACCAAGTCAAACTGAAATAAGTGACTTGGTGGAGTACATCCAGCTAACCAGTTAGGGCCAGTATTATAAGAGGTACCCTGTGAAAGGTGATGGATTGAGGAGACATGCACATAACTGGAGGGTCAAAACGTCCTATCATGTGACAAATTTGACATTTCATTGTAGTTGCAATACAAAACCAACAGCAAACTTACACATCCTATGCAACGAGGGCAGAACACTGGAACAGTGGACTCTAAGCTGTTTGACTTGAGGCTTGCTCCCCCAGCTGTAATTGGCTATCGTCACCTCTTTTAGAAGCCAGCCAGAAATCATCTCAAACAAGCCCATGCTAATTATTACAGTAACCAGAGCCTAATTTTGAAGGGGCTAATGTACTATCAAAGCATGTTCTGAACCTAATCAATAGAAACTATACTACCATGTCTCTCACCAGCGTGATCTCGCTTAAAATATATATGTAAAAGTAAAAGTACTAATTGAAAAGGTAGATATTGGCCGGCTGAGTGGCGCTTGCCACTAACGCAGGATATGCTGGTATCGAGCCCAGCTCTCTGCGTTGCTACCGGCTTGGCCGGTCGTTCATACTAACACAATTGGCAGTGTTAGGGGTGGGAAAGCCGGTGGGTGGGGCTTGGACGTTGTGGACAGCAACTCCTACAGGTCGGTTGGTGCGCCTGTGCAGCAGAATCAGGAAGTATCGGGGGCAGCGTGAGCCTCCCACGCGTTACTCCTCGCCACTGAGAGATTGCGCTGTTCAGGTGAAAAGATGCGACAGCTGCCTCCTCGTGTACCGGAGGGGACACATGATGCAAGGCTTGGTCCTCATTGCAGCCGACCAGTGGGAGGCATAGTCTAGCAACGTTCGAGACAGGGGAGGGGAGAATTGAAGGGAGAATTGGCGAGGCGAAATTGGGATGGGAGAAAAATAGAAAAATAAGGAGAAAAAGTGGATAAATAAAAATAATAGGTACATATTGGATGTTATGTTATAGCCATATGTATTATATTGTATTATGTGAAAATGTACAACGTGTACATATTACCAAAAAGTAGGCTACATAATTATATAAAAAAAAAAATTTACGTTTTCACTTTGAGTTACCCTGCTGGCCAATGAACCCGGGACGCTCGCATGGGAGGCAAGTGCCTTTACCTCAAGATTACTGAGACACACTTTTCCAATAACCTTGCCCAAACCCTAATCACACTATTACCTTAAAGTAACTAACCATAACCATCGAACCCTAACCTTAACCATAACTTTATATCTTAACCATAACCGTTAAAACAAACCATAATCATAGTGTTGCTGTGTTTGTATTAGGTGGCATGGTCTAGTGGCGATAGCACTCCCCTGTGACCACAATCATTGTTGGTTTGACTCCCGGTTTGTTTCGACTTTTGGACAGATATGAAACATAAATATATTACGTACACAAAACGTGTGTAAGTAATGGCTATAACATAACGTACATTATGTACCTTTTTTCCTGTGGTGGATTAGTACTTTATTTATGTTTTCCGATGAGACCGTGTTACTCTCATAATACATAATATCAGCTTCTGCTTCACAGTATACAAAAAGCTAATTATCACCTGATAAGGGGCACTATACTAGGCTAGCTAGTGCAGCCAACAGAAGGAGCCATCCACTATATATACCAATCCAACAGCTAAATCAAAATTAAGTGTTACCTCATGACACCAAAGGCTTTCGTGACCTTTGGGAAATACCCGCCATATTATAATGCAGTATAATTGAGCTCCACAAACCAAGTGCCATTCTGCTCCATCTGTATTGGAGCGACAGGAGACTATCTCCAAAACTCTGCAAATCTGGATGGATGGATAGCACTCTGGGTAATACAAAAAATATGTGTTTTTCGATTTTGGGTGAACTGCCCCTTTAAAGCTGCTGTAGCGTTTGCCTGACGACGAAAGAGTCCATTGTTCAGATGGTTCGGATACTTTATGAGTCTCTTGGCTTTAGTCCTGCACCACCTGGCATATAGATTCACCTGTGGCTGAATGAGCCAATGGTGGCACCTGACGGCGCAAACACTACGGACGTGAGGCGGGCGAGCGATCAATGCTTCACTTTCGCTCCCATGTTAGCAGGCGTCGCTGGGAAGCAAATTTTTCCGCTTCGGTTGGAATTTGAGGCGGGCGCCACACGCATTTTCACAGAAATACACTCAATATCTGCATTATTACCACACATATAGATGTTGGTCAACCAGCTAATGTTGTCTGTATCTTTCCCAATACAAATAAACCATACTATACTTTTCCAGGAGTACAGTCACACTGATTTCATCATTCTAAAATTCATTCTAACATTCTAATTAATGAGATAATAACGGGTTATACATGCAAAATGGACAATTACAGAATAGAACACTGGAACTGGAAATCTTTAAAAAAAATCTTCAAACAGGGACTGACTTCGCATATAGACTAGGCATTTACAGCTGTTCCAATGTAAATCTGAGCGCTTCCGCCCGCTCTGAAGTCGGACTCGGTGTGGACGGCCACGCAAGCTGTTCTCGCACGGAACCTGTGTGTGCCTGCAAGGGGCCCCTGATGTGTTCCCGGCATGATGCTAAGCAACTTGGGACACCAAAATGTTTTGTTTCGACTTGGCAGGCTGTTTCATGTGATATGACCGGGTTGGAAACTTGTTTATCCGATAAACCCGACAATACAGAAACTGCACACGATGCTTTAACTTGCTCATACTAGTTTGTGCAACGTAGGAGGTAGAGCAGCTCAGTCTCTCCACCTCTCTCCCTGGGGAGCCAGGACAAACAGGACAAACCCAGGCCATATCATCCTCCTCTGCCATGACAACCATATTTAAAAAATACTGCTTCGCAATCTTGCTGTGTTATCAAGTATTAATATGTCCCCACTCTCTGTGTGCACCAGATGTCCTGTGAAGCAACCAGCCACGTTTTTATCACAGAGACAAGTACAGTAGGCAAGGTCACTTGATCCCAAAACTAAATAGGATCCATGACTCAACTTAAGAGTTTAACGAATGGACATTTAAAGGTACACGGCAACATTATAGGAAATGCGCTTTTCTCCAGAGTCAGACAAGAAGATACGATACCAATTTCCTGTTGCAGTGGAGGAGTTGGACGCACCTTCCCAGAAGGAAGCTCTTACTGTGGTGCTCCCCAGAAGAACAGGGAATGTTTTAATTGCACTATTATTTGAAGTTAGTCAAATGTTCATAGGTTTCACTCTTACTATCATCTACCCACCACCCGCCTCTCCCTGAACGTCAGCAAAACAAAAGAGATGATTGTGGACTTCAGGAGGTCGGGGGTCAAGGACTACAGCCCCCTCAGCATCGACGGGGCACCGGTTGAGAGAGTGAACAGTTTCAAGTACCTCGGAGCCCACATATCCGAGGACTTGACATGAACCACACACATTGACAGTGTTGTGAAGAAGGCACGACAACGCCTCTACTTCCTCAGGCGCCTAAGGAAGTTCCAAGTCAGTCAGAAGATCCTTAGGAACTTCTACTCATGTACAATCGAGAGCATCCTGACTGGCAACATCACCTCCTGGTTTGGGAATAGCACTGCACAAGACCGTAGCAGACTACAAAGAGTGACACGTTCAGCCGAACGCACAATTGGAGGGGGGCTTCCCACCCTCCAAACATTTACAACAAGCGGTGCAGGGGGAAGGCTAAGAGAATCATCAAGGACTCCAGCCACCCGAACAACTGCCTCTTTGAACTGCTGCGGTCAGGCAAGCGATACCGGAGTCTTAAGCAAGGCCAGATTAAGACTTCAGAGGCCCCTGGGCCAGATTCTTGTGGAGGCCCCCCACACACACATACACGTGCACGCACGCACAGTGGCGTTTTTATATGTCACTTTAAAAAATATATAGAATATTTAGAAGTGGTGGGCTCTGAGGGCCAAGATAAAAGGACTTTGATCACCCCTGCCCACTTTGACAACCTAGGATGGCTTAGAGTAGACGACAGAGTACAGCAACTTGCAATGGGCCTGGTCTACAAGATACACTACACGACCAAGGTACCCATGTACATGTCAAAATACTTCCCAAAGGTCAGTGAATACCACGATCACAACACCAGAGGGAGCTCCACAAATCATGTTAAACCCAGATTCGGCTCAAACAAGGGACTAAACACGTTTCACAATTATGCCACATCAATGTGGAACGCCCTACCCAAAGCTGTAAAGGAATGTGAATCACTACCCACTTTCAAAAACACTCTCAAAGAACATCTACGGGAGACTGCAATTCGAAACTGGCCCCTGTAAATGTCCTAACACAACCCCCTCCAATGTACAGTAAATTACCAAGTATGGTTTTGTCAATATTCCAATGTACAGTTTTGCTTGTACAGTTGTACAGTGTCCCCCACCCACCCCTTCCACCCACCGAACAACCTCCAATGTACAGTCCCCTCCACCCCCCCAACCCCACCCCACCTACCCAACCTCCTCCAATGTACAGCAAATCTGGTATGTCATAAATGTATAGATGTAGCAGTACTGTCTATCTGTATGTCATGTATGTCATATATGTTATGATGAATTGAAAATGGGGGACCCTGATGTAAACAAGACGAAAGTCTTTCTCTGGTCTGCATCCCCTTAACAATTATTGAGCTGTACTGTACTGTACTGTACTGTACTGTACTGTACTGTACCCATTTTACAATCTGGTAATAAAGTTTTCAATCAATCAATCAAGAAGAGAAAAGAAACACATCATGTTTAGATGGGGGGATGGCGCCATCCTCAGGAAGAAAAAAAAATGCACACACTTTGGAGACAAGAATATAATATTAGAATAGTAAGCTTACTTTGTCAATGTCAATTTAAATTATAATTAGGGAAGGGAGGGGGTTGAAATGTGTTTTTGTCCTGTGTTACTGTCTGTGAATGAATGAATTAATGAAAATTGTATTTAACAGATTGCAGAATGGGTGCAAATAATACAGTACGGCTCAATACACACAATTGTTAAGGGGATGCAGACCAGAGAAAGACGTTTGTCTTGTTTACATCAGGGTCCCCCATTTTCAATTCATAGTGACATGTATGACATGCACAACATATATGACATCATGACATTTATGGCATAGGGACATACATGACATACAGGTACTGTATATAGTACTGTTACATTTGTGACATATATGATATGCAAATATACAGTACTGTTACCCATAGATCCTGACAGAGAGTATATACATATGATGGGGAGGGGACTGTACATTAGGAGAGGGTGGGTGGGCGGGAGAGAAATATACATATGGTGGGGAGAGAAAATATACATTACATACGGTGGGGAGGGGACTGTCTATTAGGTGGGGGTGGAGCTGTATGTATGTATGTATGTATGTATGTATGTATGTATGTATGTATGTATGTATGTATGTATGTATGTATGTATGTATGTATGTATGTATGTATGTATGTATGTATGTATGTATGTATGTATGTATGTATGTATGTATGTATGTATGTATGTATGTATGTATGTATGCATGTATGTATGTATGTATGTATGTATGTATGTATGTATGTATGTATGTATAAAAGAAAAAAAATACAATAGAAATATTGACTGACGTTTCTTAGGCGACTCTTTCGAAGTTGGTTAAGGTTAGAGTATGGAATCAGGGCTGGTGTTCTATTGCCCTGCTCTAAGACAAACTCTAACCTTAACCAACTTCGAAAGAGTGCCTAAGCTTAACCGGTGAAAGAAAGAGGCGTCACACGATTGGCGCTACCAGAAACGTCAGTGGCCAATCAGAGCGCAGAACGTGAACGCGGAACTGGAAATCCGTTGGTAAAAGTATTCAGGCGTCGGGGCTGGGATGTGGAGATGCAAGTTTTGACTTTTTATTGCTGTTTTTACCTCAAACGGAAAACCTCAAACTCTTATGAAGAGGAGAAAAAATACTCAAGATTAGCCACTTGCAGACAGCAGGGTGTGACGTACTGTATATTTTAGTTGATGAAATATTTTTGTTGACTAAATATTTTAGTTGATGAAATATGTTTTCATTTCAGTGTCACAGTATGACATCGATCTCCAAAATAAGAAAAAAAATAAAAATAAAATGTGGGGCCTCTAGTGACGAGGGGCCTCCAAAAGGCCTCTAGTGATGAGGGGCCTCCAAAAGGCCTCGAGTGACGAGGGTCCTCCAAATTTTTTTTAAATAAAAGTTAAAAAAATAATAATACTAATTTGGGGCCTCTTGTGACGAGGGGCCTCCAAAAGGCTTCTAGTGACGAGGTGCCTTCAAAAAAATACAAAATTAAAGTTAAAAACAAATGTTGGGGCCTCTAGTGACGAGGGGCCTCAAAAAAAAAAAAAAAAAAATGTTTAGTTTTTTTTTTAGAGGCCCCTCATCACTAGAGGCCCACGGGCCGCGGCCCGGACGGCCCGGTCGTTAATCCGGCCCTGGTCTTAAGGCGAGCACAGAAAGACTCAGAAGAAGCTTCTATCCCCAGGCCATCAGGCTGCTCAACGAACAATAAACACTATGCAACAACCATCAAATTTACACACTTTAGAACACCTAAACACACTTTACACTTTATATTTATTGGTAAAGGATTTGCACTACAACTCGTACACCTTACTGTAAATTGTACCTAAATTGTACCTCATCCCATTTCTGCTCTGCACTATATAGTATTGTATATTAGTACACTGCATAGTATATTGTATATTGTATGGTAACTCAGTTACTTCTATTCTGCATCGAACATTGTACATATGTCTATACTGAACACTGTGACCTCTATTTTTACTTCTATTTTACATGCTATACTATTTTATTTCATACTTATCTTGTCTAACACAGTCTCTGGAGCGAAACAGTAAGAAGCATTTTGTATAAAAGTATTCTGTACTTCTGTATGACAACTATTAAAGAAACTTGAAACTTGAAACTTGAAACCTGTCATATAGACAGTAATGGAATAACAGAATTTTCTCAGATGTGGGTCCCTGAGACAACATATTGTAAAATGTGGTCACATACAGATTTTGAGATTTCTTTTTCAAGTGGGCCTTGGCCAAGAAGGCAGCATACAGACATCTACGACAAATAAAACAAACTACACTAGATAGTAAAAGCACACAATCACTAGGAAGTAGAGATACATTTTAAACATGAGCATTCTATGGCAAGCAGGTGTCCAATTATTTCTTCAAAATGATCAATTCCAATTTCCAATGAGGGAATCTAACTTTTTTAAGTCTTTCTCACAGTCAGCCCAGCACACCTTTGAGGAAGACACTAGTTATGTAGACTATAGTGCTGGCTTGAAAATGTTATCTTTAAGATGAGCGATAACTGTGTCTGTGCACCTGACTTTGTGAGGAGTGTCATACAGTAGATTGAGAAGACACCATGACCGTCCCTATACTACTCTTAATTACATTTGTACTTGAATGCGAGGATAGTCTTCTGTCACTCTCCTTAAGTGTCCTTTTCCCTTTTAGTGCATTGTGCTTATGGTTGATTGTGATAATCTTTTAGGTTGAATAAAAGATTTCCCCCCATGTTATCCCTGTCACCAGGTTGGCTGGAGCAAAGCCTTCTCTGTCAGAATCATACTTTCATTAATGTTGTAAAAAATGTGTTCACATCAGTTTCCATTGCTCTCTCTCTCTCTGTATTGTATTTAAGCATTACATCACGCGCAGGAGTGGTTTGTGAACAATAAACCATGCCTAGGGGTGGTCGTTAGACCCCCCTAGGCATGGTTTATTGTTCACAAATCACGACTGCAAGTGGTGTAATGCTTTTATACAACTGCCACATTCATCCAACCTTATTGCTATACAATAAACACACATTAATCGAAGATTTATTGAAAAAACCATCCGCCAGAAAAAGTAGTTCCCACAACAACAAAAAAGAGAAATTGCCTCCATGTGGAAGCAGCTTGGAAGTGCATCCAACCAACTAACACATCCAACTGCCTTTCAACTAAGACATCCAACCAACTAACACATCCAACTGTCTTTCAACTAAGACATCCAACCAACTAACACATCCAACTGCCTTTCAACTAAGACATCCAACCAACTAACACATCCAACTGCCTTTCAACTAAGACATCCAACCAACTAACACATCCAACTTTTCTTTAGTTTTTAATTATGAAGTTAGTGGTTGTTATTGGAATGATTGATTGAAAATTGTATTACCAGATGCAGAATGGGTACAATACAGTACGGCTCAATACACACAATTGTTAAGGGGATGCAGACCTACTTTCTATAGAACTTCATTCTTAGATGCTTCTATAGAAAGTAGGTAAAACAAATTAAAGGGTTTTCTTTGCCCTATAGGAAAAAAAGGTTTTCTTCGCCCTATTTTTTTATTTATTTTTTTAAACCTACTGTAGAGGGCCTAAACTTAACCAGTTGGAAACCAAGCGTACAGTAATAAAATTAGCAATCAATCAATAAATCAACTCAATAGGCCATGCTCACTTAGAACAGCGCAGCACTCAGCTGCTTCTACAGTCTGACTCTCCCTCGCATTGCAGACAGGAGTGTGTGTGTGTGTGTGTGTGATTTATTGATTGATTGAAAACGTTATTAACAGATTGGAGAATGGGTACAGTACAGTACAGCTCAATACATACAATTGTTAAGGGGATGCAGACCAGAGAAAGACTTTCGTCTTGTTTACATCAGGGTCCCCCATTTTCAATTCATCGTAACATATATGACATACATGACATACAGATAGACAGTACTGCTACATCTATACATTTATGACATACCAGATTTGCAAATACAGTACTGTTCTGTGTCGTATGGCTCTCGCTCGGCGTCACTCTCTGCACTGTACCTCGCCTGTGCACGCGCACTGAATAAAAATTCCACAATGTACCTTTACATCCCAATATTCGTCTGACCACACCCCTATCAGCTTACCTTCATAAGCAGGTGTGTGGCCACCTACTCGCCTCCTTCTTCGCTTTCACCACAAGGAAGTGCCTTTGGTAGATCCCCACTTGACGAGGTTGCTAGTTGAAGAAAGTTGAGACGTGTTTACATTGTGCTTATTTTTTTCTTCTCTCATAAATATTCAAGAGAAAAATCTAAGTCATAATGTCTACCTCGGAGAGTCGTAGACCCACTCTTCACCAGCGGTTCTCCATTCCCGCCTCCGTTGTGCGTTCTGGTGCGGGGCTGTTGCCACTTTCGTGGTTGCCAGCCAAGCCCGGGAGACAGCCGATGGGTAGTTTGCCTCTCCGAGGAGCCGGTGCACTTCCGGGGAATTGTCCGTTCTTGAGCGGCCGGTTCCTTTGGTTCCGGAGGATTTGCGACGCAAACTTTTCGTGTCTGCTCGTTCACGTCGCAAGATGGTGTCCTGCAGACGCGAACGACCTGGGTTTGGGGAATTGCTGGAGACCAGCGAGGATGCGTCAGTCTCTGCATGCCCTATGGAAACTGAGGATTACATGGTAGAGTCGGACGGATTTTTGTTTGAAGGCCCAGTGGAGGCGAGTATCCCACCCGTCCAGGTAACACTGGAGGGGGGTGAAATGTCTCCTTGGGGCGCCTTGTTCGAGGATGTCGGGGAACCACCTCGGCCTCATCGGCAGGATGCCCTGCTATCAGCCACATCAGACTGTGGCTCCTCAACCGGTTGAAGCCTGCTGCATGTGAGGGATGCGGGTTCGGTGGAGGAAGGTCTGCAGGGGGAACTGCAGGCTTTGTTCCCCGAGCTCATGGCAGTAGCGGCCGCTGCAAACGGCGTGCCGCTGCCACAGCCATTGCCTGCTCCTGCCCCCGATGATCTCATAGGTCATCTCTGGCAGCGTCGCCCGGTGAGAGGGGTGGACGTTGTCTACCCATTTTTCCCCTCAATGGGGGCCTATGTTCGTCGGGGCCAGGTGGTGTCTCACATCATGGGCCGTACTCCCGCCTACGTACCAGTTACGCGGGTGGCGGGGTTGGTTGAAGGTATGAGAGAGGGTGTGCCACGGCTTGATAGGCCGATGGCCGCTCTCCTCTGTCCGGATGTGGTGTGGGAACCATTATGCAAGCCGGTTCTCCAAGGAAAATCGGCTAGGCGATTGGCGTATTGGAGTGACCAGTCGTTCGTTGCGGGTACACAGTCGCTGGCTGCTGCGTCTAATGTCGCACAGCTGGCTAGATTTGTATCTGGGATAATGACAGGCGGCGCGGAGCTGACCGCGGTACAACATGATCAGCTCACCCAGGCGGCAGGAGCTGTCCTGCATCTGACTCAGGTGCAGGCCATAGCCGCTGGGAAAGCGCGCGCCCTGGCTACTCTGATCCAGCGCCACCTTTGGCTGGAGCAGGCCCGTGTGCCAGAGAAGAAGAGAGCCCCTCTTCTGACGGCACCCCTCTCCGATGCTGGACTGTTCGGGAAGGCCCTGCAGCTGATGACCTCAACATGCAGAGAGATGGCAGAGGAGAGATCCGTTCTCCAACCCCATTTTCTGCCTCCCGTCCTCGCCGGTGGAGTCAGAAGGCTTCCACGACGTCGAGCTACCTCCGCCGTGCCTACCACTGCCTCCGCCGCCACTGCTGGCCCGTCAATGAAGGCCAGGAGGAGAGACGGTGCTACTGCTGCAGCCGGCCCATCTACGACCGGAGGAGACGGTAGGGATCGACGAGACCAGCAACCGATTGCCTACCGTCCCTCCGGGGCTTCTCGGGGTGGCAAAGCCCGAGCGGCTCGAGGCAGCAGACGCCGCTAAAATACAGTGACTTTTTCCCCTGTGGTCCCCTCTGTACCCCTCCCCGGCCCTCTCATATAAATTTGTTGCCTAAATAAAAAGTCCCCTAAAAGGGGGACTGTATTTTTTGGCTAAACAAACTGTGTGTTTCTTCACCAAAACATATGATGAGGTTGCGAAATGTGAATCTGCATTGTATACATTGAGGGATGAGTTACGTTCGTGTTATGAGATTAAGCAAGGTCTGCAGCATACACTCAGTTATAGAAAGGTTTCTATCTTGGCCTGATGCTCCACATGCAGGTAGAAGCTGGTTGTATGATCTGTTGCTTACACGCAAAGTAATGTTGATCCACAACACTGTTGTGTTAGTTGCAGTAATACTTGTATACACACGTTCCACGGCCTAGCCGTTATACTCTCTGTCAGTGTTTTTCTATGTACAACATGGGATGCGGGTGTAGGATTCACACACACATACGACTTGGTTTTGTTGTAAAACCCTGTTCACAGTCTGTGGGTAGCGTGCATTGTATTAGCTTGCGCTATGCATTAGCATTCTACCGAAGGTCTCATATGCTACAGTTGTTATTGTGTGTAGGGGGAAGGGTTTTTGTGAGGGGGTGCCGAATAAACCCCTCCTTCCCACTTGATTGGTCAAGGGGGTTTTCTCATCTCCTGTTGGGCCAGTCAGGGCCAAGCCGTTCAACGCCTTGGCTGGGGAGGGGGGGGGGGGGGGGGAAGGGTTGTCCTGACGCGGCTCCTATTACAAACAGGAGTTGTGTGCGGGGTTTCCCCCCGTCATAGCATACGAGTACGTTGCTATGACGACGGCTTCCGTGAGTTAGGTCTTTACGTAAGGTCTGTGGTGTCAAAGTGTCGGGTTAGAGCGTAGGGCTTACGGGTCTGCTACGCTCGATTTATGTGTAACTTGAGTCAGTTGGTCACATGACTCGCAGTTGCCATGTCTTTTTCATGCTACGACTCATGTGGGAAGGCTTTCTGGGGAATTTCGGTCTAAACCCTCTAAGTTATGGGTGACTGGATGTAAAAATATAAATAGTTTTTACTCCCGGCTGTGCAGACTGGGATTCATGCTGTGGGTGCTTCCTTCTTTTTTATTAAAAAGAGTTGGGGTTAGGAAGCATCACAGCCCTCTTGTCGTTCCCCTGGGCGCCTTGGGGATTCAATGACAGGTCTAACTAGCCTGTTTATTGATGTGGTTGTGTCACGATGCACGCATAGTGCTAGCTCGGGGTGTTCTGTTGGACATCAGGCGACTGACTGGCGTGCCTTGGTTGCTTGGGGTTAAAACAGCGTTTTTATAAAGCAACTGGGATGGAGGTTTTTCCTCTTCCGACGACCTGTGTTGGTTGTCGACGGATTCTCGTTCATATCTGGGGGATGATGACGGAATGGATCTGAACATATGTAGAGGGGTCTCACGCCCTGGGGGTGGGCCACCGGGCGCGGTTCGCACCGAACGGCTGGGTGGCGCCTTCTTTTCATGTTTTAAGATCAACACGTATATCTGCCCCTTCTCCTGGAGTAGGCATGTCGGCGTGGTTAGGGCACGGGACTGGTTCTGGTCACGCTGGTCCGGATCAGTTAAACCTGTTGTCCGCCGGGGATGCAGATCTGCTGTTCTGGTACCCTGAGGGACTTGGGCTTTTTTCAGGGGGAAAAAATGCCAGGTCGGTCCGGGTGTCACAGGGTTAGGCGCTATGGAGACCCTTGTTGGGTACATTTGTACTCCGCACTGTCGTAATGGCTTACGGCCATGCCAACCTGTACACGCCCGATCTCGTCAGATCTCGGCCGCTACGCAGGTGGGTCCTGGTTAGTACTTGGTTGGGAGACCGCCTGGGAATACCAAGTACGGTGTGCTTGGGGCTGGTTCTCCATTATTTTCGCTCTTCTCTCACGCATGGCGAAGAGGGGCCTGTTGGGGTGGTCTTTGACCTCCTCGGGTGACCCTGTGCTTCCCGTATCGCCGGGCCCGGTCCGAAGTAATGTTTCGTCGACCCGTAGGCCTGGGATAAACCTGTTGGAAACTGAAACACTTGTCCTGCGGTAGTATGCCCGCAGGTATGTTTTGGAGTTTTTTCTTGAGGGGTTATAGGACCAACCACCGCATAGGGTAACGACAGGGTGGTTGGTTCTCTGGTGTTGGAGCAGAGTCAACTCCCGGGTTACCCGGTTGAGTGTGCCCCTGCACGTTCATGACGTCTGCCAATCGTGTCAGCCTTCGCTGCCTCATACCCACTGGGGGGGGGGTTTAAAGGAGGCTTTGTCATGGTGATCAACAACGCCAGCATACGCCCCTTCCGCCGGGGCGGCTGTTTTCAGCTGACCCCTCTGGCGCCTGTCTCGTCCGCAGTGCTCCAGGCTCAGGTTACAGCCTGTTGCCTTGTTTCCCCGGTGCGCTGCCTGCTTCCGTTGGTAAACCTTTTTTGTGCTTACGGCCATGCTGACTGCCTGTGCTGCACGGTCAGTGTGCCAGGCGGTGTGCTATTGGGGGGAAAGGGCCTGCTCTTGAGAGGGGCCTTATCCGAATATGCTGGCGATGTGGGGGGCGGTGTCACTAAGTGACCACCTGGTGGGGTCTTGATGCCTGGCGTCATTGACCTCTCCGGGCCCCCGTTTTCCAGGGGATCCAGTCCCTTTGGTGGGTCTGGGTCTTCCTTCGTGCTCCGCTGCTACGGCCTTGCCACGGGGTTGGGTTTGCTCTTGACCTCGTGATTTCTGGGGGCAGTAACGAGGTTGTTCCTTCCGTTCGTTCCCGGGTGGCATGCGGGTTGTGCGTGTGTGTAGTCGTGGGGTCAGGCCACGGTCTGCTCACCCTGTGCGTTGAGTTGCTTGAGTGCCTCTTCGCACGGTCGGGTCCGTCGCCCTCCCGGGAACCTCCAATAGGGGGGGTGCCCTCCATTAGGGGGGGTCGGGGGGGCTCGGTCCTCCCTGATCGGATGGTTGTGGGGGGCCTCAGCGGGGTGTATTTGTCGGCCGATGGCTCTCGCTCGGCCTCCCTTGTGCAGAGAGTGACGCCGAGCGAGAGCCATATGACACAGAATGATAGGTTATGACTATAACCAAGTTCTGTGAGTAATGGTGACGCTCGGCGTCCGACACCGCTGCAGCCCTTGATCTCACCTTGTGGTGAAAGCTTGGGAAGGAGGCGAGTAGGTGGCCACACACCTGCTTATGAAGGTAAGCTGATAGGGGTGTGGTCAGACGAATATTGGGATGTAAAGGTACATTGTGGAATTTTTATTCAGTGCGCGTGCACAGGCGAGGTACAGTGCAGAGAGTGACGCCGAGCGTCACCATTACTCACAGAACTTGGTTATAGTCATAACCTATCGTTTGTGATACAAAAAGAGTCCAGAAAAAAGAGTATATACATTTGACGTAGAAACTGTACATTGGATTGGGTAGGTGGGTGGAGGGGGGGGGGTGGGGGGGACTGTACATTGGAGGTGGTTGGGTGGGGGGGTTGGGTAGGAGTAGGGGGGGGAGGTTGGGTAGGAGGGGTGGGTGGGGGACACTGTACAACTGTACAAACAAAACTGTACATTGGAATATTGACAAGACCATACTTGGTAATTTACTGTACATTGGAGGGGGTTGTGTTTCGAATTGCAGTCTCCCGTAGGTGTTTTTTGAGAGTGTTTTTGAAAGTGGGTAGTGATTCACATTCCTTTACAGCTTTGGGTAGGGCGTTCCACATTGATGTGGCATAATTGCAAAACGTGTTTAGTCCCTTGTTTGAGCCGAATCTGGGTTTAACATGATTTGTGGAGCTCCCTCTGGTGTTGTGATCGTGGTATTCACTGACCTTTGGGAAGTATTTTGACATGTACATGGGTACCTTGGTTGTGTGTGTGTGTGTGTGTGTGTGTGCGTGTGTGTGTGTGTGTGTGTGTGTGTGTGTGTGTGTGTGTGTGTGTGTGTGTGTGTGTGTGTGTGTGTGTGTGTGTGTGTGTGTGTGTGTGTGTGTGTGTGTGTGTGTGTGTGTGTGTGTGTGTTTGTGTGGGGGTGGGTGGGTACGCCAGCGTCGGACAGTGTGAGAGTGAACGCTGCAGTCAGGGGGAAGGAAGTAGAAATTTTAAATAAAATTGCAAATAATCAATCAATCAATCCGCGATTTTTCTTTTGTTCTAAAATGACTCATGACCCATCAATTACATCATCCAACATTGTTTAAAGGACTAAGACATTTGCCGTGACAGAATCGCTTTATATTTAGTCTTTATGACGCTATCAACATATCCATTTGTTAAAGATTATTGTCCGCCATCTCGTTTTTGCCGACGGAGTGATCCTGGCGGAGTGATGTGATTCGGTTGTGGGCGGGTCCTGGGACCAGGAGCGTAGAATGGTCCCTATACATACGTGTAAATGGACTGTTTCAGCCAATCAGAATCGAGAAATTTGCATGCCGTTGTATAATTATATGTCTTATTTGTGCATGGTGGATACTAGTCATCTTGTCCATTGTCCATTGTGAGGACCACAATGGAAATAAACCGTAAGGTTTTATTGTGTTTTAATCCTCGACGATTTTAGATTATGTGATGGCTGTACATGTGTGTACCGGTATTGTATGTTATTTTTTATTGTCAAATAAATTCAATCAATCAAACTCCCTCAGTTGCACTGCTTCCAGTGCAGCTCATATACATCCAGTCAGACTTTCCACATGTGCCGTCTCTGGGTAAAATAAATCTACCCTGAGGCCTTCAGGATTTCTAGTTAGTCCCCTCTGCTGTTTTTTTTTTATCCACTTTTTCTCCTCCTATTTTTTGTATTTTCCTCCCATCCATTATGCCAATTCCCCCCTCACCTTCCTGGTCGTTGCGTGCATGTGCCCCCCACTGGTCGGTCTAGGGAGCCCTGAAGTCTATCACATGCTTCCTCCGATACATAGGAGACAGCCAGCAGCCTCTTTTCACCTGGCAGCGAGGACTCTCATTGGTGAAGTGTAACGCGTGGGAGGTCACACTACCTTCACCATTTCCCTCCCTCGCTGTGCAGGCGCCCTGACCGACCTGTAGGAGTCGCTGTTTACAACAACTAGAATACCACCCCACCGGCTTCCCTCTCGCTGACTCTGCCAATTGAGCCAGTATCACGACCGGCCAAGCCGGAGGCACTGCTGACAGCCGGATTCGATACCAGTGTCTCTGTAGTGGTAGACAGACGCTTAGTCTGCTGTGCTACCCGGCCGCCCAAATCCTCTCTGCTGTTGAAACAAAATTTGATCGGGAGATGTTGTCACACTCTTTAACCAATCAGATTTCGAGTTTAACATGTTGGGCATATATATATATTTTTTTTTATCCACTTTTTCTCCCATTTTCTATTTTTCCCTCATCCCAATTTCTTATCGTCCAATTCAACCCTCCCCTGTCTCGAACACTGTTTCTTGCCTCCCACAAGCCGGCTGCAATGTGGACGAAGCCATACATAGCACGAGTCCCCTACGATACTCGAGGTAGCAGCCGTCGCATCTTTTCACCTGCACGGCGCCCCCATCGCTTCTTGATTCTACTGCGCAGGCGCACCAACCGACCTGTAGGAGTCGCTGTCCACAACGTCCGATCCCCACCCCTCAGTTTTCCCTCCCCCTAATACTGCCAATTGTATTAGTATGAACGACCAGCTAAACTGAAAACAATGTGGAGAGCTGGGCTCGAACCCAGCGTCTCCAGCATTGGTGGTGAGTGCCTTGCCCACTGCACCACCTAGCCGCCCATGATGGGCATATTTTTCTAGTTGGCCTAACCTCCTAGTCAGCAGTTTTCTTGTGTGGCGTGAAATTGGGTTCGCGCCATCAGAGGGCCAGCAACTGACGGCAAACTAGCAACGTAAAGTAGCAGATTTAATATTTTGAGTTTCAAGTTTATTTGTCACATCCCTGACCTTTTACATTAGAGGAATGAAGTATTTTCTTCTTGGCTCCTTGGCATAGCAGCAACATCACACAGTAGTACGGACAATAATATATAATATTTATAATATATATATAATTATATATAAATTATAAATTATATATACATATTATTATAAATGATCAATTATACATGTACAAATAAAATAGCAAATATAACACTGTGCAAATCAATGTTATGTGCAGGTCAATATTGTGTGCAAATCATTAATGTCTGAGGTCACTAATTATTTTAGTAAGAGCAGTTTCAGTACTATGGTGCGTTCTGATTGAAATTCCTCCATGATGTTGTTTTCTTTGATAAATGAGTTTATTTGTATTGAGACTAGGGATGTTCGATATTGGCTTTTTTACCGATACCGGTATACCGATATTGTCCAACTCTTAATTTCCGATACCGATATCAACAGATACTGATATATGCAGGGTTTCCCCCCCCCCCCCCAAAAACGGAATAATTTCAGGTAATTAACATTACATCTTGTCGTGGAATTAACACAACATTATGCATAGGAAGTTCCAAGTCAGTCAGAAGATCCTTAAGAACTTCTACTCATGTACAATAGAGAGCATCTTGACCGGCAACATCACCTCCTGGTTTGGGAATAGCACTGCACAAGACCGAAGCAGACTACAAAGAGTGACACGTTCAGCCGAACGCACAATTGGAGGGGGGCTCCCCACCCTCCAGAACATTTACAACAAGCGTTGCAAGGGCAAGGCTAAGAGAATCATTAACGACTCCAGTCACCCGAACAACTGCCTCTTTGAACTGCTGCGGTCAGGCAAGCGATACCGGAGTCTCAAGGCAAGCACAGAAAGACTCAGAAGAAGCTTCTATCCCCAGGCCATCAGGCTGCTAAACGAACAATGAACACTACACAACAACAACCACCAAACGCACATAGCACACACATCCACACGCACACACTCACTTTAAACAAACACACTGTAGCACCCACTCCACACACTTTATAGCACACACCCACTTTAAACAAACACACTGTAGCACCCACTCCCCACACTTTATATTTATTGATGAAGGATTGCACTACAACCCGTACACCTTACTGTAAATTGTACCTAAATTGTACCTCATCCCATTTCTGCTTTGCACTATATAGTACTGTACATTAGTACACTGCATAGTATTGTATATTATATGGTAACTCAGAACATTGTACATATGTCTATACCGAACACTGTGACCTCATTTTCTTCTTCTAAATTACATGCTATACTATGTTATTTGATACTATCTTGTCTAGCACAGTCTCTGGAGCGTAACAGTAAGAAGCATTTTGTATGAAAGTATTCTGTACTTCTGTATGACAACTATTAAAGAAACTTGAAACTTGAAACTAGGCCTACTTTTGACAATAAATAAAATCAGAATTTGTTCTTACTTGCTTGCCTGGGTAAATAAAGGTTAAATAAATGAAAACCGATCATTTCCGATATCACATTTGAATGCCAATATCGGCCGATAATATGAATGAATGAAAACTTTATTTAACAGATTGCAGAATGGGTACAATACAGTATGGCTCAATACACACAATTGTTAAGGGGATGCAGACCAGAGAAAGACGTTTGTCTTGTTTAAGTTGTTAAATCAGTAGGCCGATAATATCGGACATCCCTACAATTGCTTCAAGTATCTTGCTGATGAATGGGAGGTTGGATATCGGCCTATAGTTGGTTAGTACATACTGTCTAGTTTGGGTTTCTTTAGTAAGGGTCTTACGACGGCTGTTTTGAATGCATCTGGAAACATGCCTGTCAGAAGTGATGTATTTAGGACATGACTTGCAATACTCGAATATTCGCTTAAGAAA
Organism: Notolepis coatsorum; assembly: GCF_963971535.1. Taxonomy (NCBI): domain Eukaryota; kingdom Metazoa; phylum Chordata; class Actinopteri; order Aulopiformes; family Paralepididae; genus Notolepis; species Notolepis coatsorum. The sequence goes on along the minus strand of NC_140169.1, from coordinate 168,051,884 downwards.
TGCTGTGGGTATAGGGTCAATACAGGAAGTGGAGAAGTTACATTCCATGACAGTTTTGTAAAGCTCAGTTGATGTAATGCAAGCGAATTTTCCTATGGTTACTTTTTCGTTGAGTTTGCTGATGGTGTCCATGTTTGTACCAGGACCAATGCTAGCTCTAATTGAAGTTATTTTGTACAATACAGTTACTTTTTTGTAATAAAAAATGCTCTGCCATTTTTTCTAGACGTTCACAGAAAGATAAAGAAACAAACTACGTTCTATTTTATGGCAATAACATTCAGGTTTGTTCGACCTGTGAGACATAATCACCAAGAATTACATAAAAAATGATTTCATGCCAGACGGCTCCACGTTTGACAGGGGCTGGCGTGAGCTGGGTAATGTAGTTTTATGAAATTTCAATCTCCATTGAAAGCCCCAGGTCTCCTCTGTGTTAGGACTACAACACTTTCATGACGTATTACGTCCTCGAATCTAATTCATCCGATTTCCGACAGGATATGCACAGATATTTATGAACTCATATTTTGCTAATAACGCTTCAAATCATTGGTAAACAAACATAGTGCTGAAAATATACACTTTGACTGCTGTTTTGATAGGGTTAGGGTCTTTATTCTTGGCTACATTTGAAAATAAAACCATTACATTAATTAATATGGACTGTATTAACCTCTTCCGCCCGTGCGGTCCGTCAGCGGACCGCAAATGACATCATGTCATAGATTTTACTTTTCAATTTGGTCTGTTTATTTCGCGAGAGGCGACCATTTTGGATATTTTTACCCATGGGAATTGGCGGCCATTTTGAAGAGGACAGCACTAGCTGTCGATCTGCGTTTTTGTGGATAATAGCCACAAAACGTAACGTTATTGACAAATATTGAAGCGCAGTTAGTTCTCTTTATAAGCCTGCTATTCTATATTCTATAATAATAATTCAAATTGCATTGGTCCGGGTGGGAGAATTCAGTACTGTTACTGTATCTACAGAACCTTCTGTTTAATCCTCTCCCTTTATTCATTTCCCTCGATTTTTTTTTACACATGATCTCAAGAAGGTACTGAACGAGATCAGTGGCAGTTCTTCATATCTGGTCATTATTAGCATGGTGTTATTCACTGTCAAAGATGCAAAGAAAAATCATAATTCATATTCTCCTTTGTTTCATCACAATTTAAGCAAGCCTAGTAATAGACACAATATGTCTGACACTGGGAATACATTCACTGAGGTCCATAGATGTCCCTAGATACCAATAATATGCAAATGGACCTTGTAGAAGTGGAGCAATATTCCATTTACTTAGGTATGTATTTTAGGCAGACTTTCAGAAAATAGGCTCCGGGTGGAAGAGTTTAATCTATTTATGACGTGAAATAAATCTCGGCCCGGTACAGGGCCCGTCAGGCTTAAGCAACTAATATGTGGCCTGTTGTTGTCGCCACTCTCCAGCTGTAAACAATGAAGGCATCGTGTGTCATGCTTTAAGGTATCAAGGGCTCAGCACCATCGTTCACTGAGGAGGGAGTTAGAGTGACCTTCAAAAAGCTTAATAAAAGGGAAGCTGCAGGGCCACACCATCTTAGCCCTGCTGTTTTCAGTCACTGTGCTGCCCCGGTGTTCACCTCATCTTTAACACCGCCCTCTGCCAGTGCAGAGTCCCACAGTGCTTCAAAACATCCACCATAATCCTTGTGCCTCCAAGGCAATCAGCCTGAATGACTATAGGCCTATTGCACCACATCAGTAGGCATGAAGGCTTTTGATCATCTAGTTTTTGCCTACCAGCCACGCTGTGTTGCGGAGCTCGGTGGCCGGTTCACAATCTTCTGCGATAGCTTTGGCGTTGTGTGGTCTATTTTCTCCATGAGCCATGAGCGCCTCTACATGTAATTCGAGAAGAGGAGCATAATCTTTTGTTGACCGGTGCAGAGAAATGGCTTCTGGTGTGAACAGCCAGGCTCTTGCTCGCTGCCAGAATTGACATTTCACGACACTTCGGCATCCTAGCTGTGTGTCCCCAGCCTAAGGGAGGGAGAGAGAGAGAGAGAGAGAGAGAGAGAGAGAGAGAGAGAGAGAGAGAGAGAGAGAGAGAGAGAGAGAGAGAGAGAGAGAGAGAGAGAGAGAGAGAGAGAGAGAGAGAGAGAGAGAGAGAGAGAGAGAGAGAGAGAGAGAGAGAGAGAGAGAGAGAGAGAGAGAGAGAGGGCGATTAAGAGGCAAAGTGTCAGACAGCAAAACACCCCCCAAAATTGTTTTGGGGTAAACACTGCAAGACAGGTTGCAAAGGAGAGAGTAAGGGAGAGAGAGATAGAGAGAGAAAGAGGCAGGCTATTAAGAGGTAAAGTGACAGACAGCACAGCAAAGCACATTGAAAAACATTCCATGCTTTTGACCATAATTTATACATCGAAGGCTCAACACTGCAAGACGAGGTGGAAAGGAGAGTAAGGGAGAGAGAGAGGCTTTTAAGAGGTATAAAGCACCAGACAGCACAGCAAAATATACCCACCCCATCAGGAATTGAAGCCTTGAAACGTTGGCATCCCCTTCAGGAATTGCTCTTGAGAAATGTTTCTGTATATTGTTCCCCTCCAGGCAGTGAAATGAGATTTCCGCCCCCCCTCTCTGCCCAAATGAGAGAGAGCTAAAGTGTGACTGTTGAAAGGGAGCAGAGCAGGCAGCAGGCAGTGTGTGACCACAAACCATCCAAACCCAATCATCGGCCGGTATTAATAAAAAGATGATCCTCATATCCATCACGACATTCTTTCATCCGAAATGAGTGCCATTGTAGTTTCTTTTGAGCCCGTTCAGGCTGCCCTCTGTAACGCTAGATGGAAGACTCTCTCTCTCCTTTGCTTTCTCAGGGCAGCAGTTACTGACTGCGTAACCACAAACTATTCAAACCAGGACACAAAATCGCATGACTGGAGATTGGCCATTTCACCAATTAAGACTTTCTTTCACCAGCAATGAATGTATTCCTATTTTTTTTTTTAACCTATTCTTTCTGCTCTACCGGAGCTCGATCTCCCTCCCAGTTCCAGTGGAATTAATTTGACACACAGGAATGGTGCCCTTTTTTACAACTTAAAGTGAGTGTGTGGATGTTGTGTGAAATAAATGTGACTCAGCACAGACTTGAGGTCCTTTTGAGGGATCTTACAGGTACCTTCAAAATAAGTCATCACTTGTACAAATCGGGCCAATACTTTTCAATCTGTCTTATAACACAATACTTATTCCAGAGCTACAGGTCATTGGAGTCACTGGAGCCATTTATGTTAGAATGTATAATGACTACTGTAACTGTGGCCATTATATGGTTTCATCATTTATATGATATTTCAGTTTGTAAGTGTAATATTTGAGAATGTATTTATGTTTCATTTCTTATTTTCTTTATTATTTAATTTGCTACAATTTATAATATATTCATTTTGACATCTGGTCATATATGGTCTCCCGTTAGGCTGCTGTCGCGTTTTTACCTTTGGGACTGATTAAGACACCTGCGAGCAAGCGGCAGAGATGGTCTGAGACTGGGACTGATTAAGACACCTGCGAGCAAGCGGCAGGAATGGTCCGAGACGAGTTGTACAGGCTCTCTAAACTCTAAGAGTGTACCACTATGTGTAGTGTACCACTATCAAGACTGTTACCAAGAACAGAAGAATAAGACCCCTTTTTATGTAGCATGCAGCCAACGAGGTATTTAATGTTTGTTTGTATTTTGCTTTTCTGATGTGTTGTTTTCATACCGTGTATATTATTGTTTGTGTTGACCTGACGCAACGTATGTTTCTGTTTAAGTTTTCACGGTGGATTGGAGGACCAAGCCTTTAATAAACCTGTCGAAAGGAAACCACTTGTGTCTGCAGTGCTTGGAAGGAGTTACAGTGAAAACTCGACTGTTCATCGATGCAAGTGGGCGATGAAGCAAGTCCAAGTTTAAGGCCGGCGTCCAGCGGACCTTCCCCGACAATTGTTTGCTGCGCTGCCTGCGCGCCGACATCAAAGGACAGATGAGTCACAAACAATACGCACTACACGCATAAACACAAAGAAGTAAGAAGATGCACACAGTATAATGAGCAGCGTTTCAAGATAAAGCCATAAAGGACTTGGACATTATAAGTTAAGAGTGGTCAGGTCAAGAAGAGTGCTTTGTAAACGTTTCTATAATATATTTGACTGTGAATTCTAATTACTGTGGTGTGCGTGCTAAAAACGTTTTGACTTATTTGCCTATATAATTTAACTGAAGCTAACCATTTGTACACATTAAGGTGTCAACGTTAAAGTATAAATATTTTCTGATTGAATTCATTTCTAATTTAAAGTGTGTTTTGGAAATTATAACCTATAAAAGGCACGTATAATTTATAGGTGAAGGCTATTATTGGCATCTAATATTTATGTTCCTAAGCGTTCTGAAGTGCTTAATATATATGTGGAGGTTATTTTGAAAGCCAATTGAATTAAGCAATTTGATTTGTTCGGATAGTACTGCATTTAATTCAAATTTGAGTACAACACATGTTAAAGGTTTAAAGGTGTATTTAGTATTTTTTCTTTACAAATGTTGGTCAATTTAAAGTAGTGATTTACAATGACAGAGCCAATTAGGCCTGCAATTGAAGTAGGGGACAGTGTTAGGGACAGTGATGCCACAGATTACTTGTAAAAGTAATCTGATTACTGATTACTGATTACTCCTTTAAAAAGTAATCTTAGTTACTTTACTGATTACTTGATTATCAGAGTAACTTAGTTACTTTGAAAGTAACTAGGTTACGAAGTCGTCGTCCCTGCTGCTGCCACAACATAAGAATGACAAAAAAAAAAATTGTAAAATGTACTCAGTTTGAGTAAAATGTACTAATAGGGCAGGTAGGCCTATCTATAGATCTATAGATTTCACAAAAGATAAATGGTCAATAACACCAACCAACGAACTAGATTCTTGTACCGGATCTCCTCTCTGGTAAACAAGAATACCCTGAAGACTATGGCAGGAGCACTCATTCAAGGGTACTACGACTATGCGTGCACCTCATGGTACCAAAGCACCTCAAAGGCGCTTAAAACAAAATTACAAACATCACAAAACAAACTGGTCAGACTACTACTTGACCTCAACCCCAGAACCCACCTCACCCCTGCCCACTTTGACAACCTAGGATGGCTTAGAGTAGACGACAGAGTACAGCAACTTGCAATGGGCCTGGTCTACAAGATACACTATACGACCGGGGTACCCATGTACATGTCAAAATACTTCCCAAAGGTCAGTGAATACCACAACCACACTAGAGGAAGCTCAACAAATCATGTAAAACCCAGATTCGGCTCAAACAAGGGACTAAACACGTTTCGCATTTATGCCACAACAATGTGGAACGCCCTACCCAAAGCTGTAAAGGAATGTGAATCACTACCCACATTCAAAACCGCTCTTAAAGAGCACCTACGGGTGGCTGCAATTCTAAACTGGCCACCGTAAATGCCCAAAACCCCCACCACCTCCTAATAGACAGTCTCCTCCCCACCGCATGTATATATTCCCTCCCCGCCGTATGTATATTTCTCTCCCACCCACCCACCCCCTCCTAATGTACAGTCCCCTCCCCATCATATGTATATACTCTGTCAGGATCTAGGGGTAACAGTACTGTATATTTGAATACCGTTTATGTCACAAATGTATCAGTACTAAATACCTATATGTCCCTATGCCATAAATGTCATGTATGTTGTGTATGTCATAAATGTCTATATGAATTGAAAATGGGGGACCCTGATGGAAACAAGACAAACGTCTTTCTCAGGTCTGCATCCCCTTAACAATTGTATGTATTGAGCCATACTGTATTGTACCCATTCTGCAATCTGTTAAATAAAGTTTTCATTAATTCATTCATTCACCACATGTAGGCTGATATGTAGCCTACCTTTGAGGAGATATGGTTCTAATGTTCCTAGTGATGCATTGTGTTCTGTTTGTTTTGTTTAGTCCCAGCGTCCTGTGTTACTTCTTACTCTAAAGAAGAACTGCTGAACATTGGGAAATCAATCCCACTTGACATTTTCCCTCAACTACTCACCCGCTCCACGGATCTGTTGGATGTGCTTGTGAGGGGAACCGCGGTCTTCATCCAGGCTGTGAAGTGGGTCAGGCGGCAGCGCGGCAAAAGGGCTGGCTCCCTGGCTCGCCTCCGCCGGAGAGGATCTCGTCCTCCTCTCCCGGGTATATTCCTCTCAAACGTGAACTCTCTCTGCAATAAAATGGATGAGCTCCGGTCCCTCGTAGCAAAGAGCAATGACTTTCGCTCAACAGCAGTGTTCGCGTTCACGGAGACCCATCTGTCACAACAATAACAGCCGCGCCCACCAGCATGGAACAACTTGAGGTTGCGTGCTGTGACGTCACTCCCCCAATACAAGGAAATACAGCTCCAAGCGTATTTTTGACTGTCTAAAACGAAACTTAGTAACGCGTTAGTGCCATCACTGGTTAGGGATAGTGCAAATTCCCAATACCAACCTGAAGAAGGTCAGGAAGAAGGTGCTGAAGCCCAGCAAGAGGTACCAAAACGATCTCAAAGAATCAGAACTCTAACAGAGAAGGGTAAAGCAATGCAGGAGGAAAAGATCAAAGCGCTGCAACAAAGATTTAATTACATTTACAATAAATGGAGGACACAAGTTAAATCTTCTAAAGGTCCGTTATCACAATCAACAGAACATTTGTCTGATGAGCTGCTTACTGATATCATTACAGATGTCACAGGTCTTTCTAATGATGTGCAGCATATTTATGATGAACTACGTGACATCTCAACTCCAGACCAGGACACACGTCTAAGAGTGGATCTGTGTGCAGGGATTTCTGAGATAATTGTGTCCAGAGCCACATTTAGACTGGGGGGAAGTGTGTTAGAAGAAGGAGAGAGAGTGGCCAGAAGCAGGCTCTCTCTTTGACTCAAGCACCTATAAATCTGGTTCTGCCACTTCTTCCAGGAAAAGTGCCTATAAATCTGGTTCTGCCACTTCTTCCAGGAAAGGCACCTCAGTGCATTCAAGCAGTTCTTCTGTAAAGCGACGAGATGCTGTCGCTGATGCTGCTGCAAGCCAAGCTGTTCTGGAAGTGTTAAAAGAACAAGAAAAAGAACAATTGGAAATGCAGTGCCTAGAAGCAGAAGCTAAAAAGAAGATAGCTGAGCAAGAGGCAGCAGGCATAAAGCGTTGTTTAGAACGAGAAGCAGAAGAGGTTAAGCGTCGTTTAGAACAAGAAGCAGAAGAGGTTAAACGTCGTTTAGGACAAGAAGCAGAAGAGCTTGAACGAAGAATAAAGAGAGAGGAAGAGGAAGCTAAATTTAAAGCTCAACTGGAAGAAGAACATGGAGCTATACAAAGGACTCTGGAGGAAAAGCGGAGAAAGATACAGCATTTGGAGGCAGTGAAAGGTCTTAATGCAGCACAAGCAAGAATTCTTGTGTACGATCAAGTGGAGGCCACAGAAGAAGAGCGGAAAGACGTACTAGAACATGAGAGGGTAGCAGACAACAAAGTGCCTGCTCCCACAAGTCCTCTGTCCCTGTATACGTCTCCCGTACCACAAGTTGTGACCACCTCCTCAAATGACAGTACAGCAGAGCTTGTTAAGATGCCGGCAGGTGTTTTAAGTGCCAACAGAATTCCAATTCCTGAACCTTCATTATTCAGTGGGGACCCATTGAAATAGAATGACTGGAAACTTTCCTTTGACATACTGATTGATCAGAAGAGCATTGAAGATGAGGAGAAGATATACTACCTCCGTAGGTATGTAAGTGGACAAGCTAAGAAAGCACTTGATGGCTATTTCTTACTCGGAACCAAATCTGCTGCAGCATGGAAGATTTTGGAGGAGAGATATGGAAATCCATTTACAATAGCAAAAGCATACAGAGACAAGCTCCAAGCATGGCCCAAGATGGGATATAAGGACAGCTTTGAGCTCAGAGAGTTTGCAGACTTTCTCAGGAGTTGTGAGGCTGCCATGGTCAACATCAAGGCATTGGACATTTTAAATGACTGTAATGAAAACAGGAACATTCTTTTAAAGTTGCCTGATTGGCTAACAGCGAGATGGAACAGGATGGTTATCCAAGAAGAAGAAGAGCGTAACCAATTCCCCTCCTTCAGCCAATTTGTAAAGTTTCTGACAAGAGAAGCGAAAATTGCCTGCAACCTTGTTACATCACCACAGTCACTGAAACAAGGTGAGACTGAAAAACCAAAATGCCCAAGATATCAAAGCTTTGGAGCAAAGACACTAACCACAGGTTCCAATGAAAATACTGTTATAACATGCATTTTCTGTGAGAAGTACGGGCATACTTTGCATAAATGCAGGAAGTTCATGGAGAAACCTGTTACAGACAGAATCAAATTTGTTCAAGCTGAAAAGCTATGCTTTGGTTGTCTCAAGTCTGGTCACTACTCAAAGAGCTGCAACAGTAGGAATGTGTGCGACGTGTGCCACAAGCAACATCCTACATGTCTGCATGAGGAGCGAGCCAAAGAAGGACAAAGACCACCACAAGCCAAGCTAAATGAAGAAAAAGCAAGTACAAGTCAACAATGGTACAAAGAAAGACCGCAATCAGCACAATACAAGGAAGCAGCGACAACCTCTACTTCACATAGAGTAATACTTCAGGAAGCCAACACACAAACGGCTGCAATAATTCCTGTCTGGCTTTCATCCACAGATCAACCAACACAAGAAGTACTGGTATACGCTCTGTTGGATTCTCAAAGCGACACAACCTTTGTTCTAACGGAGTTAGCAGAAGCTTTGGAAGCAACCAAAGTGAAAGTCAAACTCAAGCTCTCTACTATGACCTCAAGAACCACGGTAGTAAGCTCTGAAAGAGTAAACAACTTACAAATCCGTGGCTTTTTCTCTGGTAAGAAGATATCTTTACCACCAGTCTACACGCGGGATTTCATTCCAGCCAACAGAACTCACATACCGACAGATGGAACTGCAAAAGCTTGGTCCCATCTAGAGCACCTCCAAGGAGAGATCGCACCTATGCAGGACTGCGAAGTAGGTCTGCTCATTGGGTACAACTGCTCACAAGCCCTGCTTCCAAGGGAAGTTGTGTCTGGCGAAGAAAGTCAGCCTTATGCACAGCGTACAGACCTTGGATGGAGTATTGTTGGCCATGGGAATCCCTGCGTAGACTACGGCGACGCCATCGGAATCAGCCATCGCATAGTAGTGAGACAAGTAATGGCAGGTGTGAAATCTTCAGTTGTTAATCTCAAAACTGAAGTACACTATGTGAGCCGAACAAAAGTGAAAGAAATGACTCCCTCAGACATCATAAGAGTTCTTGAATCAGACTTCTCAGAAAGAACTGGAGAACATGATCCTGTGTCTCAAGAAGATCTCAAGTTCCTGTCGAAGTTGAGAGAAATCATCACACAAAAGAAAGATGGTCACTATGAAATGCCATTACCGTTCAAACAGGGAAGACCGAAATTACCCAACAACAAGATATGTGCAATACGCCGCTTGAATTGTCTTGAAAGGAGACTAAAGAAAGATCAAAGGTACTACAGAGACTACATAAACTTTATGGATGACATCATTGCGCGTGGCGATGCATAGAAGGTCCCTGATGAAGAAATTGACAACAAGTCAGCTTGGTACATTCCACATCATGGGGTTTACCATCCACAGAAGCCAGGAAGAATACGTGTAGTATTTGACGGTTCTGCCAAGTTTCAAGAAACATCCCTCAATGACCATCTGCTCTCCGGTCCTGACTTGACGAATACATTGGTGGGAGTCCTATGCCGTTTCCGAAAGGGCTCTGTCGCAGTCATGTGTGACATCGAAAGAATGTTCCACCAGTTTCATGTGAAAAGGGAAGATCAAGATTATTTGAGATTCCTATGGTGGGAGAAGGGAAACTTGGAAACCACACCATCAGTCTACAGGATGATGGTCCACTTGTTTGGAGCGGCCTCATCTCCTGGCTGTGCCAACTTTGGCCTAAAACATCTGGCAACACAAGGGCAAGGTCAGTTCAGTGAGGAAGCCAGGCGCTTCATTCAAAGAAATTTCTACGTAGACGATGGTCTGACAAGTGTTCAAACTGAGAAGGAAGCCATCCAACTTGTTAAAGAAGCAAGAGAACTTTGCTGCACTGGCAAGTTAAGACTCCACAAGTTTGTTTCAAACAGTGACAATGTGATGGCAACCATCCCAGAAGACGAACGTGCCGCAATGAAGGATCAAGACATGGCCTTGAGTTTGCCGCACATGGAAAGAGCTCTTGGAGTAGAGTGGTGTGTCACATCTGACTCGTTTAAGTTCAGAGTTCAAATAAAAGCCAATCCGTTAACGAGAAGAGGTGTGCTCTCCACCGTAGCCTCTATGTATGATCCCCTGGGGTTCATGGCACCCTTCGTCCTTTTAGGGAAACAGATACTCCAGCAAATGTGTAGAGAGAAGATCGGCTGGGATGAAGAACTCCCAAGAAACCTAAGACCTCAGTGGGAGTCCTGGATCAGAGACTTTCCCAATCTGGCAAAAATGCAAATCAAAAGGTGCTTCGTACCTTCAAGTTTTGGCAATGTCAAGAGGTATGAGCTTCACCATTTTGCGGATGCAAGTGTCTCTGGATATGGTGAATGTACTTACCTACGAGCCATCAACAAGTCAGACGAAGTCCATTGCTGTCTTGTAATGGGAAAGTCGAGAGTTTCACCAACCAAGGTCACAACTATACCGAGACTTGAACTCACTGCAGCGGTTGTTGCAGTTCGAATCAGTGACATGCTCCGGGGTGAGCTAGAAATACAAGACCTGCAGGAGTTCTTTTGGACTGATTCCACGGTTGTTCTTGGCTACATTAACAATGACGCCAGAAGATTCCAAGTCTTCGTAGCCAACCGCATACAGAGAATCGAGTCAAGTACAAAGCCTGAACAATGGGTTATGTTGCCTCTGAAGACAATCCTGCAGATCATGCCTCTCGAGGTTTGACTGCAGAGCAACTCAAGACCTCAAACTGGTTCACAGGACCAATGTTTCTCTGGCAAAAGGAACTACCTGACAGAGAACTCAAGGTGGGAGAAATTAAGGAAGATGATCCTGAACTCAGCAAGGCTTTTGTGTGCAACACTAAAGCAAAGGAAAACAGGTCATTATTGGATAGACTACAGAGATTCTCGGAATGGTCAACGGTAGTAAGAGCAATTGCCAGATTGAAACGACAAGTCAATGAATACAAGTGTGGGAAGCAAAGAACAAATGAAAGTTCAAGCCTAGAAGAAAGGAAGGAAGCAGAACTTGCCATCATCAAGCTAGTTCAAAGGGAAGCATTCTCAGACGAGATAAAGAGCTTGGAACTCAAGAAAGAAGTTGCCAAGACCAAAGAGGGCAAGATGTACAAGTTAAATCCATTCTTGGATGAAGAAGGTGTCCTAAGAGTAGGCGGACGCCTAAGTCAAGCCATGTTGCACCCACATGTGAAGCATCCGGCAATACTCCCTAATAACAGCCACATATCGGCTTTACTTACCTGGACCTTTTGTCCATGGAATGACTATTTATGATTTTTTTTTTAATGAAGAAACTATGATTGTATTATTCCATGTGGCAAATAAAAACTCTGAACTGAACTGAACTGAACTTATCAAGCACTTTCATGAAAAGGTACAGCATCAAGGACGTGGGATGACGATGAACGAACTGCGAGCTAACGGATGGTGGATCCTAGGATGCAGCAGTAAAGTCTCATCACACATCTTCAAATGTGTCAAGTGTAGAAAGTACAGAAGACGTACTGAAGAACAAAGAATGGGTGACTTACCACAAGATAGATCGGAAGCAACTCCACCCTTCACTTACGCTGGCATAGACTGCTTTGGTCCGATCCATGTTAAAGAAGGAAGGAAGGATCTCAAAAGATATGGTCTCTTACTTACATGTCTATGTTCGAGGGCCATACACATAGAGGTAATTGATGACATGACAACTGATGCATTTATCAATGCCTTAAGAGCGTTCATTGCCCTAAGAGGAAATGTTCGACAAATAAGATGTGACCAAGGAACCAATTTTGTTGGTGCAAGGAGAGAGTTCGCAGAACTCATGAAAGGAATGAACCAAGAAAGAGTGAAGGCTCTAGGATGTGAATTCCTCATGAACCCTCCAGCAGCAAGTCACATGGGCGGTGTCTGGGAGAGGCAGATAAGAACTGTAAGAAGTGTTCTTACTGCTATTCTCGACCAGTTGGCACAAAGGCTCGACTGCACCTCTCTAAGGACATTTCTGTATGAGGTTATGGCCATTGTTAACAGTAGACCACTCACCACTGAGCATTTGAATGACCCATCTGCATTTGAACCTTTAACTCCCAACCATATCCTTACAATGAAGTCTACAATCCTTCTGCCCCCACCTGGTCAATTTGTCAGAGAAGATCTGTATCTGCAAAAGAGGTGGCGGCGAGTGCAGTATTTGGCTAATGAGTTTTGGACTCGATGGAGAAAGGAGTATCTTTTAAACTTACAACCAAGACAAAAGTGGCACAAGGATAGAAGGAACTCGAAGGTCAACGACATCGTTCTTCTACAAGACGATCTGGCACCGCGGAATGAATGGAAGCTGGCCAGAATCACAGACGTCTATCCAGGGTCAGATGGTAGGGTGAGAAAATTGAAATTGCTGGTGAGTGACACCACCGTTGACAAAAAAGGGAAACCTACAACTAAAAGAGTGTTCCTTGATTGACCTGTACAGAAGGTTGTAACGTTACTTGAAGCAGACTAATTTAATGTTTTGCCTAAAACCTTATGTTAATAATGATATTTACATTTAGTAATTTAGCTGACGCTTTTATACAGGGCGACTTACAAGTTCTGTACAAGTCCCCAGGAGGGGCACAACTAGCGGCTGAATGACCACAAGAAATATTTAATTTAGAAGATAACCAAATTATGTTCAGAGAAATCCCACGTGTGTGCGATTTGGTGGGAGTGTAACTGTGGCCATTATATGGTTTCATCATTTATATGATATTTCAGTTTGTAAGTGTAATATTTGAGAATGTATTTATGTTTAATTTCTTATTTTCTTATTTAATTTGCTACAATTTATAATATATTCATTTTGACATCTGGTCATATATGGTCTCCCGTTAGGCTGCTGTCGCGTTTTTACCTTTGGGACTGATTAAGACACCTGCGAGCAAGCGGCAGGGATGGTCTGAGACTGGGACTGATTAAGACACCTGCGAGCAAGCGGCAGGAATGTTCCGAGACGAGTTGTACAGGCTCTCTAAACTCTAAGAGTGTACCACTACTGTATGTGTAGTGTACCACTATCAAGACTGTTACCAAGAACAGAAGAATAAGACCCCTTTTTATGTAGCATGCAGCCAACGAGGTATTTAATGTTTGTTTGTATTTTGCTTTTCTGATGTGTTGTTTTCATACCGTGTATATTATTGTTTGTGTTGACCTGACGCAACGTATGTTTCTGTTTAAGTTTTCACGGTGGATTGGAGGACCAAGCCTTTAATAAACCCGTCGAAAGGAAACCACTTGTGTCTGCAGTGCTTGGAAGGAGTTACAACTACTTTACCCAGAAATCAATGTAACCCCTCCCCCCCACACACACACACACACACACACACACACACACACACACACACACACACACACACACACACACACACACACACACACACACACACACACACACGCACGCACGCACGCGCGCGCGCACACACACACACACACACAGTGGCGGTTGGAATGCCCCACGGGCCCTGAGGCGAGATTGACAGCTCTTGACAGCTCGGGCCAGCTCGCCCCCCCCCCCCCCCCACACCACCTGACCCGGCACCGGGACATCCCTCCTCCCACGTGTGCGCAACACGGACATTAATAAGAACGCTTCAATAAGGAAAGTCACGGAGCATGGAGGGTCATAAAAAAATAAAATTATCAAATCGCTTTTGTCTTCTCTCTTCTACTGTGAAGCCAAGCTTGGTCATGCAGGTCTCTCTCCCATCTCTCTCTCCTATGATCCCAACATGCAGGTCTCTCTCCCATCTCTCTCTCCTATGATCCCAATATCTCTCACACACAATTCTGGAAATTCCTGGAATAGTGGAATAAAACAGGAAAAACGTTTCAGCACCACGGAGAGTGTTCTCTGCACTGCAGCGGCGGTATATAAAGCAGGCCCAGGCTCGCCACAACAGTGGATTTAAAAGCCTTTTATAGATAATTCATTTGTATCGCAACGGAGTCACGGATCTAGTCGTGCCACGTAGCATTATGTAGACAAAATTCATATAGAATAAACAAGTCTAAAACAAAGACTTTTAAACGAAGTTTAGCCTATTAAATCATTTTATAAGCATTCGTTTATTTGCGGTCTGGTTGGGCTGGTGTTCTGCAGATGGTTGCTTCAGTGTTCTCACGCAGACCACAAATAAACGAACGCTTATAAAATGATTTAATAGGCTAAACTTCGTTTAAAAGTCTTTGTTTTAGACTTGTTTATTCTATTTGAATTTATTCGACATAATGCTACGTGGCACGACTAGATCCATGACTGCGTTGCGATACAAATAAATTATCTATAAAAGTGCCCTATCTTTTAAATCCATCCACTGCTGTGGCGAGCCTGGGGCGAGCCTTTATCGCTACCGGGGAAACATAGGGGGAACATAGGCGGCCCGGGGAACATAGAACCCTTTTGGAACATGGGAAACATAGGGGGCCCGGGGAACATAGGACCCGGGCCCCGGGGCATGGCGCAATGCAGTCTGTCATCCAGTCCCACAAACGAACGGCAACTCCATTCAGTCCCGGGCCGGCCCGGGCCCTAGACCCCCCGCGGGCCCTAAGGCGGCTGCCTCAGCCGCCTCGCCTATATCTCCGCGTCTGCACACACACACACACACGCGCGCACACTTAACACCTTCCAGTCTGAATGAGAGCAGCCGTTGCTTTGTTATTCTGATGACTTGTGACCCCGCTTCTATCCATCAGGATGCTCAATGACTCTATGTAACATAAACCCATCCATCTACACTCATTGCACACACATCCACATGCACACACTCACTTTTAACAAACACTCACCTTTTTACTGTATGAAGCACATTATCAGGGGCTCATACAGAACCAAGCATTTCACTGTAATGTACTTTATATGTGACAAATAAAAGCAAACTTGAAACTTGTGAGATCTTATAACCAACTAGAGGATAGTCAAGATAGTAATCAAGAATCAGGATTTTATTATAATTTTAAATAAAGTAAGAAATAGAACTGGCTAATATTATAACATAAAACAAATCTGACCTGTATTAACAATAGCTCAGATAAATCAAACCATAAAAGAGTAAACAAGTAAAAGACCAAACACTATAAAATAATAATATACAATATACACAACTAAAATGTACAAAATGCTAAAATGAGGTAAAAGAGGTAGTGCACGATTAACTTAAAAAAATTATAATAATAATAATTGATAATTTTTATTTCTTATTTTTTTTACTAGACTTCACTCAGGTGTATTATTGACACTCTCATTGATACTATGTTTGTTTCTGACTCAAAGTGTGTGTGTGTGTGTGCGTGTGTGTGTGTGTGTGTGTGTGTGTGTGTGTGTGTGTGTGTGTGTGTGTGTGTGTGTGTGTGTGTGTGTGTGTGTGTGTGTGTGTGTGTGTGTGTGTGTGTGTGTGTGTGTGTGTGTGTGTGTGTGTGTGTGTGTGTGTGTGTGTGTGTGTGTGTGTGTGTGTGTGTGTGCGTGCATGGGGCCATTGGGTGGGGCCGGGGGACAAATACACTGGAGGAAAGTAACCCAGCTCAGCACTGCCCAAATTATATCATCACTATTGCCTGTTTGAAGGATATCATCCTCAAACACATATACACCTACATGCCTTGTAGAATTCCACACATAAGAAAGAAAGATACTGGGATGAATAAACAAAATAGGAAATAAAATGTAGAAATGCATGCAATACATAAATAAATATGAATCTCCATATATGAAATAGAACATTTAGATAAGGTGCTACTGAGATGTTTTGGTGAGTTCTTTGTTTTTTTGTGGAAGTAGCCCTTCTTAAAAATGCATGAACATTCACTGATAATTGGTCTCTAGTGGAGTCTACAAGGTCTACATTGCCGGACCACAGTGGCGGACTGGCCATCGGGACGTTCGGGACGAATCCCGATGGGCCGGGACCAAAGTGGACTGGTCCAAAAAAAGAAAAAAAAAATATATATATATATTTTTTATTTTTTATTTTTATTTTTAACTTTTAAATTTTTTTTTTGGGTCAGTGTGTGGGCCAGTGTGTGGGCCACTAATGTGGTCCGATGTGTGGGCCAGTGTGTGGGCCAGTGTGTGGGCCAGTGTGTGAGTCTGTGTGTGGGCCACTAATGTGGGCCAGTGTGTGGGCCCGTGTGTGGGCCAGTGTGTGAGTCGGTGTGTGGGCCACTAATGTGGGCCAGTGTGTGGGCCAGTGTGTGGGCCGGTGTGTGGGCCAGTATGTGGGCCGGTGTGTGGGCCGGTGTGTGGGCCAGTATGTGGGCCAGTCTGTGGGCCGGTGTGTGGGCCAGTGTGTGAGTCGGTATGTGGGCCACTAATGTGGGCCAGTGTGTGGGCCGGTGTGTGGGCCAGTATGTGGGCCGGTGTGTGGGCCGGTGTGTGGGCCAGTATGTGGGCCAGTGTGTGGGCCGGTGTGTGGGCCAGTGTGTGGGCCAGTGTGTGGGCCACTAATGTGGGCCGGTGTGTGGGCCGGTGTAGTGTGTGGGCCGGTGTAGTGTGTGGGCCAGTGTGTGGGCCATATGTGGGCCGGTGTGTGGGCCATTATGTGGGCCGGTGTGTGGGCCAGTGTGTGGGCCGGCAATAAAACAATAAACAAGTTGCATAAACTAAATCAGATTAAAAATGATCACAGTTCTGGTTTGCCTTAAGATGCAGTTTAAGATGGGTCTTGAACATGGAGTATGTAGGGCACTCTATAATCACAACTGGAAGGCTATTCCAGTAGTTACCACTTTTAACAGAGAACACAGTTTTTGCAATGGTAGTATACTGAAAAGGCACCTTACAGTCCCCTCTACTGATGGCCCTGGTGGTAATGCCAGTGTCTGCTTTCTGTTGGATGAACTCATTCAATGGGGGAGGGGCAAGTCCATGCAGAACCTTGTACATGAAGCAAGTATATTTGAAAACTTGGAAATTCTCGAAACTTAGCATGTTATGTTTTTCTAAAACATTACAGTGATGAAATGAAATTGGTTTCCTATCAAATACTTTTATGGCTTTTTTGTAGAGTAATTATATTGGTGTAAGAGTAGTGACATATAAAAGAGACCAGTTGATAAAACAGTAGGCCTACTCGATGTGTGATAAAATCATTGAATGCAGAAACATCCTTGCAGCATTAACTGGCAGGCAGGGCCTGATCTGCCTGAAGTTTTCGATGTTAAACTTGACTGTTTGTCACTTTCTTCACATGACTTTTTGAAGGTCAATGTAGAGTCCAATGTGACCCCAAGATACTTGAATTAATGTACAATGTCCAGCTCCGCCTCTCCCAGAAACACATTAGAGTGAGTGACCTCTACTGGTGACTTTGTGAACATCATACACACTGTTTTCTTGGTGTTAAGTGAAAGACATGCTTTTGTTAGCCAGTCTTGAATGAGACATGAGACATCAGTGAATGAGATTCACGTTTCCTCCCAACCGCGAGTAGGCCTAGAAGCGCAGAAATGGAGAATGCAAAAAAAGAAAGGGTGGAGCTGAAAAAGCTAGAATTAAAAAACTAAAATTGCTAGTAAAAGACGCAGAACAATGTTCTAAAATTACAGACATGTTTACCCGCTGCTGCTGCTAATGATGATGAAGTTCAAGTGGAAGGAACCAACAGTAACATGACAGGTGCATGCAGTAGCCTAGTGCATATTCTACTGTTGGTGTCTGCCGGTTCATGAGGGCTAGCTAGCCTATACTAGCTCTTGCAGTGATTTCAGTCATTCTATTACAAGACAATGTGCTTTCCGTATTCCTGATTCCTTACAGCACGTGGACGTAAATAGTTGTGCTCGTGACGTTTTTTCTCTGACTAAAAGTTTAGTTAGCAATGTTAGGACTAGTGCCCACCACAGCATCAGAAGCTAAAGTGCTAACCTAGAGAGCCAATCAGAACCTAGGACGGGCTGCAAATGAATCGGCTACTAATATTATAATAGTAAATACTAAAATAAAATACTATTATGTTCCCTTCCAAATTTTCATATTGATATAATATTGGTAATCTAATTGATTGAATTGATTAGTTGCCATTTTACATGCTTAAATAAGATGTACCTTAGAATTCCCAACTGTTAGCCATGTTCTCGATCTGTATATGATTAGTCTCATCTACATGTTTGTAAATAACCACAGCTAACTAGCTTAAGCTAACAACTAGGTCAACTACTACCCCGTAGTTAAACAGATGTGATTGCATATAACAGCTAACTGCTACAGCTAAGTTGGTAGTTAGCCTATTCCATTAATGTTGAATGTATTTATGAAGGTTGTTGATGGTGGTTGGCACTGATTAGCAGACATGATTCCGTCAGTCTGCCACAGGGCAGCTGTGTTTGCTGATGCTGCTCACAACCACCAGTAGTGTATGACTGTGTGAGTGTGAATGCTTGATGGTTTCTGTGAAGCGCTTTGTGGAACAATGCTGATATACAGTTAAGAATGAGTAATTCGCTTTTGGTTTTTAAGAAAAATTTGTAAAGCTATTTTTGAAAACTACAGGGGTGAATAATACTGTTTTCTTTTGCTATTTTATTTTAGAATACTGTTTTGGAGTCTTAATTTTTTAAATTTTTTTTTTTTTATCCACTTTTTCTCCCATTTTCTACATTTTCTCCCATCCCAATTTCGTATCATCCAATTCAACCCTCCCCTGTCACGAACGCTGTTTCTTGCCTCCCACAAGCCGGCTGCAATGTGGACTAAGTCATACATAGCACAAGTCCCCTCCGGTACTTGAGGTAACAGCAGTCGCATCTTTTCACCTGCGCAGCTCGATCTCTCAGTGGCGAGGAGTAACGTGTGGGAGGCTCACGCTGCCCCCGACACTTCCTGATTCTACTGCGCAGGCACACCAACCGACCTGTAGGAGTCGCTGTCCACAACGCCCAATCCCCATCCATCAGTTTCCCACCCCCTAATACGGCCAATGTGTATTAGTATGAACGACCAGCTAAACTGAAAGCAATGTGGAGCGCTGGGCTCGAACAGGCGAGCCCAGCGTCTCCAGTATTTGTGGCGAGCGCCTTGCCCACTACGCCACGTAGCCGCCACTTTTTAAAATTTTTGTTAAGAATATAGGACAGGCATATATAAGCATTATGCTTCAGTCTGTACCTTTTCAGTCACTGTAAAATCAAATATTGTTAAATGATGGGGTATATTGTATTGTGTGAGATGATGACTGAATAAACTACTACTACTACTACTACTACTACTACTACTACTACTACTACTACTACTACTACTACTACTACTACTACTACTACTACTACTACTTTGGGTGTTTTCAAAAGGCTGAAAAACGCTGTATGAATTCAAGCCATTATTATTGATTGCTGATGTTCTTCTTATGCAGTTGACTCTGAGGAAAGAGAGAGCGCCCAATCCAGCACAGCTGACCCTGAGGGGAGAGAGAGCGCCCAGTCCAGCACAGCTGACCCTGAGGGGAGAGAGAGAGCCCAGTCCAGACAGACAGACAGACAGACAGACACACAGAGAGAGAGACAGAGAGAGAGAGACACAGAGAGAGAGACACACAGAGAGAGGGAGAGACAGAGAGAGAGAGACACACACACACAGAGAGACACATACATAGAGAGAGAGAGAGAGAGAGAGAGAGAGAGAGAGAGAGAGAGAGAGAGAGAGAGAGAGAGAGAGAGAGAGAGAGAGAGAGAGAGAGAGAGAGAGAGAGAGAGAGAGAGAGAGAGAGAGAGAGAGAGAGAGAGAAAACAGGCTCTTGGAATGGGTGTCTGGGAGGAAGTGGGGGGTCTTTCAATGTTGATTAAACGGCAAGCAACTAATGTCATGAGTGCCAAATTAAAGGACAATAAATCCAATCTAACTGAAATTGTGTAGCACAGACCTTTCTATTAGGGATGCTCGATATTGGCTTTTTTACCGATACCGATATACCGATATTGTCCAACTCTTAATTTCCGATACCGATATCAACCGATATCAACCGATACCGATATATGCAGGGTTTCCCGCCCCAAGAAATGGAATAATTTCAGGTAATTAACATTACATATCTCTTGTTGTGGAATTAACACAACATTATGCATACTTTTGACAATAAATAAAATCAGAATTGGTTCTTACTTGCTTGCCTGGGTAAATAAAGGTTATAGAAATGTAAATAAAATATTATTTCTTTAAAACCGATACCGATATTTTTCGATATCACATTTTAATGCCGATATCGGCCGATAATATCGGTAGGCCGATAATATCGGACATCCCTACTTTCTATGGATCAAAACCTCAATATTATTATGGTGTAGTTAATACTTCATGTATCCTTAATCCCTAGGCTAATGAGGCACTAAGATGTTAGTAAAAAAAAAACATATGCCAATGACGGGAAGTAACGGTATATGTATGTGTGTGTCTGTGTGTGTGTGTGTGTGCACTGTGCATGAGTGCACATCTAGGGGCGGTGTGTAGATTTGGTCTCCCTGATGTTGACTCCTTAGCCACAGCCTTGGGTTGTTTAATACTGGACAAGTGTTTCATAACGCCCGTTGTGTGGGCCGGTTTCGGGGCCGGTGCGTGGGCCGGTGCGTGGGCCGGTGTGTGGGCTGGCGCGTCTGAATGTCCCGGGCTGAATTTGTGTCCCAGTCCGCCACTGCCGGACCATGTAGAATCCGGACCTTGTAGACTGACATAATTCTGTGCATAGTTTAGTCTACACAGGCCATATTTCAAATAATCAAAATCTTACTTCATTCATCTTAAACATTCTTGATTTGGGGGATTGGTAGTTCCCATGAAATCTGAAGTTGTTCAAATGACAACAGCGATCCACCTTGAATTAAATCACACAGCCGAGTGAAACCTTGTTGGCTGCGTCACAGTCACGAAAGGGGCTACTTAATTAATTAATCCAATCCACTTTATTTATAGAGCACATTTAAAAACAACAAGCTTTGAAGGTCAGCCCTAGTAGCAAGCCTTTCTGTCAATAACTGTGCCTATCACTAACAGTGAATAATGATCTCATGGTATGTTAGCCAGTCCCTCGTTTTTTTTCTCCATTCATTCATCCTTTATTTATGACTTGGGAGGGTGGGCTCTCATTTGCAATGCAGCCGATGTTACATTAGGCAATACAATACACAGTGAAACATACTAAAACAATATTAGGCTACAATACAAACATAATAAAAAACAATAAAATACAATCAAAACACAGATACAATTAGTTTGAACAGTTACATACTGAGGTTTGCAATCATGCTCTTAAATTCTGTTCATAAGTTAGTGCACATTGGTTCAAGCTATTTCTAGTTGAAACAGTTACATTCAAATTTATAAGCATATTGTAGAAATGGCCCAATGATATCATGGAATCAATATTTTTTTTTTGTATTTATTTTTTTTATTTTTTTTAAACAAACACATAAACAAACATGACAACACACAATAGGATATACAAATACACATATGCTCCAGCTCGTACCCCCCTCTCCCGGACCCCCCATTGTATAATCCAACCATTATAATTTTTTCCCAACCAGACACTACCATTATATGCTAGCTTTTATTCTCTCCACCACTTCTAACCACATTGCCATTTTGGATTCATTGAGACCCAAAATTCTTGCTGTAGATATTTCTTGATAAATCACATCGAGATATGTAAGAATCCAGACCTTCCGGCACATTTTTTCCGGTTGAAACCATCGTGATGCTATCAGCTTTTTAGCCACTGTGATACCGGATAAAACCAATCTCTTTAGTTGTGGAGGTACTGCATGCTCAAAGACATCATTCAGCAGTAATACAGAGGGGTGTACAGGTATATCCAGAGTTAAGAGATTTGACAATTGCTGGGTCACTTCTTTCCAAAATATCTTAACTGGTGGGCAGTCCCAGTACATGTGCATAAATGTCCCTTCGTCCCCATTTGTACATAAGGAGCATTTGGAGTCTTGTTTAAGACCCATTTTGTTCAGTCTTATAGGAGTTAAGTATGTCCTGTGAACAGGGCCGGACTGGGGAAATAATTCATACCGGGAGATATAGCGCGAAATATAGCACCAGTCAGGCCACTTTTTAAGCGGGGGGTCTGGGGGTCCCCCACCAGGAAATTTTTTGTTACAAAGTCTTAATTTCCTGCATTCTGGTGAATTTTAGTGCATGTGAATCACAAACTAATGAGCCAACAATTGCTTAGTACAATGTACTGTTATGGACTTCAAATAAAACTGTTGTGGCACTAGCAATGCTACTCTCTCCACCTTCAAAAAGAAAAAAGCAAGAGCACAACATATTTTTCTATTTACTATTATAATACAGTTAACCACTCTCTCCTGTAAGGGCCTTTCTTTTTCTTTGTTTTATCCCTCTCTCCTCCACCCTTTCTCTTTCTTCCACTGTCCATCTTGACATCAACGTTAATTGACTTTCGCTCTACCGTATCTCTCCCGAGTCCCTAACTACCTGGCTCATTGCCTGGCTGTTATTCTGCATCTGAGTGCCGTCTGCCATTCCATTCGCCGCCTCCGCTGTCAATCAGTTGTATCGCCTGGTCCCGCCTCCACCAATCACAAGCGGCAGCACGGCTCCATTGTGTGTGTGTGATCCGCCGGCCGTGAGAGAGAGAGTCAGATAGTTCTCCAACTCTGTGGCAGACAGTGAAATCCTGGTTGTTCCCCACCCATCTAGGTTATCTAACTATCGCGCCGCGCCGCCGCCACAACTAGAAACAATCGCCTGGCAAAAATAAAATAAAAAAATAATTATAATTTTTTTTTTTTTTTTTTTTTTTTTATAATTTTTTTTTTAAATCTGTGCAGGCCAGGCCACCGGGAAAACTCCCGGTGCTCCCGATGGCCAGTCCGGGCCTGCCTGTGAATATAGTTAAGATTGATTTGTTGATGGTCCGGGTTCCTTGATGCAAGGCGTACATTTGCCCAGGCTTCTTGCCAGTCAAAGTCTATCTCCAGGTCTGGTATATCCCTCCTCCAGACTGAGTCTAGATGGAGGGTTTCATACGAGGCCGTTAGTAATTGATGATGAAAATCTGAAACAAAACCTCTCGATGTCTCTCTTTCATAGAAGAATTTGTGGTATCTGTGGTGTACAATTGGTATCCTTAATGGAACACTGTGAGCCTTCAAACATGCCAATAACTGTGCGTAAAAATAATATGAGGACTTGGTGAGATTACATTTTTTGCGTATTTCATCAAAACTACAAAAACCCTGTTTGTTGAAAACGTCTCCTAATGTGTGTATGCCTTGCTTTTCCCATCTAGGGAATCTTATAGGTTGTTTTCCAATCAAGAGTGCATTGTTATTGAATAAGGGAGTATGATTATGCCATTTATGTGGGATAGCGTATTTTTTTTGTGTTTCACGCCATATCCGGATCGCATGAGTGATTATGGGGCCAAATTTCCGTTCGCATTGCTTAATTGATAATTTGGTGTACACTATGTCCTTCAGCCTATGTGGAGCTACTATATTTTCTTCAAAATGTCTCCAGGATACTGATGCTTGGGGATCAAACCATGTTGTCAGTGGTCTTAAAGTGTACGCCTTAAAATAGTGGTGGAAATCTGGAAATGCCATACCACCGTCTGCTTTGTTTCTCTGTGCGGTGGATCTTTTTATACGTGGTGGTTTGTTATTCCAAATAAATTTGTATGTGGAGGAGTGTAATTCTTTCCAGTAACCCTTTGGAGGGGGTAACGGTAGCATTGAGCTGAAGAAGTTGATTCTAGGTAGGACGTCCATCTTAACTATTGATATCCGTGCTTGTACTGAGTTTTTAAGTTTTGACCACCTGACAAGGTCGTATTTGATTTTGTTTTGGATTTTTATGTAATTGTGCTTCACCGTTTGGCTTATGGTAGGGAATATTTCAACTCCCAAACATCTAAAGTGATTCACCATCGGTATATCTTCTGGGAGGGTTATATTTCTTTTTGCCGGGGCGTTAAGTGGGAGGAAGGCCGACTTCGGCCAATTTATCCTAAATCCCGATAAATCTCCAAAGTCCTCAATCAACTTGAGAAGATGAGGCAATGCGGTGTTGGGGTTTTGCATGAACAGTATTACTTCGTCCGCATATAAACTAATTTTGTCTTGTGTGCCCTTGATTACAATTGGTTCTATGGATTGGGATTGTCTTATATATTGTGCTAAAGGCTCTAATGATAGATCGAATAGTCCGGGACTAAGAGGGCAACCCTGTCTGGAAGACCGTGATACTGGAAAGATTTTGGAGGTGATTGTACCTGTTGTAATCATGGCCGATGCGTCTTTGTATAATACTTTAATCATATCAATGAATCCTTTTCCTAACCCCATCCTTTCTAATACTGCCCATAGATACAACCATTCCAACCTGTCAAAAGCTTTCATTGCATCCAGGGACAGCATCGCCTTAGGTGTGTTGTCTTCCTTGTTAGCATCTAGTACGTGTAGTAATCGTCTTATGTTATCAGTGATCAGGTGGCCTCTTATGAAGCCAGTTTGGTCCGGATGAATTAAAGACGTCATATGCTTTTGTAGTCTGATGGCTAATACCTTAGAGTACAGTTTGATATCGGTTCCGAGGAGGCTTAAAGGTCTATAACTACCGCACTCTGTGGGGTCTTTGTCTTTTTTAAGGAGGACTGTTATGAGTGCAATATTGTCATTCTTATGGAAGTTCCCCTCCTTGACTGAGTATAAAATCATATTTAGTAATAAGGGTCCAATTATGTCCCAACAAGAGAGATACATTTCTGGTGGGATACCGTCTCTTCCAGGGGCCCTACCACTTTGCATTTCAGATATGGCCTCCCTAAGTTCATCTAGTGTGATCGGTGTTTCTAACTGTTTAGCGTCATCCTCTGAAAGTTTAGGGAGGTTAATTTGATTAAGATATGTGTCCATTTTGTTTTGATCGAAGGTCGTTTCTGATTTGTATAAGTTGGAGTAGAATTCTTTGAATGTCGTGTTTATTTCTTTGGGTTCTGTAACAAGTCCTTGTTGTGCTCTAATGGTAGTTATATCTGCAAATTTTGCGTTGACTCTTAATCGCATAGCTAATAGGTGACTTGGTTTGGAACCTTGGGAGTACTGCTGTTGTCTTGTGCTACGTATTTGCATTTCAGATTGTTGTCTGTATATGGCGTTAATCTCTTTTTTTAGTATATTGACTTGATTTTCCAGTTGAACCGAGTTGTTGTATTGTAAAGAATTAAATAACGTTGAGTAAAGCGTTTCCAGTTCAGCCAGTTTTGAGCATCGATTCTTGCGTATTTGGGAGGAAAAGCTATCAGTGAAATCCTTGATCATTCCCTTTGTCGACATCCATAATATTCTGGGGTCCTGCACCGAATTCGCATTTATCCGTAGGAATACCGTAAGAGCTTCTTTGATTTGTGTAATGAATTCCTTATTATTAAGTAGCATCGTGTTAAATCGCCATCTTGGGGCTCGGGATGATAGTATACCAAATGTTCCTTTTAAGAGTAAATAACAGTGATCAGACAATGCATTGGGTATCATTTCCACATCGTAGTTATCAAATAGTCTCGGGGTTGTGAAAACGTAATCTATTCTGGATAATGTGTTATGTCTCGCAGATCGACAAGAGTACTTCCGGGTCTTGGGGTTGAGTGAGTGGAATCAATATTTAAAGTGCGAGTGTGGTGCACAAAATCTATTAGAGCTAACTTCAACAGCCCTAATACAGTACATTATCATGATGGTGGTCCTCTTGCCAAAGGTTGATAACTATCAAAATAATGGTTTAGCTGTGTGTATATGGGTTGTTCTATACAGTGGTCACCAACCCATCGATCGCGATCGACTGGTTGATCTTTGAGACTTTCCCTGTAGATCTTTCCCTGCATTTTTTATTTAAATTTTTTAAATAAAAAATAAATCTTTTTCTTTTTTAGATCTTTCCCTGAGAGTCCACATTACAGTTCTACTTTTGTTTTGACGTGAAAAGTGATGCTGCATAAGATTACTGCACTTAGCACTGACTGAGAAAGTACATATTACAGTTCTACGTTGACAAACATATTTACAATTAGCATTTTATAATGTTAATAATATGAGAGTCCACATTACAGTTCTACGTTTGTTTTGATGTGAAAAGTGATGCTGCATAAGATGTCTACACTTAGCACTGACTGAGAAAGTACATATTACAGTTCTACTTTATAAAATGCTAATTGTAAATATGTTTGGCAATGTTAATAATATGAGAAATTCCACATTACAGTTCTAATTTTGTTTTGATGTGAAAGGTGATGCTGCATAAGATGACTGCACTTAGTTAGCACTGACTGAGAAAGTACATAATACAGTTATACTTTGACGTTTTAATGTTGGACCAAAGCATTGCATGTAATTAGAATACAGGCAAATAAAAGTAATTTAGTTTAAAGTACAATCTTGGCTGTCTTTTTCTCTCAACGCTTCAATAGGTAGATCTTGCCTTCACAAAAAAATCACCAAAATGATCTTGGGCTTAAAAAGGTTGGTGACCACTGTTCTATAATGTAATATGAAATTCATTGTGTTTATATTGAAGATGACCGCCCTTATAGGGAATAAGGCTGTCCCCGAAGCCTGTTTTTGGGATTCGAACTTCGTCAGGGTTTTTCCGAACAAACGTTCGAACCTTCGTTTTTTATTAACCTGTTACGCCTTAACCCTGCTTTTCTTTATCATAAATCAATCAATAGAGACTGTATTAGATCCCCAATTATCATATCATGGGGTATCATTGGAAAGCCACACTCATTGGCTACAACCCTGTGCAAAGATCTTCGAGATCGCCAAATGATTGACGGAGCTAGAGCCCCGGGAGTCGGGGGTGGTAATGTGTACTTTTGCGTACTTTGGGGCACGCCTCACATATCGGCATGTAACTCGAGAACCGCTGAACGGATTTTGTCACCTGAAAGGACAATCGACAGGCAACAAATAGGGCTTTAATTCGATCTATATATTGTATTAAAAGAAATGCACACCCGAGCCACTAGAGGTCGGCAAAGAATCGTCCACATCTGGGCCCTTGGATGTTAAGAGGTCAATGTTTTAAAAAAAAGAATTTAGCCAAGAGTAAAGACCATAACCCTATCAAAAACAGTAGTCAAAGTGTATATTTTCATTTTTACTGATGTTTTATACGATTTATCGGAAATACAAATTTATCAGAAAATGCTTTGGCCATAATAAGGTCAAGGTCAAGTTCAAGGTCAAATATGAATTCATAATTAAAGTCGATTATCATTAATTACTGTATCTACAAATCCTTCTGTTTAATCATCTTCCCGCGGTTCATTTGCTTAGATTTTTGTACACATGATCTCAATAAGGTGGTGAATGAGCTCACTGAGCATTTTCTCCTACCCGTATACATTTTTGATCATCATCATCAAAATTATAAATCATAATTAATCATAATTAATTTATTCATTACAGACACAATATTACTAGTAACAGACACAATATTTCTGACACTGGGAATACATACCCCCAGGTCCCTAGATGTTCCTAGATACCAAGAATATGCAAATTGACCTTGCAGAAGTGGAGCAATCTTCCATTTACTTAGGCATGTACCTTTAGGCGAAACCGGTCTACAGATTAACAGGTTAAAAAAACAAGTTTAAAAAAATTATTCACATTTTCTTTTATATATATATTTAATTTTTATAAATATCCTCAAACTAAATCCTCAATTTGAATAAAGTAATTAATCTGATTTAATGAGTATTTTTTTATTTATTAAATCAACTTTCCAGACCCAGACCCAGCCCAGGGAGAAGCCCCAGCCAAATCAATTAAATCAACTTTCTTTAATGAATATAACTCATCAGTTTCTTTTAATACTATAATATTAGTGTATAGGCTAATCTTTCTCTGCAACTGTGAAGAAAAACCAGAATGAATAGAAACAAATTAAAAAGATTTTAAATGTTTTATAAAAAATTAAGAATTTGAATGCCAACCAAACGAACGAAAGTTCGAAGGTTCGAACGTTTGGGCTCAGCCCTAATAGGTAAGTATTTAAGTACAATTGAATCCACGATACTGCTTGTGTTGGCATCGTCTTGGGTCTGTTACAACTCAGGTAGGTGTGTTGAACCCAAATGCAGTACAGAAGAAAGGTGCAGAGACAGTAGTTGCTCTTCTCACCAAAAACAGTGTTTCCTTTTATTTTTGAAACATCAAGAGCGATACTGGTATTATACAAAAGAACAAAAGACTAAATAATAATTAAACAATAATCAAAAACACGGCAGCCGCATCCTCCAGGCCTGGAGCGACAGGACTCTCCATAGACAGCTACTCACGGTAACGTTAGATGAAGAACTGACAAATGAGAGAATAAACACAAGGCCATTATAAAGAGAGTCAAACACACAGCAGGCGTCAATCAGCAATCAGGACAACCTGGAAGAATAGAGAGGGTAAAATACTCCAGGGTGGCGCTAGGAGCTTCTACTCCTATAGGAGAGAGTAAAATACCCAAACGTTACAGGGTCACTATCATGATAGTGGTACTGTGGAATGATGGAAAGATCATGATACTTTAGAGCAATACCATGATATGAGTGCCATGATGCTTTTTGATGTGACATGGTCTGCTCAACAACTATAATTCAATAATGAGACATCTTTAATTTGATATCTCCATGAAAGTACCTTTGTTTTCTGTTTTCACTAAATTGTGTTTTGTATGTCACTGTTGTTGTGGTGGAGATGTTTTATTGTGATTATAGAATATTGTCTTTTTTTTTTTTGATCCACTTTTTCTCCCATTTTTCTATATTTTCTCCCATCCCAATTTCGTATCATCCAATTCAACCCTCCCCTGTCACGGATACTGTTTCTTGCCTCCCACAAGCCGGCTGCAATGTGGACTAAGTCATACATAGCACAAGTCCCCTCCGGTACTTGAGGTAACAGCAGTCGCATCTTTTCACCTGCGCAGCTCGATCTCTCAGTGGCGAGGAGTAACGCGTGGGAGGCTCACGCTGCCCCCGACACTTCCTGATTCTACTGCACAGGCGCACCAACCGACCTGTAGGAGTCGCTGTCCACAGCGCCCGATCCCCACCCATCAGTTTCCCACCCCCTAATACGACCAATGTGTATTAGTATGGACGACCAGCTAAACTGAAAGCAAATGTGGAGCGCTGGACTCGAACAGGCAAGCCCAGCGTCTCCAGATTTCGTGGCGAGCGCCTTGCCCACTACGCCACGTAGCCGCCCCAGAATATTGTCTTTTATGTGGGCTTCAGGAGGAATAGCTGCTGCTTCTGCTACAGCTACAGTAATGGAGATCCTGATTGTGCACATTTTTAGCTATTATGTTTGTTTTTTCTACTTTTTTTATTAAAACATCACTGGCGGGTATGTCATACGACCGCCAGACACTTATGGACCTAAACTCCGGACTCAAAGAGGAGTTTGGAGACACTTTATGCCCAGAATGGCTAACAGAAATCAAGCGGGAGAACGGCAACAAAGGAAACGGCAGAAAGAGGCATGGAGGAAGACGAGGAGGTATCAGACTTAGATTAAAAAGATCTGCTTACCGTCCAGCAATTCCATCCATCTTTCTGGCGAATGCACGTTCGTTGGAGGGAAGGATGGACGACTTGAGAGCGAGGGTCCGATTCCAACGGGAGATGAGAGACGTTAACATCATGTGTTTCACGGAGACATGGCTCAAGCCAGCGACGCCGGACAACAGCGTCTCTCCATCGGACAACTTCACCGTCCTGAGAGCAGATCGCTCGGCAGCCTCTGGGAAGAGCATCGGAGGTGGGGTCTGCATCCTCACGAACAATCTCTGGGTTAATCCCAAAGAAGTACATGTCCTCTCAAGTTCATGCTCCCCAGATATGGAACATCTCTCAATCCTGTGCCGTCCGTTTCACCTACCCCGTGAGTTCACCGCGGTCATCATGTCCGTCGTATATATCCACCCACAGGCAAATACTGGCAAAGCGCTGGTGGAATTACACGACCACCTCAACAAACAACAGATCAAGCATCCGGAAGCAGCGATGATAGTGGCTGGTGACTTCAACCAGGCGAATCTGAAAAAAGTGATGCCGTCCTTTTTTCAGCACATCGCCTGCTCCACAAGAGGGGGAAACACACTCGATCACTGTTACACCCCGTTCAGAGCCGGCTACAAGGCTGTAGCGGCTCCGCCACTGATGGGTGCTGCAAGCGCGAGCGATCACGACTCCATTTTGTTAATCCCTGCATACAAACAAAGATCGCGTGACGTCGTCGTGTCACGTGAGACAAAAAAGTGGTCTGACGAATCAGAGGCCACGCTCCGGGATGCGTTCGAAGACACAGACTGGGACATGTTTAAAGGAAACGCCAGTGACGTCAGCGAGTACGCTGATACCGTTGTGAGTTATATAACAACAGTAGCTGACGGTATTGTCCTCACAAAGAAGGCGCGGGTTTTCCCAAACCAGAAACCTTGGGTGGACAGCACTATTAGAGCAGCCCTGAACTCACGCACCACGGCTTATAACCTGGGCAGAGAGTCAGGCAATATGGAAGAGTACAAGGCTTCAGTCTACACTCTGCGCAAGGCTGTTAAACTTGCTAAGAGGACATATGCTGAGAAACTGGAGACACAAATGGCACAAAACGACACAAGAGGCTTGTGGAGGGGACTGAAGACAATAACTGACTACAAAGTCAGCGCCCCCTCAATGGGGAGCGACGACGCCTCTCTCGCGGACAAACTCAACTCCTTCTACGCTCGGTTCGGTGTAGACAGTGTCGCCGCTAGCCCTCTGGCTAGTGACGTCACTGGCACACCGGCTGTTGTGGAGGGGGGGGGGCAACCCCGGGGGGGCGGGGGCGCTCTCTCGTTGTCGGAACACAGTGTGAGAAGAGCATTTATGCAGGTGAACACCAGGAAGGCTGCTGGCCCAGATGGTATAACAGGACGCATACTTAAGTCCTGTGCAAACCAGCTTGCGCCGGTGTTCACCGCCATATTTAATCAATCCCTGGCGGAGTCAGTGGTCCCTGCCTGCTTCAAGATGTCTACCATCATCCCTGTACCGAAGAAACCCTCCCCAACATGTCCAAATGACTACAGACCGGTGGCACTCACCTCTGTGGTCATGAAATGTTTCGAGAGGCTGGTCAAGGACCACATTTGTGCCTCCCTCCCCAGTGATATGGACCCTATGCAATTTGCATACAGGACAAACAGGTCCAATGACGACGCGGTCTCCCAGGTACTGCACAGCACTCTCTCCCACCTTGACCGTCAGAAGGGGGGCTATGTGAGACTGTTGTTCATTGACTACAGCTCAGCGTTCAACACCATAGTCCCCACCAGACTGGTGGACAAGCTGATCGAGCTAGGTCTGAGCTCCGCCCGGAGCGCCTGGGTACTGGACTTTTTGAGTGAAATACCCCAGGCGGTCAGGGTGGGGGGTCAGACCTCCAACACCATCACCCTGAGCATCGGGTCCCCCCAGGGCTGTGTTCTAAGCCCCCTGCTGTACTCACTCTACACACACGATTGTGTGGCCAAGTTCAGCTCCAACTCCATAGTGAAGTTCGCAGACGACACGTGGTGGTGGGGCTGATCTCGGACAACGACGAGAAGGCCTACCGGGAGGAGGTTGAGGTACTGGAACGTTGGTGCCAGGACAACAGCCTGCTCCTGAACATTGGTAAAACCAAGGAGCTGATCGTGGATTATAGGAGAGGACAGCAGGAGACACACACACCACTGATGATTAACGGGGCTACCGTGGACAGGGTGAGCAGCTTCAAGTACCTGGGGGTCCACATCTCAGAGGATCTGACATGGTCAACACACATAGACACAGTAGTAAAGAAAGCGAAGCAGCGCCTCTACCACCTGAGACAGTTAAGGAAGTTCAGAGTATCGGGGAAGATACTCCAGTCCTTCTACTCAGGAGCTGTAGAGAGCATCTTGACCGGAAACATCACTGCCTGGTATGGAAACAGCACGGCACAGGACAAGAAGGCCCTACAGAGAGTGGTGCGCTCAGCCGAGCGTACCACGGGTATTGCGCTACCTACCCTGCAGGTTCTATACAACAAGAGGTGCAAATCCAGAGCCTGCAGAATAATGAAAGACCCCCACCACCCCAATAACAGCCTGTTCCAGCTGCTGAGGTCAGGCAGACGCCTGCGAACCCCAGTTACTAGGACGGAGAGGCTTAGGCTCAGCTTTTTCCCCCAGGCCATCAGAGCCTTGAACAATGAACATTGAGAGCCACAGAAACTGAACTATCCACACACAAGCACACACACGACACGCACGCTGAGCACGCTCACACACTAGCAGCCACTTTAACACTCATGCCGCACACACGCACACTTATGGCCAAGAGGAAAGGCCACTTTAAATTAGTATAACAACAGGAACAGTGTATTGCACTACTAAAGCTACCTAGCATGTCCTATATGCTCTGTAAATACTATGTACAGATACCGAGATGTCACACCATGTTACCTGTTTATTGCACTGTTGTTTTTATTGGATTCTATTATATGTTGTACCACTGTATTTTTATTGGATTCTATTATATGTTGTACCACTGTATTGCACATCGTCGCGGGCAAGACCAGCCGCATTTCATTGTATATCTGTATGCCGTGACAATTAAAACTCTTGACTTGACTTGACTTGACTGACAAATTAAATTAAATATGAAAGATATCTACAGTACATGAGGATAAAAACCCTTTATGGTCAAAACAAATGCCTGGCTCCTCCTTCATTTAAACATCAGAAGGGACAACCAGTGTTTTGTGTTAACTGCTGAGATCGTTGGTTATTTGAATCCCTTATGACCCATGCCTGTATAACCGGTGGTCACTTGCTACTGCATGGCAGGCATTTTGCACTCAGAATCTGTCCTCTGACCCAGTGGTTCCCAAAGTCGGGGTCGCGACCCAAAGGTGGGCCGCGAGCAGCCACGGATGGGCCGCGAGATGATTTAAATTAAAAAAACAAAAAATAAAAAAAAATAAAAAAAAAAACATTTATTTAAATTTTTTTTGTCAGGCCACTGAACTTAGAAGCAGGCCAGGACAGTGTTTCTAGTTGTATTCTAAAATTCTATTCTATTGTATTCTAAAATGTGACTATATGGTTTTATATTAACTTAATAAATAAACAAAAACGAAAAATCTACTTATTTCAACGAACATTTCAAACTAAATAACAGATTATGCACATAAAACGCTGAAAACAACCGAAGCAACAATAGTATTTTAATGAGGCTATTATTATTATCATTATTATTTTGCAACAAGTTAGCCCTCTCATAAATAGCACATATAAATGAAGAACTAACTTAATAGGATTGAAGTGATATTTGGCTTAAAAAATCGGTCGCCTGACAAAAAAAAAAAAAAAAAGCCAGACGATGTGCATTGGGCCGCGGCTCTCTGACGCCTTATTTTTTGGGCCCCGGCCTGAAAAGTTTGGGAACCCTTGCTCTGACCAACCGCAAACCCATCGCTGACTACCACCAAATTACCACAAATGACCTTTTTAATACCCCTAGCCTGAATGGTCTGCTCCAAGATAATTGGAGTCGAGCAAAGAGATCTGAGCTCCCTCTGGGAGAAACAGGTGTCCCAGAAAGCTAAAGGAATTATCAGCCAATCTGACCATGTTCTGTCCAGTGAGTTTACTGTAATGTCCTCAGGCTTGTGCTGTAATGTGCCCCCTAGGAGAACAAACCACAAGTCCTTCATTCCTTCCGCTATCAGGCTACTAATCGCCGGCAGTAGTCATTTTAAATGACTGTACATCCTTTTATCTTTTTGTTATTTTAAACTCTGTTATTTATGATATCTGTTATTTATATGAATTTATTTTATAACCATTTGGTTGTTGTCATGGACGGTTCAGTGTCTGACTGTTCAGCCATCCGCCTTGGCCCTTGATAAATTATTGGAAGTTTATTTACGATTGCCGTGGGTGTTGGGGGGTGGGATGGGGTTTCCTAGCTGGGCGCTTGGCCTTGTTGTTTGGGCACAAGTGTCTTGTATTTATTTTAATTATAAACATAACAAAATGTTTTATTTAAATTTTCCGCTGCTTGTTGTTCCTTTGTATTGACTTGTGTATGTTGATCTGTTGCCTCTGACATATAACTACTATGCTTGTGAGCAGTGGCGGCTGGTCCATAGAGGGCGCTAGGGCGCCGCCCCCCCTGGTGGAAAGAAGAAGAAAGAATTATTTGCGCATCCTATTCATCCCCCGGCCCCTGGCCCCCTCCCCTCTTTTCTTGGCCGCTAGACATCAGAGCCAGCGTCAGTGCGCAACTCACAGGGCAAAATGCAACTACATTTTATCCAATCAGCGTCTTCAAATATGATATCCGAGGGCGCTTTTCTCTAGCGCTCAAAGTAGTCACATCCCGAATCACTTCAAGGGTCTACCAGGAAAATATGCTCGGCTAGTAATTGTCGGAAATTGATAATAATCACAAGATACTGTACATTCAGACAGTGTTGGATCTAATAAAATGGATTTATATGGACACTTTTATGGAAAGTTCAAGCCCGGACCACAAAGCTTCTCGAAGGGTTAACAATAATTAACACATTTATAAGTCGTATTACATTTTGCAAATAAGTAAACCGATAGAGAACATTTCAAAGCACTAGAAATTGCAAATATCAATATATCAAAAAAATCCTCTCCGCCGAGATGAGGCCATTTTCACACCTTTTTGTCAAAGGTGTCCTCCCACTCGGCCTCAGAGGGTTAAACAAAGAATTGCTACTATTAGAGATACTATAACTGTTCACTTTTATAGTAAATATTTTCTTATTAAACATTCAAACTGTGATAATATCACATAGTCACATATGACACATTATATTTTGTATAATAATGATCATTATTATCATTATTAGCAATCATCAGATATCATTATTATAATGATTATTTTCACCATCATCATATATTGTCATCATTATTATTAGCAAGCATCATCATCAGACATACTTATCATCATCATCATCATCATTATTATAATTGGTATCATTCACCGCCATCATCATCAGACAACATAATTTCCATCATCATCATTATCATCATATCATCAGACATCATTATCATGATTATTTGTATAATTACTATCACCATCATCATATATTGTCATCATTATTAATATTATTAGCAAGCATCATCATCAGACATAATTATTATTGTCATTATTTTTATTTAGTATCACCATCATTTATTGCCATTATTTTTATTATTATGATTATTATGTCATATATTCTATCAATTACCTCCAGATGATTGCAAATCTGTCCCTTGACATGGCTTTGGGGACATTTGTCTGGAACAGCCACTTCTTTTGGCACCAATAGTCTCTACTTTGTAGCAGCTGGAGAATGCCCATGGTGATACACAGCCTGATGAAGGTTTTCATCTCCGTCATTGTGACAGGTTGCCACCTGCTGCTTGACGGAGGTTAATTTCTGCTGTGTTCAGCATAAACATTAGTCTCCGTCACAAGTCGCAACCACAGCTCTTCCGTGAAAATGTTGGAAAACACCTGTAAAGGTGTTGCATCCACAGGCAGGTCGACCTTCACTCGGGTTTGTGAATAAAGTTTTTCTTACCATTAGGGTGGTAGCTCCCCGTTTTCCACTCATCCTGGAAACCATCAAAATGTCCCAAATCCTCATCTTCCCCCTCGTCGCCAAACATGCCGCGCAAGGCGCACATCCACTGATCCCGATTTACTGGGTCAGGAGGAATGTCATCAGAGTCGGAATCTTCCAACTCATCAAACAAAGTGCTGTATTCAACATCTTCAATGTTGCTCACATCACCCATTTTAGCTGTCAAACTTGAGCTGTCAAACTGACTACATTTCATTGGTCACATGTCTTCAAAAAACAAAGAGATATAACCCAAAGCATTCAACCACGTGTATTTCAATTAATCACAGCGCATTTCATTACTCACATGCCTTGAAAATTACAACACCGTCTGAAATGACCTAGCCGTCGCATCCGGTCATAATGGTAAATACTAGAGCTTGGCCATTAACGGCGTTAACGTGCTGCGTTAACGCTATACTAGTATCGCGCGATAATATAATTAACGCATTAATCTAAATCTTTATTTACCCAGGGTAGGTTCGCTGAGCACAGATGCTCTTTTTCAGGAACGCCCTGCTTCACATTCACACAGTTCCATTCACACCTGGGAGCTGCCCAGTACAACCACAGTTGACACCATTGGCCACTGAGCAACTCCACTGGAGCAGTTGATTCAAGCCATGTCAGATAGTTCTGTATCGTTAGTGGCTTAGCTTGGCATCACACTGCACTATCTCGCGTACGTGCACGCGTACTGAATAAACCACAAATGTACCTCTAATACCAGTATTAGTCTGACCACACCCCTCATCAGCTTACCTTCATAAGCAGGTGTGTGGTCACCTGCTCTCCTCCTTCTCGCTTTCACCACAAGGAAGAAGTGCCTCGGTAGATCCCCACACTTGACACCATGATGGAAGAAATTGGATTAGGAACAGCTTGGGAAACAAGGATACGTTGACATCATATCTTTATTTTCTCTCTCACTATTTTTCGAGAAAATACGGCGATATTGTCTTCGTACTGGAGTGTCTAGAAGATGATGATCATTCTAAAAACCCTCCACCGGTTTTCGTATTGGGAGCACGCCGCTGCATGCTTCTCAACTGCAGTTCCTTGCTGTGTTTGTTGGGGTGAAACCTGTCAGGCCACAGCTGAACTGTCGGACATGCCGCTGTTGTGAGAAGCGGTGCGTTCCAGGTTGGGTGAGTAGTGTTTGCTGGCGGGCTCCACTTGTCTGTTAGTGCTATGGGGGCTACTTGACAAAGTTTATGGAAACCGGCCCCAGGCTAGGGTCCTTTGTTTAGCCGCCTAGGCGACAGAAGGCCTTGGTCTGGAGACCATTATAGTTTTAACTAGTGGGCCGCGACCATTGGCACTGGTGATCCCTGTGTGTTCTGGACGAGTGGATTCTCTCTGTCACCGTGTTAAGGCCCCATCTTTCATATCCAAATGAGAGTATTCCTTCACCAGGGGATATGTGCATGTAATGTGCGATAGCGGCAGATTCATGTGCAAAGTCAGCTACACAGGCCAGTTGGTACTGTGCTGATTCCGCCGGATGTGGAAAGTCACCGTTGTGAAGCGGTGTTGACGTCTTGTTTTCTCTTTTCTCTTAAAAAGTGAGGAGAGGTTCAGAACGGCGGCCTGTCTGGGTGAGTGTTATGTCATTGTTTACATGTTCATAGCTTACGGTTAGCCAGTCAGCTGTTAACTGCTGCGTTAGCCTGCTGGATCGCTGCATGGCCTGCTTAAGGCCTACTATTAGCCAGTCAGCTGTTAGCTGCGGGGCTAGCATGTCGTGGTCGCTAGGTAACGTTAGCTTGCTGCTATGGCCATGGCTGGCGCGGGGTAGCTTAGCTTCTCGCGCGCCGCCGGGAGCTCGCTTCTGATCGCCGTTAGCTTGATGCTATTCTGTTGAACGTGCTTTGATTTTAACATGTTTTACACTCTTGACCGCGACGTCATCCTTGACAGGGGATGTTTCGTCGACCCTGCCCTGAGCCTGGACGGGGATTGCGTCAACAAAGAGGACTGTAGCGACTGGTTGGAGCGGCGACGCTGCCCGGATCGAACAACACAGGACGGCTGTGTTCTACGGTGTCTTGTGACTGCACTTCGCTGATCTGCGTTCCGGGTAGGAACGGGGTTGACCAGACCTCATAACACGTCTTCTGGTTTTACTTTGCTAAATGTATTGTGAATAACGGTGTTTTTTCCCAAAACGTGTGTTGTTGCAATGCATTTAGGATACGTTGCGGGTTATGTGTGAGCTGTTTTTTGTCACTGGCAGTTAGCTTCTCCATGCAGATCGTGATGTATTGATCTGGTTGTTGTGTGAGAAACATCATGGTGTTTATGTGTACCGTGTACTCACTACTAAGGCAACTAACCTATGAAGCTATGCTTGGTGACAAGTGAGTAAAAGAATGTTCTTTCTCAGACTGTAATGACAATGAACAGTGTGTTCACACATTAACAGGTTTTCCTGTTTTAACTGGCCGTATTGAGGGTAAAATAGGAGGATTGTGTTTTCCCCCCCGGTTCCCTGGGGACTTTATCACCTCCTATCAGACATGTTGTGCATTAATTGTGTCTTTTGTGTGGTAGGGATACGATGTAACTCTTAGCTTGATTGCTGAGGTTGTGCTAAGTCTGCTGGAGAAACTTATTTCCTAAAGGGAAATTGGTTTGGTTGCTGTCATGTGTGCTTAGCAAGGCCTGTGGTCGATACTAATCAAGAATGATGTATTCTCTCATTGTGAAAAAAACTGCGTTCCTCTGTTGAGTGTTTTTGCCATTTTTTGTAGGTGATGATGGGTTGTGTGTGTCATGTGACCTACAACTGGGTTGTACTGGCCACAGAAGCACATGTGTATGTTGGACCGGGGTTCTTAGAGCCCTCTCTATTCTGTGTTTTTCCTTAGTAAAAATCAGATAGCAGGTTAGCTCATGCGCTGTGTGGAGCTGTGAAACGCTTCATAGAGCTGACTATGACTGTGTCATATTCTCTTTTTGTCGTTACGTCGTATCATGGGTGTGGGGTCGTAAAGGGGTGAACTGGTAACCTTTCCTCTCCCCATTGTTCTGTCGGTCAGGGGTACACCCCCTGTCCTTCAAGGTTCCCGTCACGTGGCGGTTCGGCACGTTACGGGGGGGGGGGGGGGGGGGGGGGGAGGGAGTTCCTGGTCCCACGGCCTGGTATATTGGGCGTGTGCACCGCAGGAATTCCCCCGCCATAGAGTACGTCACCGTGCGCGTCTCTGTTGGTAGGACTTCCGTGTGCTGTTCAGGTCCATGTGATGGATCTGTTTTCAGGGGGGGTGGTCAGGGCTCCTCCTCACCAAGCGCCTATTCAGGCCTTCTGTGAGTTCGGACTCCTTCTTCCATGTGAGGAAGCCTCCATCAGAGTACAGAGCCTTCCTCCTCAGATTGTCAAAGTGAGTGGACCCTCTAGAAGGGTCCTTTTCTATTGTATGTATATTCGATTCAATTCGTTTATTGAGTGTGTATGGGTTCAGTGCCTCTTCCCCGGAGGCCCTAAAACCCGTTTTTTACATGGCTCAAGGTGCAATATATTCTTTTCAATCTGTACAGCTCGCGTGGGAAGTCTCTCTGGGGATCCCCGTCTCTTTCCTATGGGAGGGTGGTGGGATGTAAAAATGTGAAAAATTTTTACCCCGGCTGTGTAGACTGGGATACATACTGTTGATGCTTCCTTCTTTCTATTCCAGAAGTGTTGGAGTTAGGGAGTGTCACACCCCTCTTGTCGTTCCCCTGGGCGCCTTGGGGATTCAATGACAGGTCTAAATAGCCTGTTCATTGATGGGGGTGTGTCCCGACGCACGTATAGTGCTAGCTCGCTGTAAACAGGCGATTGACTGGCACGCCTTGGTTGCTTGTGGTTGAAACAGCGTTTTTATAAAGCAACTGAGATGGGGGTTTTTCCTCTTCCGACGACCACATCCCATGACCTGGGTGGGTTGTCGACGGATTCTCGTTCATGTCTGGGGGATGATGACGGGATGGATCTGAACATATGTAGTGGGGTCTCACGCCCTTGGGGTGGGCCACCAGGCGCGGTTCGTCCGAACGTCTGGGTGGCGCCTTCTTTTCATGTTAAGATCAACACGCATATCTGCCCTTCTCCTGGAGTAGGCATGTCGGCGTGGTTAGGGCACGGGACTGGTTCTGGTCACGCTGGTCCAGATCAGTTGAACCCGTTGTCCGCCGGGGATGCAGATCTGCTGTTCTGGTACCCTGAGGGACTTGGGCTTTTTTCAGGGGGAAAAATGCCAGGTCGGTCTGGGTGTCACAGGGTTAAGCGCTATGGAGACCCTGGTTGGGTATGTTTTTACTCAGCACTGTCGTCATGGCTTACAGCCATGCCATTCTGTACGCGCTCGATCTCGTCGGATCTCGGCCGCTACACAGGTTGGTCCTGGTTAGTACTTGGTTGGGAGACCGCCGGGGAATACCAGGTACGGTGTGCTTAGGGGCTGGTTCTCCATTATTTTTCGCTCCTCTCTCACGCATGGCGAAGAGGGGCCTGTGGGGGTGGTTTTTTGACCTCCTCTGGTGACCCTGTGCTTCCCGTACCGCCAGGCCCGGTCCGAAGTGATGTTTGCGACCCGTAGGCCTG
Organism: Notolepis coatsorum; assembly: GCF_963971535.1. Taxonomy (NCBI): domain Eukaryota; kingdom Metazoa; phylum Chordata; class Actinopteri; order Aulopiformes; family Paralepididae; genus Notolepis; species Notolepis coatsorum. The sequence goes on along the minus strand of NC_140169.1, from coordinate 168,011,244 downwards.
GGTTAACCCTTTTTGGAAACTGAAACACTTGTACTGCGGTATAGCCGGTGTATACCCGCAGGTGTGTTTTGGAGTTTTTTCTTGAGGGGTTATAGGAACAACCACCGCATTGGGTAACACCGAGGTGGTTGATTCCCTGGTGTGTTGGAGCAGTGTCAACTCCCGGGTTCACCGTTTGAGGGTGCCCCTGCACGTTCATGACGTCTGCCAATCGTGTCAGCCTTCTCTGCCTCGACCCCTCTGGGTGGGGGTTGTTAAATGGAGGCTTGGTCATGCAACACCGCCAGCTTACGCTCCTTCCGCCGGGGCGGCTGTGTTCAGCTGTCCCCTCTGGCGCCTGTCTCGTCCGCAGTCTCCAGGCTAGGGTTAACAGCCTGTTGCCTGGTTTTTCCCCGGTGCGCTGCCTGCTTCCGTTGGTTAACCTTTTTTGTGTGCTTACGGCCATGCTGACTGCCTGTTCTGCAGGGTCAGTGTGCCAGGCGGTGTACTATTGGGGGGACGGGGCCCGCTCGGCTTACGGCCATACCGACCTGAACACGCCCGATCTCGTCCGATCTCGGAAGCTAAGCAGGTTCTGGCCTGGTTAGTACTTGGATGGGATTCCGCCTGGGAATACCAGGTGCAGTAACTGAGGGGCCTTTGTCCGAATACGCTGGCGATGTGGGGGGCGGGGCACTACGTGCCCACCTGGTGGGGTCTTGATGCTGGCATCATGGACTTCTCCGGGCCCCCATTCTAGGGAGTCCAGTCCTTTTGGTGGGTCTGGGTCTTCCTTCGTGCTCCGCTGCTACGGCCTTGCCACGGGGTTGGGTTTGCCCTTGACCCCGTGATTCTGGGGGCAGTAACGAGGTTGTTCCTCCGTTCGTTCCCGGGTGGCATGCGGGTTGTGCGTGTGTGTAGTCGTGGGGTCAAGCCACGGTCTGCTCACCCTGTGCGTTGAGTTGCTTGAGTGCCTCTTCGCACGGTCGGGTCCGTCGCCCTCCCGTGACGTCCCTAATAGGGGGGCTACCCGCCATTAGGGGGGGTCGGGGGGGCTCGGCCCTCCCTGTTCTGATGGTTGTGGGGGGGCTGTCAGCGGGGTGTATTTGTCAGCCAGTGGCTCCGCTTGGCCTCCCTTGTGCAGTGTGATGCCAAGCTAAGCCACTAACGATACAGAACGATAGGTTATGACTATAACCAAGTTCTGTTAGTTAGGGGCGATGCTTGGCATCAGACGGCCACTGCAGCCCTTGTCCTCACCTTGTGGTGAAAGCTTGGGAAGGAGGAGAGCAGGTGACCACACACCTGCTTATGAAGGTAAGCTGATGAGGGGTGTGGTCAGACTAATACTGGTATTAGAGGTACATTTGTGGTTTATTCAGTACGCGTGCACGTACGCGAGATAGTGCAGTGTGATGCCAAGCATCGCCCCTAACTAACAGAACTTGGTTATAGTCATAACCTATCGTTCAAGTTTGAAATGATTCTTTCTGTTTTGCTCCTGAGAGTGTGCTAGATACTGTACTGTACTGGTAATATTATTTATTTGTGTTAACTTCTGAATAAAACAACTTATTAAACACAAGTACATCTTATTGAACATTATTTTGATATTTCATTACCAATTATCATAGCAAAACAGCTTTTTCAAACAGTCTGTAATGCATTTTGGAAACGGGAGATGGGCTCATGGTGTAATGGGCCACCTGGCCTGAGAAACATAAGGAACACACATATTTTGAATGCTTTCGGCAGGTTTTTTTTTATTTTTTTTTAGCCATTTTAATCTAGATTAATCTAGATTAAATCCAGGATTGCAGATAGATTAATCTAGATTAAAAAAAATTATCTATGCCCACCTCTAGTAAATACATGCACATGTCGCATCCGGCCTTAAAGACAGACTCAACCGATTGCATGATCTCCCCCAGGAGATCCCCAGAAGCCTGGTGGAAATAACAAAGTGGTGGAAGTATTTTGGCAGCAAAAATGCAGTGGAGGCATCATATCAAGTGACCAGACTAATGGCAAAGACTGGGGAGCCAAATACCATCCGGAAGGGTGTTTCCCACTGCTGAACAGATGGTGGGAGTGATGCTTGGAGATAATGCTGTCATGAACCAAACTCAAGGTACAGACAAAACCAGGGAGACCACACAAGTACTTGAAGTTTGTAAAGAAAAGTTATTTAATTATGCTATTTAAATATGTACAAACAAAAGAAATGAAAGAATGAATGGATCAGTAATATCAGTAATGTAGTGAGTGCATGAGTGAGTCAGTGTGTGGTGCGTGTAAATGATAATATGAGAAACAAACAACCAAACCAAATTCAAACAAACAAAATGTCAGGACCAGCTTGGATATCCTCCTGACACACCTGCACAGGTGTGTCTGATTGCCAGTCTGTGGATGACAGACAGGTTAATGGAGATATCCAGGTATATCCCTGAGTCAACCTGTAGGAGAGGGATGGGGTTGTCACAATGCCAACAAGCAAATAAACTTGATCTGACTCTCAGACAACACCGCTAAGCATAGAATCGATTATATGGCCAAGGATTTATCTGATCAGATGGTAACCAAACTGCAAGCAAGTTGTTTTTATTGCCCTCCAGATCAATGACTCAACGGACATTGTAAACCCGTCATATTTGCTTGCTAATGTAAGGTACTGTACTAGTGTACTGTATGAATACAGTGCGGAGATATACAAAGATTTTATGTTTTTTGCAAACCTCATGCACAACAACCACAGAGGCCATTTTTGACATTCTGAACTTGGTTCCTTTGACTGGACAAAATGTGTGGGGCTAAGTGGGGCATGTGCTATGGTTGGCCAGCATAGTGGAGCTGCAGAGCATGTTAGTTAGTGAGGTACTTTATCATCCCCGTATTGTTTTGAGGTAGAGCGGTCATCTGGTAATCAGACGGTTCCCGTTTCGATTCCAACTCCTCTCCTCAAGAGACTTAATTTTTTGCCTCCGCCGTCGGTGTATGAGTGGGTGAATGTGAGGCATAAGCACTTTGGATAAAAGCACTATATAAATGCAGTCCATTTATCACTACTGAATACACAGTAAAGATCGTTTTGGACGAGGCTGTTAGACTGTCACATCTGTTTGCAGTTTTGTATGAAGAAATGGGACATGACCATTGTCAACCTTCACCCAATGGTTTTCATGCGGCAAGGTTTTCTTACTGATTTCGACTGTGATAGTGACTGGTTCTCCAAGTTGGATATTTTCAGCCATTTAAATGGGCTCAATCGTGCACTCCAAGGAAAAACAGAAACCATATTTAATGTCCAAAATAAAAGTGTTGGCAAAACGAGCTGAGAAGTTGTTATTAGGTGAATTATACACATGTGACAATATCATAATTATATGTTTTTATATTATATCTATAATCATTTATACATTGTGTTTCATGCCTTTTTCATGCATTTAGTATTTTGCATTATGTTTCGTCTGTGATGTTAAATAGTAAACAGGCGTAACCTGTTAAGCCCTAGCCATATTTTCAGAAAATTCGCCTAAAAGTACATACCCAAGTAAATGGAAGATTGGTCCACTTTCTACAAGTCTATTTGCATCTTCTTGGTATCTATGGTCTAGGGCAGTGGTCACCAACCTTTTTAAGCCCAAGATCACTTTTTTTTTTTTGGTGAAGGCAAGATATACCTATTGAAGCGTTGAGAGAAAAAGACAGCCAAGATTTTACTTTAAACTAAATTACTTGTATTTGCCTGTATTCTAATTACATGCAATGCTTTGTTCCAACATTAAAACGTCAAAGTAGAACTATTATGTACTTTCTCAGTCAGTGCTAAGTGCAGTCATCTTATGCAGCATCACTTTTCACATCAAAACAAAAGTAGAACTGTAATGTGGACTTTCTCATATTATTAACATTGACAAACATATTTACAATTAGCATTTTATAAAGTAGAACTGTAATGTGTACTTTCTCAGTCAGTGCTAAGTGCAGCATTACTTTTCACATCAAAACAAAAGTAGAACTGTAATGTGTACTTTCTCAGTCAGTGCTAAGTGCAGTCAGTGCTAAGTGCAGCATCATTTTCACATCAAAACAAAAGTAGAACTGTATGTGTACTTTCTCAGTCAGTGCTAAGTGCAGCATCACTTTTCACATCAAAACAAAGGTAGAACTGTAATGTGGACTCTCAGGGTAAGATAAAAAAAAAAAAAAAAAAATGTCATGGAAAGATCTACAGGGACAGTCTCAAAGATCGACCAGTCGATCAAGATCGACGGGTTGGTGACCACTGGTCTAGGGTCTACATTGTATTTTATGGAAATAACGTTGAGGTTTGTTCAACCCGTGAGATATAAACACGAAAATCATGCCAATATTTTTTTTCACCTCAAACGGCTGCAGCTTTGACTGCAGGTGGTGTGAGCTGGGTAGTGTAGTTTTATGACATTTCTACATCCCTCGAAAGCCCTGGGTCTCCTCTTTCTTAGGACTACAACGATTTCAGGACGCCGTCATGTCTTCATGTCTAAATCATCCGATTTCTGATGCAATGCGCAGAGATTTATAAGCTCATATTTTTCTAATAACACATGTAGTGCTGAGAATATACACTTTAACTGCTGTTTTGATTAGTGTCTTTACTATTGGCTACATTTGAAAAGGAAACACAACATCACTTAATACAGACTGTATTGATCTATTTGTGACGTGAAATAAATCTCATACCGGTACCGGGCCGATCGGGCTTAATAGGTTATATGTCTGCAAATCCAATTTAAGGTAATGGTCAGGCCTTGGTTTGAGAGCACTTTCTGTGTCAAAGAATGTTAAACTTTTTGTTGACCTATGCATCCTTAAATGAAATGACTGTGTTTCCTGCTCTTTCCTTTGTGTAAGGAGGAGATAATTTATGATCTTTGATGCAGGGTACACTTCTCTCTTCCACATCTCACTCGGTCTTTGCTCCTTTAAGCTATTCTAGGCCTAATCTCGATAGAACTAACAATCTTTTTACTATTGTTTTTTGTACTCCTGTACTGATCCATACTTGTAATAAACAATTTTATTGAACTTTAGAAATCGTCACTTAATCATTATACCTTTGGTAAAGCAATTAAATTATCCTTTTTTAATATCAATTAATAAGTCAGATCTCAAGAGACTGGATAAGATGTTACAATGTATAGAATATTTGTGTAAATCATGATATTCTGGATATATGTACATTATTATTGTAAATCAAAACATATTCATGTAGCTTACCACCACCGGTATGACTGTGTATGAACGAATAATGGACTCTGTGAAGCGCTCTGGGTCAGTGAAGAGCGCTATATAAATCCAAGTCATTATTATTATTATTATAACAATTTAATATCAGTTTCAGTAGCGCTTGGCAACTTTTACACACCACTGGGAACAGATCTCACAGACGGGAAGATTAAAGGGGTCTTGCTCCCCATGTCTGTGTGAAATAAATGCAAATGGCAAGTGGAATCACAATCAATCTGCTACACATGCACCAACACCTCCCCTCTGTTTCTTGGAATTTGTAACAGTAGAATAAGCGATTGATAGCGTGAAGTTGTGTATTTGCCCACTGCCAAACACAAGCCTCCAGTAGTGTGTGTGTTGATGTGTTGGAATATAGAAATGGTCATCTCTAAAATGATGGCGTGAGACGGCTTACCATAAGGTTGTGTAATACTACCTATATGCCCAGTGCCAAATATAAGGCTATGTTACTTTGTGTTTTGATGTGGTTTGTCTATGGTAATCTGTCAAATGGCACATTGTTGGCCTACGATGTTGTGTATGAGGTGGTTCTGAAAGTACTGCTCTTCTCCTTTCATTAGAGGAATACTGCAGTGGCGACGTGGTTCTTGGCTTGATTTAAATAGAAGGATATAAGGTGGGCTGCAGGATCTTTGTTATAATTTCCAAGTGGACCCTGAGGTGGGAAAGTTTGGGAAACCTCTGCTCTATTCTACGACACGGATCCCCAGACCTCCGAGGTAATTATCTCTGCCAGGCGGAGAAGGCAGACTGGGAGGTCATTTGTGCTCTCTCACAGTATGTTTAACGTTATGATGATCATAACTGCATGGCTTATCTAGCAATATGTTGTGATTACATTAGCCATATTACGATCCGGATGCAGCCGCTAACCTTTCGATGGAAACTATACCGCTAGTTTAACGTTTCCGATGTTGCCCGCGTTGGCTCCGAGACTATTGGAGTGCGGCTTAGTGTTGTGTCTCACCAGACCGTAGAGGCTATAGAGCAGCGAAGGTGAGTGCCGTGGTGAAGCGCCGGTGGTGTCAATTTGCTCTGTACATACTCCAGAACCTGATTAATTCATTTTTGTATCTACTTTTTCTCCCCCTTTTTCTGTGATTTTTTTCTCCCATCCCAATTTCCTCTCGTGCCAATTCTCCCTTCCCTGTCCTGATCGTTGCTCGCATGTGTCCCCCACTGGCCGGTCGTAGGGAGGATAGAAGCCTTGCATCACATGTCCCCTCCGATACATGTGGAGGCAGCCAGTCACATCTTTTCACCTGCCAGCGCGGACTCTCATTGGCGAGGAGTAACGTGTATGAGGCTCACACTGCCCCTGCCATTTTCCTGTCTCTGCTGTGCAGGCGCCCTGACCGACCTGTAGGAGTCGCTGTTTTACAACGACCAGATTACCACCCTTCGACTTCCCTCCCGCTAACTCAGCCAATTGAGTCAGTATGACCAAGCCGGAGGCAACGCTGACAGCCGGATTCGAGACCGGTGTCTCTTGCGTTGGTGACGAGCGCAATGTCCGCTGCGCCACCCAGCCACCTCGAACCTGATTAACACTTGCCACGCCGGGTTTTCCTTTTTACCCCCTTGATGCCACGGTCCACTTCAATGTTAACGTTAATATCGCCTAATCTATGTTTTAAATTATGGCTATGTGTCTAATCTGTTATGGTTTGACACCAACCCCAACAGCACGGCACAGACAGGTAGTTCAGAGTTAGCCAAAAACCAGGGCGTATTTATTTCCAAAGTAACAGGGAATAGATGAAACAACAAAAGGTACAAGTGGGGAATGTTATGGGCGGAGCAGCCTGCGGCTCTGCAGATCGTCTCGGTGTAGAGAGGGTGAAGTGGCATTGCGCCACTGCCTCTGCGGCTCTGCAGCTACTCAAGGCTCCAACTCTGGGAGGAACGGAGAGAGAGAGAGAGTTGTCAACAAAACAGCCAACGGAATACAAAGGCAGTCCAGTCCTCCTTAGCTGAGTCCAGTATAATCACACGTGACTTAATCTTCAGTGTTACCAACACACAAGTTTAGCAGAGTCCAGTACAATCACACGTGACTTAATCTTCAGTGTTACCAACACACAAGTTTAGCTGAGTCCAGTACAAAACAAAAACGGCAAATCTTCAGTGTTACCAAAACACACAGAAAACAGAGAATCCAAAAGGTTCGTTCCAAAAACTCACCAAGGCGCAAATGCGCAAAGCGGGCAACGAGGCACAGCTCCAACGGATGACAGAGAAAAGCAACAGCAGCGACTTCCATAGACGTCCTGAAGAAAAACAGACGAGGTACAACACGGGGGGAACAAACAGCATCCAGAGGTAATATAAAACGACCCGACAAAGAATGATAGAAACCCCCGAGTATATGAAGGGCTCAGGTGAGCTGATTACAACACACATCAGGTGCGTGACGGTAATTGGTACTTGACCCTTTGAAGCGTGTGGCGGCAACGGACCAATCCTCACATAATCTGCCCGTCGCTTATCAAAGACTACTTTTCCAGTCAGTGCTGTCAAGGCAGATTGGTTTTTTATCGCTTAATTTCCGTTTCAGAACATTTAGAAAAGCACCCGTTTTGAGATAAAAAACAGTTCATTCTGGACCGATCTATGATAATCGTCTTTTACTGGAATATTCCAGAACGTTGATATTCGTCGGCCTATTTATGAATCGTTTTCAAATAAACGCTAGATGATCAATATTATACGTGCACGCAAGCACATTCGGGCCGCGCACGGATAATCGCCGTGTTGACTTCCTCTTGGACTTTTACAGTGAAACCGAAAGAGCCCATTTCACAAAACAGCCTACTGTATATCTTCATCAAAATTTGTCTGATTATCCTAACACTGATAACATAGATTCCTTACCTGACATCAGATGGTATCCAACTGGTATATTCCAATTCCTGATCACCCTTCGAAAAAATCGATAAGTGTATGGATCCAACGTGATACAGTAGTACACATGATTCCGCGGGGCTGAGAGGCTCCAGAATTAACTGTGGTAACCCCGGCTGGATCAGTGGACTGGAAAATGTGGAGTACCGGATTTTTCCCCCCATCCATTTTCATTGAGTCCATTCCAAAATCCCTTATGTCATCTGGGAGACGATAGGGGGCGCTTTTTTCCACATATGATCGCCGGTGGCGCTCGGGTATACTCGGGTAGGCTCGCGTGATGCAATATGATCAGATCGCCAAAAAAAATAAAAAATCAGAGAAATCTCGTGAGTGGCTTTCAACATAACTATCGGAAACCCGAGATATCTCGTGTGTGGCAGTGAAAGTGTTAATTCATAAAGGAAAAATGAAAAAGTCACATGGTCGCTATAAATAAAAACCTGGTGCCAGCACTGCCATGGCTCTGTCCTGTGGGAAGCTGTGCATTGTTGTCAAAGAAACACCGTCAACATCTATACCTTTTTTCTGAGACCTATAATATACATCATAATGACATTACATATCTAACCTCTTTAAATATTTCTCAAACCAAATAAAATGTGTACAAGACAGTTTATCGTTTTGACATTTGTGAGATTAGGGGCATACAAGTAGTACATGACATACATTTTTTTGGTGGGGTGTATTGCTTTTAAACAATAATGACACTATAAATGCGTGGGAGAGGTAGTCTTCAACATTCCGCGATAGCTTACATTTTTTTTTTCTTTTTTTGTATTTTCTTTTTTTATTATTTTTTAAACAAACATATAAACAAACATGACAACACACGATAAGATATACAAGCATTAATTGTCAGGGCACATCCAATGAGATCACCTTTTGGTTAGTTGTTTTATATAAGATATACCCATAATACCTGTTATCTAAAAAAAAAAACCCTACACACATATGCTCAGCTCGAACCCCCCCCTCCCGGACCCCACCTTGAGAAGTACCTCCACTATCCCTCGCACCTAACCAGACACTACCATTATAAGCTAGCTTTTATTCTCTCCACCACTTCTAACCACATTGACATTTTGGATTCATTGAGACCCAGAATTCTTGCTGTAGATATTTCATGGTAAATTACATCGAGATATGTAAGAAACCAAACTTTACGGCACATTTTTTCCGGTTGAAACCAGCGTGATGCGATCAGCTTTTTGGCTACTGTGATACCCGATAAAACCAATCTCTTTAGCTGTGGATTCACTGCAAACTCAAAAACATCATTCAACAGCAATACCGAGGGGTGTACAGGTATATTCCAAGATACGAGTTTTGATATTTGTTGGGTCACATCTTTCCAGAATGCCTTAACTGGTGAGCAGTCCCAATACATGTGCATAAATGTCCCTTCGTCCCCATTTGTACATTGGGTGCATTTGGAATCTTGTTTGAGCCCCATTCGGCACAGTCTTATAGGAGTCAAGTATGTCCTGTGAATATAGTTAAGATTGATTTGTTGATGATCCGGGTTTCTTGATGTAAGTCGGACATTTGCCCAGGCTCCTTGCCAATCAAAGTCATTTTCCAGGTCTGGTATATCCCTCCTCCAGACAGAGTCAAGTTGGAGGGTTTCATACGAGGACGTTAGTAATTGATGATAAAATTCTGAAACAAAACCTCTCGATGTCTCTCTTGAGTAGAAGAATTTGTGGTATCTGTGGTGTTCAATTGGTCTGTCTAATGGAACACCGTGAGACTTCAAACATAGCTCTAACTGTTTGTGAAAAAGCCATGTGGACTTGGTGAGATAACATTTTTTGCGTATTTCTTTATCACTACAAAAACCCTGTTTGTTAAAAACATCCCCTAATGAGTGTATGCCTTGCTCTTCCCATATAGGGAATCTTATAGGTCGTTTTCCAATTAAGAGAGCATTGTTATTGAATAAGGGAGTATGATTGTGCCATTCTTGTGGGTTAGGATTTTTTTTTTGTGATTCACGCCATATCCGGATCGCATGAGTAATTATGGGGCCAAATTTTCATTCACAGTGCTTGATTGGTAGTTTAGTGTATGCTATGTCCTTCAGTCTATGTGGGGCTACTATGTTTTCTTCTATTTTTCTCCAAGATGCTAATGCTTGGGAGTCAAACCATGTTGTCAATGGACTTAATGAGTACGCCTTAAAATATAGGAAAAAATCTGGAAATGCCATGCCACCATCTGCTTTATTTCTCTGTGCGGTGGATCTTTTTATACGTGGTGGTTTGTTATTCCAAATAAATTTGTATCTGGAGGAGTGTAATCTTTTCCAGTAACCCTCTGGAGGGGGTAACGGTAGCATTGAACAGAAGAAGTTGATTTTAGGTAGTACATCCATCTTAACATCCGTGCTTGTACTGTGTTCTTAAGTTTTGCCCATCTATCAAGGTCGTCTTTGATTTTGTTTTGGATTTTTGTGTAGTTGTGCTTCACCGTTTGTCTTATGGTAGGGAATATTTCCACTCCCAAGCATCTGAAATGTTTTACCATCGGTATCTGTCCTGGGAGGGTTGTATCTTTTTTTGCAGGGGTGTTAAGTGGAAGGAAAGCCGACTTCGGCCAATTTATCTTAAATCCCGATAAATCACCAAAGTCCTCAATCAACTTGAGCAGATGAGGCAATGTGGTGTTGGGGTTTTTCATGAACAATATTACATCGTCCGCATATAAACAAATTTTTTGTTGTGTGCCCTTGATTACGATAGGTTCTATGGATTGGGATTGTCTTATATATTGTGCTAAAGGCTCTAATGATAGATTGAACAGTCCGGGACTAAGAGGACAACCCTGTCTGGCAGAGCGTGATACCGGAAATATTTCAGAGATGATTGTGCCTGTTGTAATCATGGCCGATGGGTCTTTGTATAATACTTTAATCATATCGATGAATCCTTTTCCTAACCCCATCCTTTCTAGCACTGCCCACAGATACGACCATTCCAGCCTGTCAAAGGCCTTCATAGCATCCAGGGACAGCATCGCCTTAGGTATGGTGTCCTCCTTGTCGGCATCAAGTACGTGCAGTATACGTCTTATGTTCTCAGTGATCAGGCGGCCTCCTATGAAGCCAGTTTGGTCCGGGTGAACTAAAGACGTCATATGCTTTTGTAATCTGATGGCTAATACCTTAGAGTACAGTTTGATATCTGTTCCGAGGAGGCTTACAGGTCTATAACTACCGCACTCGTTGGGGTCTTTGTCTTTTTTAAGGAGGACTGTTATGAGTGCAATATTGTCAATTTTATGGAAGTTCCCCTCCTTGACTGAGTATAAGATCATATTTAGTAATAAGGGGCCAATTATGTCCCAACAAGAAAGGTACATTTCTGATGGGAAACCGTCTCTTCCTGGAGCCTTACCACTTTTCATTGCGGTTATGGCCTTCTTGAGTTCCTCTAGTGTGATCGGTATTTCTAACTGTTTAGCGTCATCCTCTGAAAGTTTAGGGAGAATAATTTGATTAAGAAATGTGTCCATTTTGTTTTGATCGAAGGTCATTTCTGATTTATATAAGTCGGAGTAGAATACTTTGAATGTATCGTTTATTTTTACAGGATCTGTTACAAGTACTTGTTGTGCTCTAATGGTAGTTATATCTGCAAATGTTGCATTAATTCTTAATCGCATGGCTAATAGGTGGCTGGGTTTGGAACCATGGGAGTACTGCTGTTGTCTTGTGCTGCGTATTTGTATTTCCGATTGTTGTCTGTATATGGCATTGATCTCTATTTTTAGTACGTTAACTTGATTTTCTAGTCGAGTTGAGTTGTTGTATTTCAGAGAATTAAATAACGTTGAGTAAAGCGTTTCCAGCTCATCCAGTTTTGTGCTTTGATTCTTGCGCATTTTGGAGGAAAAGCTATCCGTGAAGTCTTTGATCATTCCCTTTACCGACATCCATATTATTCTGGGGTCTTGCACCGAGTTTGCATTCTCCCGTTGGAATACTATAAGAGCTTCTTTGAGTTGTGTAATGAATTCCTTGTTGTTAAGCAGCAACGAGTTAAATCGCCATCTTGGGGCTCGGGAGGATAGTATACCAAATGTACCTTTAAGGAGTAAATAACAGTGATCTGATAGTGCGTTGGGTATCATTTCCACTTCATAATTATCAAATAGTCTCTGTGATGCAAAGACATAATCTATTCTGGATAGTGTCTTATGTCTCGCAGATCGACAAGAGTACTTTCGGGTCGTGGGATTAAGTAACCGCCATAAGTCCTTTACACCTGTAATCTTTGACCAATCCTTTAATGCCTTCGATGAATTCTTTTGTTCGCTGGAAAAGGCGAGGTAAGATTTGTCTATCCTTGGGTTCCAGATGGCATTAAAATCCGCTCCTATTATAAATGAGTAATCGGGAATGTCTAACATTGCATTGGTTAGTGTAGTGTAGCGATAGCTTAAATTTAAAGTTATTTATGATTTAAGATAAACATCCTTTGTTACAATATATTATACATGTGTGCGCGACGCGTGCACACTGTAAACCTGCATGTTCAAAATAATCAATTAGTTTGAGTAGGGTATACTCAATATTCTATGAAAGTTCTACTAACTTGAATGTCTTGAGTTCGTGTGACGTGTTCTTCTGTTTTGAGTAAATAAAACTCATAGTTTTTGATTGACTTGGAACTATTCACTTATTAAGTAAGTATAATGTAAAAGCATAACTTAAGTACAACTTAAGATAATTAAGTAGATAGAGACTGTAAACCGCATTATGTTTTGAGTAAATAAAACTCATAGTTTTTGATTGACTTGGAATTATTCACTTATTAAGTAGGTATAATGTAAAAGCATAACTTAAGTACAACTTAAGATAATTAAGTAGATACAGACTGTAAACCGCATTATGTTTTGAGTAAATAGAACTCATAGTTTTTGATTGACTTGGAACTATTCACTTATTAAGTAAGTATAATGTAAAAGCATAACTTAAGTACAACTTAAGATAATTAAGTAGATACAGACTGTAAACCGCATTATGTTTTGAGTAAATAGAACTCATAGTTTTTGATTGACTTGGAACTATTCACTTATTAAGTAAGTATAATGTAAAAGCATAACTTAAGTACAACTTAAGATAATTAAGTAGATACAGACTGTAAACCGCATTATGTTTTGAGTAAATAGAACGCATAGTTTTTGATTGACTTGGAACTATTCACTTATTAAGTAAGTATAATGTAAAAGCATAACTTAAGTACAACTTAAGATAATTAAGTAGATACAGACTGTAAACCGCATTATGTTTTGAGTAAATAGAACTCATAGTTTTTGATTGACTTGGAACTATTCACTTATTAAGTAAGTATAATGTAAAAGCATAACTTAAGTACAGCTTAAGATAATTAAGTAGATACAGACTGTAAACCGCATTATGTTTTGAGTAAATAAAACTCATAGTTTTTTATTGACTTGGAATTATTCACTTATTAAGTAAGTATAATGTAAAAGCATAACTTAAGTACAACTTAAGATAATTAAGTAGATACAGACTGTAAACCGCATTATGTTTTGAGTAAATACAACTCATAGTTTTTGATTGACTTGGAACTATTCACTTATTAAGTAAGTATAATGTAAAAGAATAACTTAAGTACAACTTTATTAACAGATTGCAGAATGGGTATAGAGGTGTGATAGGTGTGATAGGTGTGAGAGGTGTGATAGGTGGGATTGGTGTGAGAGGTGTGATAGGTGTGAGAGGTGTGAGAGGTGTGAGAGGTGTGATAGGTGTGATAGGTGTGAGAGGTGTGATGGTGTGATAGGTGTGATAGGTGTGATAGGTGTGAGAGGTGTGATAGGTGTGATAGGTGTGAGAGGTGTGAGAGGTGTGATAGGTGTGAGAGGTGTGATAGGTGTGATAGGTGTGATAGGTGGGATCGGTGTGAGAGGTGTGATAGGTGTGAGAGGTGTGATATGTGTGAGAGGTGTGATAGGTGTGAGAGGTGTGATAGGTGTGATAAATGTGTGAGAGGTGTGAGAGGTGTGATAGGTGTGAGAGGTGTGATAGGTGTGAGAGGTGTGATAGGTGTGATAGGTGTGATAGGTGTGAGAGGTGTGATAGGTGTGATAGGTGTGATAGGTGGGATCGGTGTGAGAGGTGTGATAGGTGTGAGAGGTGTGAGAGGTGTGAGAGGTGTGATATGTGTGAGAGGTGTGATAGGTGTGAGAGGTGTGATAGGTGTGAGAGGTGTGAGAGGTGTGATAGGTGTGATAGGTGTGAGAGGTGTGAGAGGTGTGAGAGGTGTGATAGGTGTGATAGGTGTGAGAGGTGTGATAGGTGGGATCGGTGTGAGAGGTGTGAGAGGTGTGATAGGTGTGAGAGGTGTGAGAGGTGTGATAGGTGTGAGAGGTGTGATAGGTGTGAGATGTGTGATAGGTGTGATAGGTGTGAGAGGTGTGAGAGGTGTGATATGTGTGAGAGGTGTGATAGGTGTGAGAGGTGTGATAGGTGTGATAAATGTGTGAGAGGTGTGAGAGGTGTGATAGGTGTGAGAGGTGTGATAGGTGTGATAGGTGTGATAGGTGTGAGAGGTGTGATAGGTGTGATAGGTGTGATAGGTGGGATCGGTGTGAGAGGTGTGATAGGTGTGAGAGGTGTGAGAGGTGTGAGAGGTGTGATATGTGTGAGAGGTGTGATAGGTGTGAGAGGTGTGATAGGTGTGAGAGGTGTGAGAGGTGTGAGAGGTGTGATAGGTGTGAGAGGTGTGAGAGGTGTGAGAGGTGTGATAGGTGTGATAGGTGTGAGAGGTGTGAGAGGTGGGATCGGTGTGAGAGGTGTGAGAGGTGTGATAGGTGTGAGAGGTGTGAGAGGTGTGATAGGTGTGAGAGGTGTGATAGGTGTGAGATGTGTGATAGGTGTGATAGGTGTGAGAGGTGTGATAGGTGTGATATGTGGGATCGGTGTGAGAGGTGTGAGAGGTGTGATAGGTGTGAGAGGTGTGATAGGTGTGATAGGTGTGATAGGTGTGAGAGGTGTGATAGGTGTGATAGGTGTGAGAGGTGTGATAGGTGTGAGAGGTGTGATAGGTGTGAGAGGTGTGAGAGGTGTGATAGGTGTGATAGGTGTGATAGGTGTGATAGGTGTGATAGGTGGGATAGGTGTGAGATGTGTGATAGGTGTGAGAGGTGTGATAGGTGTGATAGGTGGGATCGGTGTGAGAGGTGTGATAGGTGTGAGAGGTGTGAGAGGTGTGATAGGTGTGAGAGGTGTGAGAGGTGTGAGAGGTGTGATAGGTGTGATAGGTGTGAGAGGTGTGATAGGTGTGAGAGGTGTGAGAGGTGTGATAGGTGTGAGAGGTGTGATAGGTGTGAGAGGTGTGAGAGGTGTGATAGGTGTGAGAGGTGTGAGAGGTGTGATAGGTGTGAGAGGTGTTAGCTTTTTATGGGTTTTCTTGCTAATGTCCTGTCATGCCTCCTGTCTAGCGGATACGGTGACACGTCATACAGGAGTCATACAGGAGTCACCAGCTCATACAGGAGTCATACAGGCATACATGCATATAGTTGCATATACCTGTGCCTGTAGCATGACACGGTTGGTATCTATGACCTGTGCCTGTATAGCATGACACTGTTGCTATCTATGACCTGTGCCTGTATGCTAGCATGACACGGTTGATCTATGACCTGTGCCTGTATGCTAGCATGACACGGCTGGTATATATGGACTCCTCAGTCTCTAGTTTCATACCACTTCTTGCTAGCTTTAAATGTAATAAAAATTAGCCGCTAGAGCCCATAATCAACCGGTAGGATATTGGCAGGATATCTGTAACATACACGCTGATACCATATATTGTGATAAGCCATCATTGGTTGGGTTGGCTCTAATTCAGATCACTGTCCTGTCTTAAACTCCATAACTCCACTTTTAGTGTTTGTCATTTTATTCCCTGAATGGATCATTTTCAGGGTTATTATCATGAAAAAACGACTAACCTTCTGTCTTTTATTATTATGCTACTAAGTAATGTCTATATGCACTCAAGACTGTAGCACTCAAGTTTGACACTGTTTAACAAACAGTCTTACTTATACACAGAGTTGTACCCTTCCTGCAGACTTGACAGAACTTGTAAGTCATTTTGGATAAAAGCAGCTAAATGACTAAATGTAAATGTCATGGATTTCAAAAATAGATATGAATATGAGACATTTCTTTTGTCTTTCTTTCTTTCATTCCTGATTTTTATTTTTATAATTGTTTTTAGGAGATACAAGATTGTTGGTTCCATATTCCAGCCCAGGTCTGTTTTCTTCAATATTAGGCCACTGGGTGTAGAGTGATTTTCCGAGTATTCAACTCTTTTACATTAATACAGAGAGAGAGAGAGAGAGAGAGAGAGAGAGAGAGAGAGAGAGAGAGATGTTAATAAAGTTATTATATTATATATTAAGTCCAATTATATTAAAGAATTCATTTAGAGAATTAGCTCAGCTCTGAGAAGTGAGAAATAACGGCATGTGAAAATAATATTTCTGCAAGCAAGCAACAGGAAACCATTGTTGTGCGCAGCTGCGGAGGAATTCTGGGATGATACCTGCATACCCGCATGTCGTGAGAGGCAGCAGCAGCAGCAGCACGTCAAGTTAGCAGCAGCAGCGCACGTCAAGTTTCTTTCATATAGTGAGTATAAATATATATGTAAATTTGCCAATTTGCGGTTATCTGTGGTCATTTAATCTGTTCGGATATGCAATTTGTAGATGCAAATTGCGTGAGCTGCTAGCGCATCTTTTAATAGTTTAGAGTTAATTGCATGGCTGTTCAGTATAATTAAGCTAACTCGGTCTCCATTGTCTTCTTAAACAACTGCCTGCATGCATGCTGTGTGCAATTAAAACATTATGGCACACCGAAATGATGCATGGTTGTTTCATGCAAAATATTAAGAGTTCGATATTGGGTCAAGTGCAAGTGCGAGTTGAATAATAGGTAAAGATGGCGTCGCCCTCGTGCGTGCATGGTGCATGTCAAGCCGCATCTCCATTTTAGGTTTGTTTGCTAGTACATTCTGTCCTATTATCGGGTTTGAGGGAGATTAATTTGGTTATATTGGTTGAGTCATGCAGGCGTCGCGTCCTTGCTATAGCGCATCTTTTAATAGTTTAGTTATAGTTAATTGCATGGCTGATCAGTATAATTAAGCTAACTCGGTCTCCATTGTCTTCTTAAACAACTGCCTGCATGCATGCTGTGTGCAATTAAAACATTATGGCACACCGAAATAATGCATGGTTGTTTCATGCAAAATATTAAGAGTTCGATATTGGGTCAAGTGCAAGTGCGAGTTGAATAATAGGTAAAGATGGCGTCGCCCTCGTGCGTGCATCTCTCTCTCTCTCTCTCTCTCTCTCTCTCTCACTCACTCTCTCCCTCCCGCTCTCTCTCTCTCTCTCCTTCTGATTGATGGTTAAACATTCAAACTGTGAAAATTATGATCATGTTTTTGTAAGCTAATAGTATGAACTTGTTATATTGAGTTGTAAGTTATTCTGGTATATGTTTCATGGAGGTCTAAACGTTGTATTTCTTCCCTTGCCTTTCAGGTAGCAAGTGCTGCTGGGAAATATTCAAATGAGCCAAACAGTAAGCTGATTATTTGTAAATATAAAAACATATTTGTGAGATGGGACTGTATCGTTGAGACCAGAACATAGTTTATTAATCTGTTTCCACAGAGCTCAGTTTTTTCTCATAGTTCCAATATGGCAGTGTAAATTGTGTGCAGCTTCTTTGACTTCTAGAATACAGTTATTTAAACACTACAGACTGCAACACAGCCACTTTTCCAGAGTCAGTCCTCTTCCATGCCTCTATACTGATTGTATCTGTAAATTTAAGACGCTAAATGCATTGAGTACTCATTTGTCAAGATATCATACTGCACAACTTAGCAGTAGATTAGAACAGAGTCAGAGCCCTGTGGTAATAAAATGCCCTTTGTGCGCATTTCGGGAACCCTTTTCTGAATAAATTTTCTTAAGTCATCTCAGAAAGCATTTAAAAAATAATGAAACAGTGACATGCCCATATAAGGATTGTAGCTATAGCACAAATGTTTACTCTTCATTCAATTGCCATAAAAGCAGAGAACACCAATTAAGTCTTGCATCAGACTTAAAAGCTGTCGTTGTTGAGGATCCCCAAGACAGGATTTCTGAGGTCACTAGTGATTTGCATGAAGAATGTCCAGGCCAGAGCATAGAAGTGGTGGATGATGATCAATGTGACACTGACAATCTAAGAAATCAACTTAAAATGAACGTATCTTCCTTGTTCCTAAAGATGCAGGCTATCCTCCATGTCTCAAACACAGCTATTCAAGAAATAGTAGACCACTTGAATCAGGTCTTCTCCTTATCTCAGCCATTGATCAAGGAGGCAGTTAATGACATATTGCAGAGAAATGGTCACAATATTGCAGAACCTACACTGGATGAAGTTGTTGGCGCTGTCATGAACTGCAATGTTCTGTCTACATCTACCTCTGAAGGTGCAGAGTTGTGTTCAACCAAGCACAGAAAAAGCTTTATGGAGCGCAACTATCCATGTGTAATGCCAGTAGAGTATCAGTTGGAGCAACCAGGACATACCAGCATGTATGTTCCCATCCTTTCAATGATTCAAGAGTTGTTTAAAAACACAGACATCCTTGACAAGATTACAGAACCAAATACTACATCTGGTCAATATGTGTCATGCTCTGATGGCTCCCATTTCCTTGAAAATGAGTTACTGTCAACAGGGAATCTCATCCTACCACTTCAGCTATATATAGAT
Organism: Notolepis coatsorum; assembly: GCF_963971535.1. NCBI lineage: Eukaryota > Metazoa > Chordata > Actinopteri > Aulopiformes > Paralepididae > Notolepis > Notolepis coatsorum. The sequence continues at coordinate 167,992,232 of NC_140169.1, read as the reverse complement.
GATCTGGAAATTGCCAATCTGCTTGGCACATCACGTAAAATTCACAAACTTTGTGCTATATATTGGGTCCTCGCCAATGTGCCACCAAAATACAGATCAGCATTACACGCTATACAGCTGGCAATGCTGGTAAAAGTGACAGACCTCCGTAGGTATGGATATGCAGCTATACTTGCTCCATTGCTGTGTGATGTTCATACTCTGGAACAAGATGGTGTTTTCATTGAAAGAGTTGGTCAGAATGTCAAAGGCACAATCTGGTGTGTTTCTGCCGACAATCTGGGCGCTCATGGATTCGGTGGCTTTGTGGAGTCATTTAGAGCAGGCTATGTTTGCAGATTCTGTCTGGCCACAAGTGAACAGTTTCAAACAACTGAAGTCAGAGAGGGAGAGTTTTCTCAGAGAACCAAAGTCAGCCATGACCTGCATGTACAAACTGCACATGACACTTCGAGCAGCCATTTTGGTGTTAAAGGTGGCTGTGTCTTACGTGAATCCCTGAATTACTTTCATACAATCACAGGGTTTCCTCCAGATATACTTCACGATCTTCTGGAAGGTATGGTTCCCGTGGAGCTTTCTCTCTGTGTTAAAGAGATGATTCGGCGAAAGTACTTCACTTTAGAGTATTTGAACCAAAAGATTGCATCATTCCCGTATCAGCACGCTGATAAAGTGGATAGACCTCACCCAATTCCCCAAACATTTGTTTCTCGAGGAACAATAGGAGGCAATGGGCATGAAAATGCCACTCTGCTCCGACTGCTTCCATTACTTGTAGGCAGTGTAGTACCAGTGGGTGATGGAGCATGGGCATTTTTGATGGAGCTGAAAGAGGTGCTAGAGTTAGCATTGTGCCCATCATATACTGATGAAACCTTAGACTATTTTCAGTGCAAAATCAGTGATCATAGACAGGTACTATTAGAGGTTTTCCCTGCAGTTAAACTCCGTCCTAAACATCACTTTGTGGAGCATTATCCCGCTCTAGTTAAGTGCTTTGGACCCCTGCTGCATGTTTGGACCAATTTGAGGCCAAGCACCGCTTTTTCAAAAGATATCTTGAAGACGATGGCAATCAGACACCAACACATGATGGCATATCATCTTGCTTCACCATCATATTTCAAGCCAAAAACCCAGGCATCCAGGGTTGACTCTGTTCTGGTTTCATCTCTACCAGCAGTAGCTCAGGTACACATTAGAGGACACACAGTTAGTGACACAATCTACCAGACATCAAAGGTAACCATTGATGGCACAGACTGTCTGTGGAATGTTTCTCTCCGTCAGAGTCAGTGGTGGACTGTCTACATTTAGCCAAATAGAACAGATCTACCTTGTGAATAATGAGGTTTCTTTTCTGTGTCGAGACTATGACTCCTGGTATATAGAACATCTTAGGTCCAACAGCGGTTAGGTGGCCGAGCGGAGATTGCGTTCGTCACCAGCCCCGGAGCTGAGCTGGATTTGCCTGTTCGAATCCAGCTCACAGCTCCGGGGTTGTCACCAGCTTGGCTGGCCGTCTGCACTGATACAATTGGCTGTATCAGAGGGTGGGAGAAGCTGGCGGGGTGGGTCCGGGTCGTTGTAAACAGCGACTCCTACAGTTCGGTCGGGGCGCCTGCTAAGCGCGGATTGGACGTGAGGGGGATAGTGTGGTCCTCCCACACGCTACGCCCTCTCAATGAGAATCCGCGCTGCCAGGTGAAAAGAAGCGGTGATTGGCTGGACGTGTGTCGGAGGAAGCACGTGGTAGCCTCCACTCTCCCAGATGATCTGACTGTGGGGGGTAAGTGCGCAGCGACCGGGAAGGGACTGGGAATTGGCATACGACTAACATTGGGATGGGAGAAAATCGGAGGAAAATGGAGGGGGAAAAAGACCAAAAAAAAAAAACATCTTAGGTCCTATGAGCTGTCAACCACACAACCACATCTGTCCATCCACCTACAGTCTGGTCTCAATGATACAGTCCCACTCTCAGCATACAAGATCGATGGTCTGCTGCTGCTGACTCCCAAGCGATTCATTCAAGTGAAACGGAACTGAGTCCAGCTAATGGTGAATAGTTATTTTATTAATCAATTATTGTGTCTTTATTCACTCGTTGTGTAATTGACCAGTTCATATTCTGTATAAGTTCATATTCTGTATATGTTAATAATGACGCTTTCTGTGTTGTGTTTATGACTACTCCTTAGGTCTTTGAGCTGCTGTCTGTCGACCGGACCACATCTGTCCACTGTCCATCTACCTGCAGTCTGGTCACAACGATACAGTCCCACTCTCAGCATACAAGATCGATGGTCTGCTGCTGCTGCTGACTCCCAAGCGATTCATTCAAGTGAAACGGAAGGTGAATAGTTATTTTATTAATCGATTATTGTGTCTTTATTCACTCATTGTGTAATTGACCAGTTTATATTCTGTATAAGTTCATATTCTGTATATGTTAATAATGACGCTTTCTGTGTTGTGTTTATGACTACTCCTTAGGTCCTTGAGCTGCTGTCTGTCGACCGGACCACATCTGTCCACTGTCCATCTACCTGCAGTCTGGTCACAACGATACAGTCCCACTCTCAGCATACAAGATCGATGGTCTGCTGCTGCTGCTGACTCCCAAGCGATTCATTCAAGTGAAACGGAAGGTGAATAGTTATTTTATTAATCGATTATTGTGTCTTTATTCACTCGTTGTGTAATTGACCAGTTTATATTCTGTATAAGTTCATATTCTGTATATGTTAATAATGACGATTTCTGTGTTGTGTTTATGACTACTCCTTAGGTCCTTGAGCTGCTGTCTGTCGACCGGACCACATCTGTCCACTGTCCATCTACCTGCAGTCTGATCACAACGATACAGTCCCACTCTCAGCATACAAGATCGATGGTCTGCTGCTGCTGCTGACTCCCAAGCGATTCATTCAAGTTTCCATAGCACAATGGCAGCTGCCTCCCCACAACCCATGATCCTTCGTGTTGTTGAGACAGACCGGGCTAGATAATTAAAACTCAGTTCACGACCCGCCTCTGTTGATGCACTGATCACGATTATAAAAGAACAGTTGGAAATAGACCTTGACTTCAGTTTGCTGTATGAAGATCCAGACTTTGATGGGAAACTTACTTCCCTTGATGACATTACGGAATTGCCACAAAAAGCTGTTGTGCACATTTCACTTTCGCTCGACTCCAGCTCTCTCGCATCTACTGATATACTTTCAGATATGTCATCTCCAGAACGTCTAAGCAGATGGCCTCCAGGTCCTTTTCCAGTTCCTACATTTGCATTCGATGTTGAGCTGAAACTTAGAGACGGAAACAACGAATTTGAGAAGAACAAGAGACACCTTAAGTTGACAAGAGACCTAAAGCACGACATCTTAGAAAAGCTTGCATCTACAATGTATGCTTTCAAGGCTTATCCAAGTGATAAAGAGTTCAAATTGTATTAGTGTGAACGGCCAGCCAAGCTGGTGACAATGCAGGGAGTTGGATTCGAACACATGAATCCAGTGTCTCCAGCGTTGGTGACAAACGCAATCTCCGCTACGTCACCTGACCGCTCTTGCATTAAACTTTTGAAGGTATTATTTTGACATGACAAGGAAATTAATACCTCACCCCACATCCTTCTTTCAGATGAGTTTCTATTCCTTACTGTAATCAGTGATCATGACACAAGTCCAGTTCACTACCAGCCTGTGACAATCTCTATTGTCATTGAAAGTCATATCATGATCAGCCTCCCCAGATTTGGTGATTCCTTCCTGTAATGTTTGGACTAATCTATGCACTACCCCAAAGCACTTACCAACACCTCAAAAGTGTGTCTATAGAAACTCATCTGAAATGTCTTGTCATGTCAAAATAATACCTTCAAAAGTTGCTGTACTACTTTGCAGATGTTCAGCCAATAGGTCCAAACTACTCAATGTACCTTGTTCTTTATTTTTTATGTAATAGAGAGTTTTACATTTCGAATTTTCTTAACCGTCTATAGCTAGCATTATTGTAATTTCATCCAAGTAAGTTTTAGAGTTGAAAGAGTTTATCAGAATCTCAAAGGCAACATCCAAGTCCCAAACGTTTGTTTCTCGAGGAACAATTGGAGGCAATGGGCATAAATGCCACTCTGCTCTGACTGCTTCCATTGCTTGTAGACAGTGGTAGAGTTAGTGTTCTCAGTACAGAGTACAAGGCGATATACCAGGAGCCATAAACGCAACACAGAAGCGTTATTATTAACATATACAGAATATGAACTTATACAGAATATGAACTGGTCAATTACACAATGAGTGAATAAAGACACAATAATTGATTAATAAAATAACTATTCACCATTAGCTGGACAAATTTCCGTTTCACTTGAATGAATCGCTTGGGAGTCAGCAGCAGCAGACCATCGATCTTGTATGCTGAGAGTGGGACTGTATCATTGAGACCTTGTAGGCAGTAGTATACTGCCCTGTCAAGGCTAACCACAGTAACTTGAAAAAAGTAAAAATTTTGTTATGAGTGAAATTGACTTTGTCAATAAATGTTTTATCTTGTGACCAAGTTTCAGATGTTAATGTCGCTCAGTTTTGGAGATATGGGGTTTTAAAAACTGCAGTAACTACAAAATCACACTCAAAACCCAGGCAGACATTCCAAACAGTGAAAAATGGCTTTAAAGTGTTTTGACTTGCCATCCAAAATGTGTTATAGGTAGATAGATGATAGTACCCAGATTTAACATGTATTAATGAAGTAATCTTTAGGCATACAAAAATATGACATCATTATTTTAATTAACCCCAAAAAAGCAGATACTGCACTCTGCTGCACGATTTCCTTAAATAATTATACAGGTAATGTACAGGCAAAGTGCAGTAACTTCAAATACAATGTTGTTTTCCCTCCAGCTTTCATAACTTAACCTAGCCATTTTGAAAATGAAATTTAATACCTGAATATATTGGAATGATGATGATCCAAATAAAATGGCTAGGTGAAGTTATGAAAGCTGGAGGGAAAACAACATTGTATTTGAAGTTACTGCACTTTGCCTGTACATTACCTGTATAATTATTTAAGGAAATCGTGCAGCAGAGTGCAGTATCTGCTTTTTTGGGGTTAATTAAAATAACTACGTCATATTTTTGTATGCCTAAAGATTACTTCATTAATACATGTTAAATCTGGGTACTATCATCTATCTACCTATAACACATTTTGGATGGCAAGTCAAAAAACTTTAAAGCCATTTTTCTCAGTTTCACTGTTTGGAAGTTACTGCGGTCTGCCTTGACAGGGCAGTATAGTTAGTGTACTGTATAGTGTTCTCAGTACAGAGTACTGTAGTGTTCTATAGTTATCATTCTGCAAACATAGCCTGCTCTAAATGACGGATGGTGCCCCTGACATTCTGACTAACTCTTTCAATGAAAACACCATCTTGTTCCATGATACATCATGGAGCAAATACAGCTGCATTTCCATGTGTAGGTATGTGCACTATTAACAGTATTGCCAGCTGTATAGCGTGTAATGTGGATTGGTATTTTGGTTCCACATTGGCAGGACCCAATATACAGCACAACGTTTGTGAATTTTACATGTGCCAAGCGGATTGACAATTTTCAGATAATCTATACATTTTATTCTGTACTGTACATTTCATTTCAAACCTTTATTTATACTCGTGAAAGCACTGAGGTTTCCCTCATTTACAGTGATGACGAGTTACACATAGAGTACATAGATACACTGTGTTATCCCAACGGTCACAATAGTTGCCGTCAACATGTTTGCTCATTCTATGACCACACTATACAAATTTGAGTAATTCAGCCAGGATGTAAACAGCTCTGGTCATGTGCACTGCACATATTGAGACCCTTTATTATTTCAATATTTGCTGGAAATACATTGATACATCATTCAGCAACATTTTCAGAGCCTTATAACAAACATTATTACACTATTGTGACCAGTGGGATTAAATGTGTAATATACATTACATTGCATGTTAACATGCATGTATTTATTTTCTATATATATTTTCAGATAATCTATACATTTTATTCTGTACTGTACATAGATACACTGTGTTATCCCAACGGTCACAATAGTTGCCGTCAACATGTTTGCTCATTCTATGACCACACTATACAAATTTGAGTAATTCAGCGAGGATGTAAACAGCTCTGGTCATGTGCACTGCACATATTGAGACCCTTTATTATTTCAATATTTGCTGGAAATACATTGATACATCATTCAGTAACATTTTCAGAGCCTTATAACAAACATTATTACACTATTGTGACCAGTGGGATTAAATGTGTAATATACATTACATTTTATGTACATGTTATAACATGCATGTATTTATTTTCTATATATATTTTCTATATATATATTTTCAATTTTAACATTGCCATAATGTTGGAGAGGGCAACACAATGTTTTTGTAAGATAAATAGATGTATACTCTTTGAATAGAAATAAATATAAAGAGTTTGAAGTTGTAACACAATGTTTTTGTAAGATAAATAGTTTCGATGAAGAACAACACCTCCTAAATGCATACAAAAAAAGGGGAAAACTTCATATCTGCACTTTGCGAGGCACTAATACCTGGTCGGTATTGTTAACATACGTGTAATATAGTCCAAAAACAGTGTATACAGTGTTTACAGTGTTATTGTACATTGCTAACATACAGTTTATATATTATATATGTATACTCTTTGAATAGAAAAAAATAAAATAGTTTGAAGTTGATATAATGTGCTTGTGTAGTTATTTTTCTGTTAACTTATTCACATGGATTTTAAAACTGAACCTTACGTTATAGTAACTGCAAATATTTGAGTTGATTAACTTAAACATTTGAGGTCATTAACTTAAAAGAAATGAGGCATAAGAATGACTCAATTTCTTTGAGTCCTGTTAATTTAATCACATGGATTTAAGGTTGAACCTTAAGTCACAGTAACTGAATATATTTGAGTTGCCTCCACTAGAGAACCTTAAGTCACAGTAACTGAACATATTTGAACTGCCTTAACCGAGACCTGTAAGTCACAGTAACTGAACATATTTGAGTTGACACCACTTGAGAACCTTAAGTCACAGTAACTGAACATATTTGAATTGCCTTAACTGAGAACTGTAAGTCACAGTAACTGAACATATTTGAGGTGACTCCACTAGAGAACCTTAAGTCACAGTAACTGAACATATTTGAACTGCCTTAACTGAGAACTGTAAGTCACAGTAACTGAACATATTTGAGTTGACACCACTAGAGAACCTTAAGTCACAGTAACTGAACATATTTGAACTGCCTTAACTGAGAACTGTAAGTCACAGTAACTGAACATATTTGAGTTGACACCACTTGAGAACCTTAAGTCACAGTAACTGAACATATTTGAATTGCCTTAACTGAGAACTGTAAGTCACAGTAACAGACCATATTTGAGTTGCCTTAACTGAGAATTGTAAGTCTTAGCCAACTGAAAACATTTGAGTTGATCAACTTAAAAAATTTGAGGCAGGAGATTACGTAAATTTTTTTAAGTTCTGGAAACTTATTCGGGTTTACAGTGCATGCATGATTTAAATACAGCACTATAGGCCTGTGTTTTCTCTCTATTTTTACGTTTGTTTTTCCCCCACGAAAACATTTTCTCTAAAATGTACATAATTATGTATTCTTACTGTATAGTGCACTTTATTGTTTAGTATTGTTTTTCTTCGCTCGTATGCTACACAGGGCTCCCTTAGAAATTAGATTCTTTCTTTTCGGTGGAATCATTTATAGGGAGGTTAAGTAAAAATGCAACATAATAGAAATAAATTGACTGCGTGATTGAGGCAGTGTCCAGAATAGTCATACTTTACATTTATATTGTCTCGGATGATTCAAATGGTGTTTGAGAGAAAGATTTGCTTAATATTTATTCAGCTGTGGGGATTGCTGACACATGGCCCACGATCCAAACTGTCAAACTTCTTCTGCTTCAACCAAAATGTGGTCTATTTCAGTTCAGGCAACTTCTGCTATTCTATTTGTCTTTTGCACTTGTGTCCCTGTCGTCCCCCTGTCCTGTCACTCAGCGGTCCATCTTCCAGTGGGGAATGTGGCATTCATCCCCATCATAATGACCTCCTCGGGGACCCGGGGAGCTGCCTGTAGGACACTGTCTGACTGTAAGGCAGAGGGCTCCTTCAATTCGGGGGGAACAGTGCGGCAATGTGACACAGTGTGTGGTGTGCGCCGCTGACCACCTCCCCTTGTTGAGAGCACTGTTGTGGGTTCCAATTTCCCCAAGTCACTATGGAAACAAAATGTCTATTGGAGGGGGTAGTTATAAAAATGCTATTTTAAACCATTGCCAATGGCAGTTTTATAAATTCAATCACAGGGCTTTGATGTTCATGAATCACTATAATTGAAATTATGACTTTTTTCTTTCAGAAATTCAGGATAATTTCACAACAATGCCGTTTTCAATGCGAACATGTAGGCCTACCTCTCTCATAGTTACATAGTAATGCAATTGTGAAATAGGACAATTGATGCAAGACAAACCTAAAGTTGTGCTTGAGTCCAAAAACACTGGGGGTGTCATTGAATTTTCGGGCAGCCTATAGTGGTCCAGGCTCACACTGTGTATTTGTGTGTATTTTGGGCTCAAATTGGAAGTCTGAAGTTACTCAATGTAACTTTTTCTTTTTGTTAAAATTGACAATTGCCAGCGTTGCATGAACAAATCACAAGGATGAAACAAATGTACCAGCTGTTTTGAGGCTCTTATTCAGGTCATGTGCAGGATCAGCATCCATGAATGTACTGTAGCCATGTACAGTAGCTGTTATTATGGTCAATCTGTTATGAGGCTCAAATTAATAAGTGTCTTTAGTTCGTCAGTTTGTGTGTGCACCTTATTATAGTCAAGTTAGATATAAATCCCTCCTTAAATGTCATCAAAATACAGTAGATCACATGGAATAACGTATTATGTGGAACTCTGATAATAATGTTGTGGGCGGCTGAATTTGGCCCGCAGGCCATACTTTGGCCATCCCTGGATTATACAATAGACATTTTCACATTCCTGTCCCAAATGTTTCACAACTCATTTGGTTCTTTGTCTGAGGATTTCAATTGTGCTCAAAACTATAGTCAAAGAAACAAAAACAGCACATCCATCCTCAGCTCCCAATGTAGCCTACCTCCCTATTGATAAAGAAAAAAATAAATCCACCAGAATCATTGTAATCAATTAGAATCATGTCTGCGCTGTCGTCTGCTTGACATGTGGTTGTTACCCCCAATTACCTCAGCACCACATAAATTGCTCTCTGTTATGATAATGGAATTGTCTATTTTCGGAGAAGGTGACTGTTCCCTATTTTCATACGATTCTGTCAACAGTCTCTGAGTGGCATGGGCAAAAAGTAGTTTTGAGGTAGTGCTTGAGCAATTACTTAAATGTAATGGAATTTTTTACTTATATTCCATAACATTTAAAAAGGAAATTACTTACTCTTTACGCAAATTTGACTTAAAAGGCACCTTTGTCAGGATCTTCAGCTCTGCTTTCAATACCATCCAAAGGCATCTGATGATCTGGAAGCTACCCCATCTCAACCACCTGCCCTCCCCCCATCTGATCCACAATTTCCTCAGTGACAGACTGAAAGCTGTGCGTTTGGACACAACCACATCACCTGCACTCACCGCCAACACCAGAGCGCCATAGGCTTGTGCCCATTCCTTTTTTTGTATTTTATTTTTTTTATTATTTTTTAAACAAACACATAAACAAACATGACAACACATGATAAGATATACAAGCATTAGTTGTCAGTGCACATCCAATGAAATCACATTTTAGTTAGTTGTCTTATATAGGATATACCCTTAATACCTGTTATCTAAAAACCTACACACATATGCTCCAGCTCGTACCCCCCCCCCCCTTCCGGACCCCCCATTGGATAATCCATCCATTATCCCTCGCTCCTAACCAGACATTACCATTATATGCTAGCTTTTATTTTCTCCACCACTTCTAACCACATTGTCATTTTGGATTCATTGAGACCCAAAATTATTGCTGTAATTATTGATATTTCTTGATAGATCACATCGAGATATGTAATAATCCAGACCTTTCGGCACATTTTTTCCGGTTGGAACCATCGTGATGCTATCAGCTTTTTAGCCACTGTGATACCCGATAAAACCAATCTCTTTAGCTGTGGATGTACTGCACACTCAAAAACATCTAACGTGTATCTTCAATGATTCTATTTACTAAAGTCTCAGGATCGTATAGTGGATCGCTATTGTATCTCTGCTAAATTGTACTCACACGTTTTGTTCAAATGTCTTATAAAAGATTTGGAGTCGGAGCCAGGCGCTACGGTACAAAGACAGTCTCGCCGTCGTTTATTGGAAGATCCAACAGCTTAATCAATCAGGTTTCCAGCAATCAATTATTTCTATTTCTAAAACAGCGTCAGCAGCACGTCTCGATTGGATAGTTTTCAGCGCGGGTTGGGGATCGTCTCAAGATGCTGTTCTCCGTGCCTCGTCGTGGTCTCCTGGTCTCCGTGAGCGCTCCTCTCCTTCTCAACCTGTGGTAAAATATATAGGAATTCCCCAACCCACGCCCCAGTGGTCGAGTTTCCGCACCGTGATGTCACAGAAGGAGACTCCGATCCCTATTCTCATTGGTTTAACACGACCGAACTGGGTTCTCTGACCAAATAAGGAAATGACATGACTATTTCAACCGTTTCTTCCTTCTAATGAAACGGACTAAACCTTTATTATTTGATTGAATAAATGAATGAATAATTTGCTAACAGATTGCAGAATGGGTACAGCACAGCACAATACACACAACTTTGCCAAAGGGATATAGATTAGCAAAAACCCTTTTTGGAAAGTTTATATCAGGGTCGCTCCTTTTCAATTCCTAGTTTTAACCCTTTCTTAACACACACTACTTTTCCAACAGATGAGAAATACAGTATTTATTCTAGTTTTACTAAATGCTTTTTACTGTTACCTTCCAGATTGTGCTAGACTATCTAATCTTATAGTATAATTCAGATTTTAGACTATTGAGGTCACAGTTCTCTTATAAAAACCTGTGTAATGTTTGATGCAAAACTCCATAAGCAATGTATTTAGGAGAAAAGGTCATACTGTTGTTTTTACTTATTTTAGTTTAAGTTCTAAATCCTGTTTTATTTAATTTGGTCTCCCGCTGGTAATGGTCTTTAACTAGTAGTAATCCTATGTGTGGCTTTTTCCTTTTATCAGCGAGTCTGGTTATTCCATTTATCAGTGGTCAATCCGTCTACTTTTTAGTGTCATTTTGCTTGCATTTTCTTAATGTGTCTCCTATAGTTATCTTTTGGTTAATAACTTGCTTATTTAGAGTTTTAACTTTCTGCATTTGTAAGACATAATCTGTTTGGACCAGGTGCATGTCATTTCCTCCTCGGCCTGTTACGAACGGGTAAGTGACTTCCAAGTTGTCGAGGTAGAAGAACGAGACGGAGAATGTATTACTATAACAAAACAGTAGAACTGTTTATTTAACAGGGGAAAAGCATAAACAATAACAGGAGAAGACAATCTGTCTGTGCTTGTCCAGCGGTAGGTACGTCCGTAGAATAGGTGAAGCTCTAGCAAAGAACAAGGAATAGAGCAAATGTTAAATACGTCACATTCTCAACATTCCACGCTGTCAATGAGGAGCAGCAGTCTAACAGCCAATGACAGCACCCAGGTGTGACAGACAATTAGTGATGACAGCAATCAGTGGTGACATACAAGGTGAACAATAACAACAGGAGTGACCCAGGTAGACAGTGGGAGACAATCCTAAGGATGATAGTCTCCCGAACGTTACAGTATCCCCCCCGACGAACGGCACCTGACGTTCACCTAGGGGCCTCGGGATGCAGCCGCCGGAAATCATCGATCAGGCTGGGATCTAATATGTCCCGTTGAGGCACCCAAGAACGCTCTTCTACCCCGTACCCCTCCCAATCCACCAAGAACTGAAACCCCCTACCCCTCCACCTACAACTCAGGATTCTCCGCACCGTATAGACAGGCTGACCGTCAATAATGCGGGGCGGAGGAACCGCAGGGAGTGGCGGGGACAAGGGCGATGAGAGGAATGGCTTCAACAGGGACACATGAAACGTCGGATGGACCCTCATAGAGGCCGGAAGGCGTAGCCTGTAAGCCATAGGATTCACCCGACGTACCACTTTAAAGGGCCCTATAAAGCGAGGAGCCAGCTTCCTGGACTCCACCCGGAGAGGGAGATCACGAGTGGAAAGCCAAACCCGCTGTCCCGGACGGAAAACCGGAGCCGGACGACGCTTGCGGTTAGCTTGCCGCTGAGCCTTAACCGAGGCCTTCTGCAGCGCCGTCCGCACTCTGCTCCACGTCCTGCGACAGCGAGCCACATGTGCCTGGGCCGACGGCACCTCCACCTCCTGCTCCTGTTCGGGAAACAGAGGAGGTTGAAAACCATATTGACACTGAAAGGGAGACATACCAGTAGAGGAGGAGAGGAGGGTATTATGCGCATACTCAGCCCAGGCCAACCTCCTACTCCACGTCGCCGGACACCCAGCAACGTAGCACCTCAGAACGCCCACCAGGTCCTGGTTGACACGCTCCGTCTGCCCGTTCGTCTGCGGATGGAACCCAGACGACAGGCTGACGGAGGCGCCCAGACCGGCGGCGAACGCCTTCCAGAACCTGGAGGCGAACTGAGGACCCCGGTCGGACACAATATCCACTGGAAGCCCATGAACCCGAAAGACGTGCTGCACCACAAGGTCAGCCGTCTCCCGGGCCGAGGGGAGCTTGGGAAGGGGAATGAAGTGGGCCGCCTTGGAGAACCGGTCCACCACCACCAGGATGGCAGTGAACCGGGAAGGGAAGACCGGAAATAAAATCCAGGGATATGTGCGACCAGGGACGCTTGGGAATAGGAAGCGCTCGGAGGAGACCCGCCGGCGCACGGCGAGAGGTCTTACTGCGCGCGCACACCGGACAGGCCGCCACAAAGGAGCGTGTATCCCCCCCCTCTGTCGGCCACCAAAACCTCCTACGGATAAACTCCAGGGTTCTGGTGGCCCCAGGGTGGCCGGTGAGAGAGGATGTATGCGCCCACTGCAGCAGGCGTGAGCGTGCCGCCTTGGGCACATACATCCGACCCGGAGGACCCCCACCGGGATCGGGCTCCCGTGCCTGAGCCGACCTCACCACCCTATCTATGCCCCATGACACGGGTGCCAAAATCAAGGCCTGTGGAACAATAGGGTGGGGCTTCTCCTCTCGACCCGGAAGATCAAACTGACGTGACAGGGCGTCAGGCTTGACGTTCTTGGAACCGGGTCGATAGGAGATGGTAAACCGAAATCGAGTGAAGAATAACGCCCACCTGGCCTGGCGAGCGTTAAGGCGTTTAGCCCCTTGGATGTAAGCCAAGTTCTTATGGTCAGTCCAAACAATGAAAGGATGTGCAGCCCCCTCTAACCAATGTCTCCATTCCTCCAATGCCAATTTGATTGCCAATAACTCCCGATTACCCACGTCGTAGTTACGCTCGGCCGGAGACAGCCGGCGCGAAAAGAAGGCACAAGGATGCACCTTACCATCCTTTAAACATCTCTGCGAGATTACCCCCCCCACCGCGGTGTCAGAGGCATCCACCTCCACAATGAACGGAGCCTCTGTGTCGTGACGGATCAGTACAGGGTGGGAGGTAAATCGACGTTTGAGGTCGCAGAAGGCCGACTCTGCCCTAGGCGACCATTCAAAGCCAGGGAGAGAGGACTTAGTGAGAGCGGTTAATGGATTGACTAAGGCGCTAAAATTGCGAATAAAGCGCCTGTAAAAATTTGCAAAGCCCAAAAACCGTTGTAACTCCTTGAGCGACGAAGGCCGTGGCCAATCCAAGACTGCACTCACCTTGGCTGGATCCATGCGAAGATCGCCCTTCGTCAACACAAAGCCCAGGAAGGAAACGGTGTCAGTGTGAAACACACACTTCTCAGCCTTAACAAACAGTTGATGCTTAAGGAGACGTTGAAACACCTCACGAACGTGCAGTTGGTGTTGCACCATATCGCGAGAAAAAATAAGGATGTCATCCAAATATACAAACACTGACACCCCAATTAGATCCCGCAGCACGTCGTTGACCAGGGCTTGGAAAACTGCTGGAGCATTAGCTAAACCAAAAGGCATGACTAAATACTCATAATGCCCATTAGGAGTATTAAATGCAGTTTTCCACTCGTCCCCTTCTCTAATCCTGACCAAGTTGTATGCATTACGTAAGTCAAGTTTAGAAAAGACCTGTGCCCCCTGTAAGCACTCAAAGGCGGTGTCCATGAGCGGTAAAGGATAACGGTTCTTGATGGAAACGTCATTCAACCCCCTATAATCTATGCACGGCCGCTGATCACCATCTTTTTTAGCCACAAAAAAGAAGCCAGCGCCTGCAGGGGATGTGGACGGTCGGATATGCCCCGCGGACAATGCCTCTCGAATGTAAGTGTTCATGGACACTGTCTCAGGGCGGGAGAGAGAGAACATCCGTCCCCGGGGCGGAGAAGCGCCGGGTAGAAGATCAATGGTGCAGTCGTAAGGTCTATGAGGCGGTAGTGCTTTAGCACGCGTTTTACTAAAAACGTCCGCCAGGTCACAATAGACCGCAGGAACACCTGCCAAATCGGGGTTGGGGGATAATAAAGAATCTGCAACGTCCACCGTCAACCTGGAGAGAGACAAAAGAGGGAGGGGGGGAGGGACGGATGAACTCACGCCAGCGTCAGCGCTGACGCCGCTTCCCATGGAGAGTTCACCCGTAGCCCAATTAATACGAGGATTATGCAGCACAAGCCAGGGGTGGCCTAAAACAATGTCGGAATGAGGAGACATAACAACAAAAAAGTTCAAATATTCCCCCTCGCTACCCGCCACCCGAACCCACAGTTTCCCGGTGCGCTGGGTAACAAATCCACAACCAAGCGGTCGGCCGCCCAGCGAACGGACAGGGATGGGCACCTCTAGTGTCTCTAAAGGAACCCCCCATTCTAGAGCCACCCCCACATGAATCAAGTTGCCCGCAGCCCCCGAATCCACTAAAGCCTTGGCCGTTGTAGAAGAATCCCCCCACCTGACAGTGACATCAAAAAAAGTATGTGAGTCGTGATTAACGTTTATGACCGGAGAGACATGCCCACCTGCTAGCACCTTCCCCAGGCCTAGCGGGCTCCTGCGTTTCCCGAGCCCCGACAGGCGGCGAAGCGATGCCCCGTGCGGCCACAATGGAAACAGCGCTTCTCGTTGACCCGCCTCTGTTTCTCCGCTTCAGAGAGGTTCAACGCTCCCAGCTGCATGGGCTCGTCATCGCCCCGGTGCTCTCTCATTGGCTGGTATGCTGGCCGATCGACACTAGGAGAGGGACGGAAGAGTACCTGTGACGAAGCCTCCCTCTCGCGTCCCCTCTCCCGGTGACGATTATCTAACCGAATGGCCATGTTAATCAATAGATCCAGGCGTTCGGGTAGCTCCCGCGTCGCCAGCTCGTCCTGCATGCGAGTGGAGAGACCATGCAAAAAATGGACACAGCAGGGAACCTCAGGCCAGTCCGCCTCCCGAGCCACAATACGGAAATCTATGGCGTAGTCTGCTACGGCGCGAATGCCCTGCCGGCAGGACATAAGTCGACTGCCGGCCTCGTAAATGGAAATCACCCTGGAGGTATCGAATACACGGCGCAACTCCAGGGCGAAGGCATCCGCGTCGCGGCAGACCACAGACCCACTCTCCCACTCCGCTGTGGCCCAAGAGAGAGCGCGACCCGTGAGGAGAGTTATAATATAGGCTACCCTAGCCACACCACTGGGGAAAGTACGCGGCTGTAGTTGAAAAATGAGAGAGCACTGGGCGATAAACTCACGGCAGCCGGTAGGAGCCCCTCCATAGCGCTCCGGCGCCGGCAGACGTGGCTCTCGGTAGTCCTCCCGATCCACCGGATACCCCCGCTCGCCTTCCCCGCCGATCGATGATGCTCCTCCGGCTGTGGATATCCTCGTTGATGTCGTAGAGCGGGCCTGGCTCACCGCCGCCAACGCTGTCTCCGCCGTCTCCTGAGAAGCCAGGGAAACATCTCCCAGTCGACCCAGCTCGACACCGACTGCCATCTGCCGCTCCATCATGATCCTGAGCTGGTCCCGTAGGCTCACCATCTCGTCCCGTATCTCCTCGTTGGAAGTCATGATGGCTAGAGCTTCTGTTACGAACGGGTAAGTGACTTCCAAGTTGTCGAGGTAGAAGAACGAGACGGAGAATGTATTACTATAACAAAACAGTAGAACTGTTTATTTAACAGGGGAAAAGCATAAACAATAACAGGAGAAGACAATCTGTCTGTGCTTGTCCAGCGGTAGGTACGTCCGTAGAATAGGTGAAGCTCTAGCAAAGAACAAGGAATAGAGCAAATGTTAAATACGTCACATTCTCAACATTCCACGCTGTCAATGAGGAGCAGCAGTCTAACAGCCAATGACAGCACCCAGGTGTGACAGACAATTAGTGATGACAGCAATCAGTGGTGACATACAAGGTGAACAATAACAACAGGAGTGACCCAGGTAGACAGTGGGAGACAATCCTAAGGATGATAGTCTCCCGAACGTTACATCGGCCTAAGAGTCTATCTCCTACTCAATCTACCACCTCCTGTCTTAAACTGTCACAGGGGGGGGTAGCACCTTCCGTTTTATCATTAGCATATAGTGGAGGGACCTATTTTATGACCTTTAGCAAGAATGTCTGCCCCTCACCCCTAAGCCTATTATTAACCCAGCCAGGGTATTTCACTGCTGACACGCTGATTCTTATCCACTTTGAGATGCTGTCTCTTAACTTCATTACTTAGCACTATTGTACATTTTTGATTCAATTAATTTACGACAGTCCCTTCTCTGAGGGGTCTACCCTCATTATGTAACCAGTAAATTTCCAAAATCAAAAATGATATAATTACCATAAAATATAAACAATTTTTAAAAAAATTCAAAAACTTAAAAAATCCAAAATTTCACTTACCTCTTCTTCTTGCACAGTTTATACACATTTATCAGTTATTATTATGACATCCAGTCTAGGTCCGTCTCTCTATGCAAAGAGATGATCGTACCATTCTCAACTTCTTTTCGTTTAAGACTATATTTATCCATGTAATTACCACCTGTGTCTATTTGTGTAATGGACTCTGCAAGAAAAGATTTACCTCACACCAATATAAGACTAACAGTTCTAATAAAAAACGAAGGAGACTTAAACCATAAACATATAAACACTGAATTTCTCCTTCGCAAAAGACCTTCTGAGGTCTACTTCCTCTTAGCTGCAATTCTACCAGTTATCCTCACTGAAACCTCTGAGGTCTATTGATAACCCTTTTTGGCCGTGGCTCTTTCGTTGCAGTTGCGCTAATCGCTCTCTCCTCCAGCGTCCTTGGTTCCGCTGTTGGTACTCCGCCAAAATCCACAGAGGAAAAATCATCATTTTCCAATTCCAATTCATGATCTCCTCTGTCTGGCTCCTGCAAAAATCCTTCATTTCCCCTAGCGGGACCATCATGTTCGCCCCTGTCTGGTTCCCCATAATCGTCTTCATTTTCCCCTTCGTCGTGCATTTCCTCCTGTTCTTGATCAATGAACAGGGGTTCGGATTCCAATTCTTGCCCATCTTGCAGGGCTTTTACGCAATGCGAAAGGTGAAACCACATTGAAGATCCTTTTACCTGTAGCACTCTTTCCGTTGCTCTTACGACCTCGTACGGTCCTTCCCGCCGCGTGCCATACCACTTGCGTCTGAACACTTTGACATAAACGTAGTCCCCTGGTACTATCTGGGGAGCATTCCGCCTATCCTCCTCCTCCTCTGTCTCTCGTTTACTAGAGACATAATCATAGATTGCCCCGTGGAGCTTTGACATGTACTTCACGTACTCACGCATCTCGTGGTCTAGAATATCCAAACTCGGACCTTTTCCTGCTGCGCGCAATCCGGGCACAACCATACATCGGCCAAACAACATTTCGTGCGGAGTTAAACGCAGGCCCCGGATCTCGCTTGATCTACACGCCATCAATGCTAACGGTAACGCGCTCAGCCAACTTAGACCGGTGTGTTGACAGATCTTAACCAATTTGTTCTTAAGTACCCCGTTCATGCGTTCCACAGCCCCCTGGCTCTGAGGGTGGTAAACGGACCCGAAACGCTGTTTTATCCCCATCTGTTGGAGTACTAAACGTACAGTTTTGTTGACAAACTCTTTTCCATTGTCCGACGAGATTCTATCGGGAATTCCGTAACGGCTTACTACCTCACGGCATAAGAACTTAGCCACTGAGGCAGCATCCTTATGTTTAGTCGCGCAAGCCTCCACCCACTTTGAAAATCGACACACCACGACAAGAATGTACCTTTTTTGGTTAATCGGTTTTATCATGTCTACATAGTCAATCACAAGTTCTCTCATTGGGCCATTTGGGGTGGGGATGTGTCCCGGAGACACAACGATCCCTCTGCGTGCATTGTTCTTCAAGCAAATTGCACATCTACTTATTACACAATCAATCTGCCGTAGCAGGTTTGGCGCCCAAAACCCATACTCCTCTATTTTCCTACTCACCTCTCTCCGGTGTGCATGACAGAACTCATGCGCAGTTTGGATCAGCAGTCCGACCAGGCCCGTTGGTGCAACCACAAGTCCTTCATGGTTCCGCCACAAACCTGCCCCATCCCTACTAGCCCCCCTTGCTGACCCGAGATTTCTCTCCACCTGACTCGCCTCTTCCTGAAAGGTCAAAACATCTTTGTAAGTAATCTTATCTTCCAACTCCACCTCATGTGTGATAACCAATACCTTACCTGCTCTGTCCGCACCTGTCACTTGCTTGGCAGCAACATCCGCCATGTTGTTACCTCTGGTCACCTTAGACTCATCAGACTGATGGGCAGCACATTTGATAATCGCAATTTGTTTGGGTTTCATTATTGCTTGCAACAAATCGGTTATCTGACTACAGTGTCTTATGGCGGTACCATCTGCTCTCTTAAAACCTCGCCCTTTCCACACCGCTCCGTAGAGAAAACTGATATTCTGTGCGTAGCTACTGTCCGTATAGATATTACAGCTCTTGCCTTCTGCCATTTTGCACGCTTCAGTCAGAGCGACTAGTTCCGCCAGCTGAGCTGAACAGGGTTGTGTCAAGGCTTCGGCCTTTTCTACGACAAACCCATCACCTTGTGATTTTACTACAGAGTAACCTGCTTTTAGGTCCTCTCCAACTCTGTAACATGAGCCGTCTGTCCATAGTTCCAAATCAGGACTGCTAAACGGGAAAGCCTGCAAGTCAGCTCTAAGTCTGGAGTACCTCTCAGCTTCCTCCACACAGTCGTGAGGTTCTCCATCCTCAGGCTTAGGAAGGGTCTGCGCTGGGTTCACTATGGAACACCTAGTCAAAGTAACATCTTCCTGTTCCAAAATCCTGTAATAATTTTTCAGACGGGGTATCGTTAGTGCAGATTTACCAGATTCCAACAAATTTTGGATCGCATGTCCTACCATAATATTGACTGGATACCCCATCATGATACTTGCAGCTTTCTCGTACATCAGGAAGACTCCGGCGCAATCTCGGTAGCACGGAGGCATTCCCATTTCCACCTCTGAATAGGCGATGGAGTAGTATCCTATTGGTTGTGGATGGATCCCCACTCCGGTGTTTTGTGCCAGTACTGCGCATGCATACCTCTGATCTGAAGAGGAAGAGACATACAGTATGAACTGCTTGGTATAATCAGGCAAAGTCAAGGCCGGGGCAGCTAACATACGGGTCTTTATGGTCTCAAATGCCCTCAGGCCCTCCTCAGTCCAGGTTACTTTAGCACTCAACTTATCATTTCCGCAAACTTTTATCATAGCTCTAAAAGGCCCTACTAGTTCTGTATAATTCTCCACCCAAGTGGAACTATACCCGACGATTCCCAAAAACATCATCATCTGTCTTACAGTCACTGGCTTTGGAGCTTTCTTAATAGCCACCAAATGTTCCTCTGTAATAGCTCGATGGCCTTTTGAAATCGTTTGACCTAGATATGCTACTTTAGGTTGACAGTACTGCAATTTTTTCAAAGACACCTTGTGTCCCTTCTCTGCTAGTAGTTGCAATAGTTCGATAGATTCCTTATGACATGTTGTCTGATCGTCGGCACACAAGATAATATCGTCCATATACTGAATGACTCTGGATTTTAATCTCAGGTCTAACCCGTCCAGATCCTCTCTCAAGATCTTGTTAAAGATGTGTGGGGAATGCTTTAATCCCTGTGGGAGCCTAGTGTACTCATAATGCTCATTCTTATAGGTAAAACCAAAAAAATGCTGGCACTCTTTGCTCAAAGGTACGCTAAAATAGGCGCTACACAAATCTATAACCGTAAAATACTCAGCTTGCGGCAGGATGAATGTCAGTAGTGTGTGGGGATCTGGGACATCGGCGGGATAGTCAATTAAAACCTCATTGACGGCCCTCAAGTCGTGTACCAGACGGTACGAGGTGTCAGGTTTCTCCACTGGCAGCAACGGCGTGTTGCTCTTGGGGCTCTTTGTCTTTCGTAGTACTCCGGCTTCTAGAAGTCCTTTGATTTGTGGCTCGATTCCGGCCACCGCTTTTTCCTTCAGTGGGTACTGACTTTTCCAGGGCAGGGTTGCTCCTGGTCTAAGCTCCACCCTCACTGGTTGAGCAGATTTGATCAGTCCAATGTCGGTGCTATGTTTTGACCACAGCACTTCTGGTATGGCCCCCATCATCTCCTCCTGGAGGCTCAATTTCTGGGGGTTTTCTTCTACTGTCTCCTGTGACAGCTGCACCGTCTGGGGACGTCCCATCCCTGTGCCTTGAATCATTATCTTGATGAACCGTTTGTCCGGGCTTATCCATATGAGTCGGTTCTCCGTCGTCTGTTCGAACTTTATTCCTTCCGCCTCTTTCATCATCCTTCCGATGTGTTGTTGGTCGCACGAGTCGGTCACTTTTAGCGTCACGTGGGGAACGCTGTCTGTGATCTCGTGTTCCTTTTGCAGATAGTTGCTCCGTGCAAGCCGTATTGCTGCTCCTTGGGGACCCATCACTATGCTGGTGGCGTTGAGCTGCACCTCCTCTGGTTGATTTCTCATCCACTCCTCGGCTTGTCTTTCATCCGCATCTTTATAGTACTGTAGGGTGCAATGGTATGGTGTCTCTGGGTTCTTTGCCGCTGGCATATTGGCGGTGATGAATGTCTCCCATTCCAACGCTGGTCCGAGCAATTCCTGGCTTAGGTTCCCCAACCAGTATACTTCCGGGGGTCGGGGGTCTGTTCTTTGCATCATTTCGTAGTATTGGTCTTCTGGGACGTCGATCACACAACCATCAGGCGTGCATAGAATGTTCATCCCCAACATACCAAGGCCGTCTCTGCCCAGTAAGCCAATGGGTGCGGTGTCGGAGACCAAGATGGAAACCGTCGCCTCTTTGCCTCTGTACTTCAGGGTGACAGGCTCTGTCACTGGAATCAGCTTCTTTATCCCTTCAAATCCAATGGTCCGTACATATCGACTGGACATGGGCAGGTGTGTCGCATCTTTAGGTTGGACCACAGTGTACGCCGCCCCGGTGTCTGCCATCATCCTGACAGATTTATTATTCACCGCTACGTGCACTATCGGTTCCTCCCTTAAGTGTGACAATGACAGCTGGCACCCCCCCATTGAACTCTCTGGGCCTCGTCAGAACTCCTGTTCCGGCCCTCTGGACGGATTCACTGGGCCCCTGTTCTGTTGCTGGTTCTGGTCTTGCATCTGGTCTTGGTCTTGGTTCTGGTATTGGTTGGGTCCGTACCACTGCTCCTGGGATCGGCCATAACCTCTTCGGCCACCTCCTCTGTTATTTCCTCGACCCCTGCTGCTGGGTCCTTGGCTTCGCCATCCTTTTTCACAGTTCCGGGCGAAATGTCCGATTTCTCCACAATGCCAACACACCGCCGACGCCGGCCATTCCAGGGGTTCGCTTCTTGGCTGTCCATTTCCTCTTCGTGACTGCCCGTTTGATCCCCTCTGATTTTGTTGTTGAGTGGGTGCCGGTGCTTCCTGTTTGGTGGGCTGTGCTGTTTCCTGGTTGTTCAGTTGTCCACTATTCCCCGTCTCGGCTCTGGGTGGTGTGGCTTGTACCAGGGCTTGGAGGTACTCTACCATCTTGATTGCCTCGACCGGCTGTTGGTACATGAGCTTTCACTGACTTGCCGTTTCTTTGTCTTTGGCCTGTTGTTCCTTCTTCCTGTGCAGCTCCACTTGATGGCTCACGTTCTCCAGGTATGCATCTAAAGGAAGGCTTCCCAGGCATACCACTTCGTTCAGTTTTTGTCTTACCTCATTGGAGAGGCCCTTCTGTATTTTCTCTCTTAGCATCGCCTCTCCCATTGGATTTTGTGCAGGGTCTTGGTCGGTCATGTCTCTCCAGGTGGCGTAGGCTTGTGCCACATACTCTCTGGGGGGGGTGTCAGGTCCCAACGCACCAATGTGGATCTTATCTGGATGCATCAGGGTGTGATAGGTCTCCCGCAAGACCCGCCACAGTGCTCCTCGGTGAGCGGCGAAGAGGTCCTGGTCGTGGGCTCCAGACACTACATACCGCACCATGGCAGCCTTGGTTAGTAGTTCTTCCATGCCAGCGACTCCTACTTTGTGAGAGAGTAGTCGCTTGACATCGCCGATAGCTAGCTGTTGGCCTACCATTATTTCCTCCAGCTTGGCAATCCATGGAAAAGCCCCAATCTGGAGGGAGGGCAACTTCTCCGATATTTGGGACATGTCTGAAGCATTCCATGGCTGGTACTCCAATCCCTGATGTCTTATCATCAAGGGTTGTATGCTGGCCGTAGGCTCTCGGGTACTGGATCTGGTCACTCTTTTTTCTTCCGACCTTTTCAACGCTTTGATTTCATCCTTTGCTTTCTTCATTTGTTCTTCCAATTCTTGTCGTGCGGTGGTGCCCCTTCTCCAGCGTTCGGCGCTTGCTTGGTATCCCGCGGACTCAGTGTCTTGGTCCTCGTGGTAGGACTTTATCTGTGCTTCCATCTCTCGGTTTTCCTTACTCATTCCATGATGTCGTCGCTTTAATTCCTCCATGGTAGCCGTCAGTTTCAGCAGCTGGTCTCTTTCTTCGAGGGTAGGTGCGGGAACGGAGAGTGGGGTAGTGAATTGTGGAGCAGGTACCCTCTTCGGCGTCACTCCTCTGGATGGTCTCTCCCTTCTCTCCTCTTCCTCTCGTTCTCTGTCTTTCTCCTGGTACCTGTTCAGGGGCTCCCATGTCTGTTCCTCGTCCTCTGTGTCTTCCCAGTATTCGTGGGTTGCGGGGGGAAAGGGCCGGCGACGGCTGGGAGCTTGTCTTGACCTCTCCTGGGGATAGTCTCTTCTGTGGCTGAGACTCCTGTCGTATAGACTATCTATTTGGTCGTCTAACTCCCTAATGTCTTCGCTTCGGCGTCCCTCTCCTTCCGCCCAGAGAATTTCTTTCTTTGCGGCAGTGAGCGGTTCATGTATGCATCGATGCCTCTCTTCGTCTCGATATCTCTCCGCCGCCCTGGGATAAGGAATACTGTGGGACTGAACGTCTCGCTCCCTTCTTCTCTCCCCCTCTGTTTCGTCTGCTTCAGGCGTTAGGGTGATTGTTGTCACTGCCCGTCCCATCTCTGTTCTACGGCCGCTATTGTTGGTTATCTTGTATTGGCTATCCATGTCTATCATAGGCAGGATAGGGTAGATTGGTTCCTTATTCCTGCTGGCATAAGGTGGAGGTGCTATATTTACCTCAGTTGCTCTTTGGGAGGTGACTATTGTCCTTTTAGGGGCCTGGGGAGTGATCAGGATGGGAGCTAGCTCCTCTGTCGGCAGGGCCTCCTTATTGACAGTCGAACTGTCCTCACCCATACTCTTCCTTCTCTCAGCTTCCCGAGCGAATTTTGATAAGGCGTCCATTTCTAGCATGCGTTTTTTCCCTCTCGTTGTCATCTTTCCCACTTTTTCCTCCCCCGTTCTATATGTCCTAATTAGAGCATGCAGATCTGATATTATTTCTAAATCAAAAGAGCCCTCAATAGGCCAGGGTTTGGTGATGTTTGGCCATCTTTTATTCCATTTCTTTGATAATTTAATAAGTCTTACCACATAGTAAGGATTGTCCTCTGTGTAAGGATTATTTTTAGCAAGCACTTGTATCGGGTTATCCTCCATCCAACCAATTGGTGTACTCACATCTTTATTCGCCTCCGTTGTCATTTTCCTATATGCGTTTCTTCTTCTCATGTACTTAGAGGTTCTTAATTCCTCTTTCTGTGTCCTATTTTATTTTTTTTAAATGGCAGCAGGCAAGAGTGATCTTTGTATTCCCTGTCTAAGTGTAGGTGTCTATGCTTTTGTGACTATCTCCTACTCGAACAACCGCTAACGGTACTTGTAGCCCTGTCTATTCTCTTCTTTCCCTTTTCACTGGTGATCTGTAGTCTTACCTGACTTGCGGTGCCCTTGTTGCCTGGCAGAACTGCTGAAAAAATAGAGCACAAAATACAACAGTTCTTTTTAATTTTTCAACTGGAATTTCACTTTACTCCGTTTTTTCAGTATGAATATATCTTCTATCTAATATTCATACCACATCTAATTTTTGAGAGATTTTTTATCAACAGTATGAATAATACTTTACTTAATTCATACAACTTTTTCAAATTTTTGAGAGAAGTTGTGATTGACAGTGGTGTTTGCGTTTCCGGTGTCTACTCCCTTATTTCTGCTTCTATGTTGATTCCTCCTTCGTTGAATTTCCGCTTTCCGATGTTTTCCCCGTGGTCCCGCTCCAATATTCTGTTTCACCTCGAAAATCACAAATTTTTTGATTAGTGTCTCAGCCCTTATTACACATTTCATTCAATCATCATGTTTCCATTTTTCAATACTACTTCCCCCCAGTGGACATTTGTCCTCCTCAGACACGTGTCCACTAACATTTGTTTTTACGCACCTTCCGACATCACTCCCTGCACGCCGCGAGGCCCCACCCTCTGTTTTCCGAAGCATCCATTACAGACTCCCCACAGAGGACAGGATAACCTCACCACAGGTACAAGGTAGTTAACGCCCAGGCACCCCACTTTGTCACTAACCCCAGGAAGCCCAGTGCCCTGCTAAACGGTCATGCATAACCGTACAGACTCAGCACCAGACCCCAGGGACCTAACAACTCTCAACCCATTCCTTCTCCGTGTACCTACTATGGAAACAAAACTCATTCACAAAAACAACATTACTTTTATAATATCCCCAGGCACGTCCCCCCAGCACCATACCCCTCTGCACACCCCATCCCCCACCCATCGACCCAGACTGTCCAGCAGTCCAGATAAAAAAATGACAGACAGGGCGTACTCATGGTACCTTGGCACCAACGGAACGCCCACCTCCGCTCGGCCCCCTTTCTCACCCTCCTCTACCGCCATCATCTTAGTCATAACAGGTGCAGCCGAGCGGAGTGACTTCTCCACCGCCGGACCGGCTGCGCAGAGAGTCCTAATCAGATACCCAAAGCATGCTCTAATCACCGACACACACACAACCAATACCACAAATATCACCACTGCATAGAGAACGTACTTAACTATCACCCAACCTATATACCCCATCTGCTCCTGACCCCAATCTTCCCACGATCTCTCCCGAGTGGCATGGAGATCCCTCGTAATGTTCCTCAAATGTTCTATCACGTCCGGCATCCCTACCTCGTCATTATCGGGCACATACGTGCAGCATTCCTGACCAATTAACGCACACGTACCCCCTGAAGCTGCCAACAAAAAATCCATAGCCGCCCTTGTCTGCATCTCCATTAACCTCAACGACCGCATCTCCTCATTCTCTAGGCTAAACCCCTTCGTCGTTGTGGTCGACATCTCCTCAAACAATGCCGCCAAATGATCAATCTCCTGCCAATTAGCATATGTCCCATACGCAGGAAGTGCCACCCTGAAAAAATGATCCGCACTCACAGCTCGCGCCTTCCTAGCCCCAGGGTGCGTCGGCAAAACATCAGTTATTCTCATCGCCGGTACCAGATATTCCAACGCACACCTTCCTTTCCAACCCGCCGGTAACGCCGCATACGCACTTTCACCACAAATCCAATACGTACCTGGGGGAGCCCGTGCAGCCACCTTTGCAGCCCCCAGGCTCACCCCCCCTACACAATTCCCTAGCGTGCCCACATATTTACCATTTTCGCCGTCCTCACATCTCGTAAACTCCTCTGGCCTAACCGCCACCGGAATAGGCGTAACATCCAACTTAGCCTGCTCCGCCACCGCCCCTAGCAACCCCTTCGTTTTATGATACACCTCTAACCTCTCCTTACTCACTCCCTTACATAGGAAGGGCAGATTAAAACCCTTCAACACAGAGTTATGACACTCAGTGACTGGGTGGGCCATAAGCGGTAAACCGGCTGCAGAAGACTCTGGCGCTAGGCCGCACACATAACAATCAGACTTATTCGCACTATCTCCGCACGGGGGCACACACCACGTCATGGAGAGAACTGATATCTCAATCCTACAGCGGGGCGGGGGGCATATACCATAGTATAAACGGGAATGAGGGAACGAGACACTAGGAAGGGAGGGGAGGGAGGCACCTAGGGAAAGAGGGGAGGTTGCATCAATGTAGGGAGGGGGGGGGTACTCCTAGGGAAGGAGCCACGTAGGGAGGGGAGGGGGGGTTCACACTAAACTTCCAGTATCACCACACCTCTGCTGTGCACACTGCACCACATAGGGAGGGAAAGCGTCGTGAGTGAGATTGGAAGGGAGAGAGAGAGAAAGGAAAGGAGAGGAAAGGAGAGGGAGGGAGGAAGGGAGGGAGGAGGGGGGGGGGAGGGAGGGAGGAGAGGAGAGGAGAGGAAAGGAGGGAGGGAGGGAGGGAGGAGAGGAGAGGAGAGGGAGGAGAGGGAGGGAGAGGAGAGAGGAAAGGAGAGGAAAGGAGAGGGAGGGAGAGGGGGGGGAGAGGGAGGGAGGAGAGGGAAGGAGGGAGGGAGGAGGGGGGAGGGAGGGAGGGAGGAGAGGAGAGGAAAGGAGGGAGGGAGAGAGGAGAGGGAGGGAGGGGAGGGAAGGAGGGAGGGAGGGAGGAGGGGGGAGGGAGGGAGGGAGGAGAGGGAAGGAGGGAGGGAGGGAGGAGAGGAAGGGAAGGAAGGGAGGGAGGGAGGGAAGGAAGGGAGGGAGAGGAGAGGAGAGGAGAGGGGGGGGGAAGGGAAGGAGGGAGGGAGGGAGAGGAGAGGAAAGAAGAGAGGAGAGGGAGAGGAGAGGAGAGAAGAGGGGGGGGGATAGGGAAGGAGGGAGGGAGAGGAGAGGAGAGGAGAGGAGAGGAGAGGAGAGGAGGGGAGAGAATGAGGGAGGGAGGGAGGAGAGAGGGAGGGGGGGGGGGGGTGAGGGAGCACACAAGGGCGAGAGATTGAAAGCACCCCGCACATTATACCAGGGAGACCGTGGAACAATAGGCCATAATAATTTCTAAGACAATATCGCCCCCTGCTGCCTTTTTTCGCACATCACCCCTATTGCACCACAGTACCCCCAACATCCTGCAGGAGGCGCCCCCATCCTTCTAACAATACGTGCGTCATCACGCAGCCACACCCCCCAGTACGTCAGCCCACGTACCCACTCAACTTTAACCCCAACTCCCAGAATCCCCTGCACCGAATTGTAGTTAGTCTTCTAGGCCGGCCTCCTACAACACGCCGTGTCCATAATCCTGAGATCTCGTTGACCACCAGAATAGCACCACGCGAGGCTTTGTCACGGGACTTTTCATTTGTTTACAAAAATTATCTGTTTTCTCATTCATTCCTAACCTTCTAAATTCAACTCATTTCCACCCCATTTCACACAACGCCACAGTCACACACATACTCTCATCCAGCATCATAATAATCTTTAGCCCTGGGCAGCCTTGTACAGTATGTAGCACTTAACATTAGCCCTCGGGTTCCAAACGGCAACCTCATAGCAGTCCCCGCCGTAGCAACCCGCGGCGCCCATGTTACGCCGGCATTACACACTGAATTAATACATAGTCAATTTACATCCCTAAACCACATAGTTATACATCTCTACATAGGTCCTCATTAGCCTCGCTACTAAACAGTGCTTTATATACTAACCCCAAACGCTTCTAAGTGCCGTTCTTTAATCCTACCATAAGCGCAGTTACCCCACAAGTGCACTATTCCAAGAGTTACTACCCCAACGTCATTCCCCTTCTCAACCCCTCAATCTTCATATTTAGCGCCGTTGGGGAGCCCTACCTGTCTCTCCCCCAACAGCCAAATACCTCCTTAATAATTCGTACCAAAGGCGAATTACTTAAGCAGATTACGTCGGGTCACAATATAACAGATCTGTATGAAAACGTCTTTCTAAACTCGTCCGTTATACGCGCCGATTCTAAAGGTGAAGCTGCGAACGACGACCTGGTATAAAAGCAACAACCTCTTGGTTGACGCGGCCTGAACGAACACAACCTAGTCTATTACATTTATGATTGCGTCCGTTTCCAACTGACCGCGTCCTCACCTCCTTCTTCAAGCGCTTAATTCTACATCACTACGGCCGATACCAGTCCAATCTTGTGAGAATTGGAACCAAATCTCGGCCGCTTTGATGTCATTAGTCGCTCCGTTCCAACCCTCGATTCACCGCTGCCCAAATTCCACCCTTCTAAATCCATCTCCCTTGCTGCAACTTACCGTTACTCTCCGCCGGCGCGTTGAATGTCCGTAGAGTGTAAACAGTCATTGAAAACGTTGTTGCTCTGCTCCCGAGAGATCTTGTATATTGACGACGTCGTTGCTCTGCTTACTGAGAGATCTTGATCTTCGAAGGATGGTATAGTGGATTTTTCAGCCCAGGAAAACGGCTCCAGATTAACGTGTATCTTCAATGATTCTATTTACTAAAGTCTCAGGATCGTATAGTGGATCGCTATTGTATCTCTGCTAAATTGTACTCACGTTTTGTTCAAATGTCTTATAAAAGATTTGGAGTCGGAGCCAGGCGCTACGGTACAAAGACAGTCTCGCCGTCGTTTATTGGAAGATCCAACAGCTTAATCAATCAGGTTTCCAGCAATCAATTATTTCTATTTCTAAAACAGCGTCAGCAGCACGTCTCGATTGGATAGTTTTCAGCGCGGGTTGGGGATCGTCTCAAGATGCTGTTCTCCGTGCCTCGTCGTGGTCTCCTGGTCTCCGTGAGCGCTCCTCTCCTTCTCAACCTGTGGTAAAATATATAGGAATTCCCCAACCCACGCCCCAGTGGTCGAGTTTCCGCTCCGTGATGTCACAGAAGGAGACTCCGATCCCTATTCTCATTGGTTTAACACGACCGAACTGGGTTCTCTGACCAAATAAGGAAATTACATGACTATTTCAACCGTTTCTTCCTTCTAATGAAACGGACTAAACCTTTATTATTTGATTGAATAAATGAATGAATAATTTGCTAACAGATTGCAGAATGGGTACAGCACAGCACAATACACACAACTTTGCCAAAGGGATATAGATTAGCAAAAACCCTTTTTGGAAAGTTTATATCAGGGTCGCTCCTTTTCAATTCCTAGTTTTAACCCTTTCTTAACACACACTACTTTTCCAACAGATGAGAAATACAGTATTTATTCTAGTTTTACTAAATGATTTTTACTTACCTTCCAGATTGTGCTAGACTATCTAATCTTATAGTATAATTCAGATTTTAGACTATTGAGGTCACAGTTCTCTTATAAAAACCTGTGTAATGTTTGATGCAAAACTCCATAAGCAATGTATTTAGGAGAAAAGGTCATACTGTTGTTTTTACTTATTTTAGTTTAAGTTCTAAATCCTGTTTTATTTAATTTGGTCTCCCGCTGGTAATGGTCTTTAACTAGTAGTAATCCTATGTGTGGCTTTTTCCTTTTATCAGCGAGTCTGGTTATTCCATTTATCAGTGGTCAATCCGTCTACTTTTTAGTGTCATTTTGCTTGCATTTTCTTAATGTGTCTCCTATAGTTATCTTTTGGTTAATAACTTGCTTATTTAGAGTTTTAACTTTCTGCATTTGTAAGACATAATCTGTTTGGACCAGGTGCATGTAATTTCCTCCTCGGCCTAAGAGTCTATCTCCTACTCAATCTACCACCTCCTGTCTTAAACTGTCACAGGGGGGGTAGCACCTTCCGTTTTATCATTAGCATATAGTGGAGGGACCTATTTTATGACCTTTAGCAAGAATGTCTGCCCCTCACCCCTAAGCCTATTATTAACCCAGCCAGGGTATTTCACTGCTGACACGCTGATTCTTATCCACTTTGAGATGCTGTCTCTTAACTTCATTACTTAGCACTATTGTACATTTTTGATTCAATTAATTTACGACACATCATTCAGCAGTAGTACAGAGGGGTGTACAGGTATATTCCAAGTTAAGAGATTTGATAGTTGCTGGGTCACCTCTTTCCAGAATATCTTAACTGGTGGGCAGTCCCAGTACATGTGCATAAATGTCCCCTCGTCCCCATTTGTACATAAGGAGCATTTGGAGTCTTGTATAAGACCCATTTTTTTCAGTCTTATAGGAGTCAAGTATGTCCTGTGAATATAGTTAAGATTGATTTGTTGATGGTCCGGGTTCCTTGATGTGAATCGAATATTTGCTCAGGCTTCTTGCCAATCAAAATCACTTTCCAGGTCTGGTATATCCCTCCTCCAGACGGAGTCTAGGTGGAGGGTTTCATATGAGGACGTTATTAATTGATGATAAAAATCTGAAACAAAACCTCTTGATGTCTCTCTTTCATAGAAGAATTTGTGGTATCTGTGGTGTACAATTGGTATATTTAATGGAACACCGTGAGCCTTCAAACATGCCAATAACTGTGCGTAAATGTAATATGTGGACTTGGTGAGATAAGATTTTTTGCGTATTTCCTTGAAACTACAAAAACCCTGTTTATTGAAGACGTCTCCTAATGAGTGTATGCCTTGCTTTTCCCATCTAGGGAATCTTATAGGTTGTTTTCCTATCCAGAGTGCATTGTTATTGAATAAGGGAGTATGTTTATGCCATTTATGTAGGGTAGAATATTTTTTTTGTGTTTCGCGCCATATCCGGATCGCATGAGTGACTATGGTTCCAAATTTCCGTTCGCATTGCATAATTGGTAATTTGGTGTATACTATGCCCTTCAGCTTGTGTGGAGCTACTATATTTTCTTCTAAATTTCTCCAGGATACTAATGCTTGGGGATCAAACCATGTTGTTAGTGGTCTTAAAGTGTACGCCTTAAAGTAGTGGTAGAAATCTGGAAATGCCATACCTCCGTCTGCTTTGTTTCTCTGTGCGGTGGATCTTTTTATACGTGGTGGTTTGTTATTCCAAATAAATTTGTATGTGGAGGAGTGTAATTCTTTCCAGTAACCCTTTGGAGGGGGTAACGGTAGCATTGAGCTGAAGAAGTTGATTCTAGGTAGGACGTCCATCTTGATTATTGATATACGTGCCTGTACTGAGTTTTTAAGTTTCGACCACCTGACAAGGTCGTATTTGATTTTGTTTTGGATTTTTATGTAATTGTGCTTCACCGTTTGGCTTATGGTGGGGAATATCTCAACTCCCAAACATCTAAATTGTTTTACCATCTGTATCTCTTTTGGGAGGGTTATATTTCTTTTTGCAGGGGCGTTAAGTGGGAGGAAGGCCGACTTCGGCCAATTTATCCTAAATCCCGATAGATCTCCAAAGTCCTCAATCAGCTTGAGAAGATGAGGCAATACTGTGTTGGGGTTTTGCATGAACAGTATTACGTCGTCCGCATATAAACTAATTTTGTGTTGTGTGCCCTTGATTATGATTGGTTCTATGGATTGGGATTGTCTTATATATTGTGTTAAAGGCTCTAATGATAGATCGAATAGTCCGGGACTAAGAGGGCAACCCTGTCTGGCTGAGCGTGATACCGGAAAGATTTTGGAGATGATTGTACCTGTTGTAATCATGGCCGATGGGTCTTTGTATAATACTTTAATCATATCAATGAATCCTTTTCCTAACCCCATCCTTTCTAATACTGCCCATAGATACGACCATTCCAACCTGTCAAAAGCTTTCATTGCATCCAGGGACAGTATCGCCTTAGGTGTGTTGTCTTCCTTGTTGGCATCTAGTACGTGTAGTAATCGTCTTATGTTATCGGTGATCAAGCGACCTCTTATGAAGCCAGTTTGGTCCGGGTGAATTAAAGATGTCATATGCTTTTGTAGTCTGATGGCTAATACCTACCCACCCCAGTTAGGACAGCCGAAACACGTCCAATCTTTCGCCGTCGACTAAAGACTCACTTCTTCAACCATTATCTGAATTAAAAAAAAAAAAAAAAAAAAAAAAAATCTAACCCTAACTAACCATACTGTCATGCACTTGTCCTAATAAACTAACCTACACTGTAGCACTCAACACTTTGATGAACATTGTTACTCAGCTGATAGAGTTGTGCTCTTCCTGATGGCTTGTCGTACAGAACTTGTAAGTCGCTTTGGATAAAAGCGTCAGCTAAATGACTAAATGTAAATGTAAATGTACCTTAGAGTACAGTTTGATATCGGTTCCGAGGAGGCTTAAAGGTCTATAACTACCGCACTCGGTGGGGTCTTTGTCTTTTTTAAGGAGGACTGTTATGAGTGCAATATTGTCATTCTTATGGAAGTTCCCCTCCTTAACTGAGTATAAAATCATATTTAGTAATAAGGGTCCAATTATGTCCCAACAAGAGAGGTACATTTCTGGTGGGATACCGTCTCTTCCAGGAGCCCTACCACTTTGCATTTCAGATATGGCCTCCCTAAGTTCATCTAGTGTGATCGGTGTTTCTAACTGTTTAGCGTCATCCTCTGAAAGTTTAGGGAGAATAATTTGATTAAGATATGTGTCCATTTTGTTTTGAACGAAGGTCGTTTCTGATTTATATAAGTCGGAGTAGAATTCTTTGAATGTATCATTTATTTTTTCAGGGTCTGTTTCAAGTACTTGTTGTGCTCTAATGGTAGTTATATCTGCAAATTTTGCATTAATTCTTAATCGCATGGCTAGTAGGTGACTAGGTTTAGAACCTTGGTTGTGCCCATTCCTGTACACGGTTTACACCAATGACTGCACCAGTCCGTCACCTGTCACTACTGTACCTTAAATACTCAAGACGACACAGCCATTCGTGCCCTAGTTACAACCACTCTGCTCTGGACTATCACACCACAGTTGCACACTTCACCCAACGGTGTGAAGATAACCACCTTCACCTCAATGTCAGCGAGACAAAGGAAATGACAACTGGTCCCCCCCTCACCTCAGCACCCCATTCTCATCAATAACCAAACAATTGAAATGGTTGACACAGTTATAAATACCTCGAAGTGACAATGGACAATAAACTCAGCTTTGACCAAAACACAAATGACACACATAAAAAGGAGTCCCCCGTGACCTCAAAGGATTGCCCCCGCCCCCCCCCATCCCATCTCCTCCTACTGTTATATGACCAGAGCATTATTCAGCCCATCCTACTGTACTGTTCTACCTGCTTCTTCAAATGACTATCCGTTACAACCAGAGCCAAACTCACACACATATCCAGCACCGCCACCAGGATAATCAGTCTCCACACACCCAACATCACAGACATAAACAATGTGGCCATTGCAGGCATTGTGACATCAATAGAACAGGACATCACACACCCACTCAATCACTACCTCACCTCACCGCCCTCTGGGCGCAGGTACAGAACACAGACAGGGGTACAGACAGGAGTGTAAATTACTTGAGTAATTGTACTTTGTTACAATACTTAAGTACTGTTTTTTGGGGATTTGTACTTTACTTGAGTATTATTAGGTTTGTATACTTTTACTCAATTACATTTCAGAGAAAAAAAACATACTTTTTACTCCTTACATTTAAAATGGAGACCTACAAAGTACAAAGTACAAATATCGCAGGTCCAACCATTTTAATTAGTATATTTGTTTCTCTGGCCGAACTAACGGTAACGTTATTAATCCTGCGGCCGCTCTTTATTTAAAAACAGCCAATCAAATCCCCATCAATGGAAAATTAACCCGCCCATACCCATGCTGATTGGTCCTTGTGCAAGACTAGAAAGCGTGGATCTTTGATTAAACCCCTGCTATCAGAAGTTTTTTCTTTTACTTTTGAGTACTTAAAGGAAAACTCCAACATTTTGGGAAATTAGCTTATTTGCCATCTACCCTGGAGTTAGACAATAAGATACATACCGTTTTCTTCTCTGTGCATGCAGTAGGAGTAGGAAGACGTTGGGAACTAAGCTAATGGAGGAACCTACTTCCAGTGAATGATGCTAAGCTAGGCTAACGGTGCACGTCTTCCTACTCCTACTGCATGCACAGAGAAGAAAAAATGTATTTATCTTCTTGTCTAACTCCCGGGTAGATGGCAAATAAGCTAATTTCCCAAAATGTTGGAGTTTTCCTTTAAGTACATTCAAAAGTAGAAACGTTTTGACTTTTACTCAAGTGTGTTTTTAGCCAGATACTCTGACTTTTACTTGAGTACGATTTTGAGACGGTACCCATACTTTCACTTAAGTATAATTTCTGGGTACTTTTTACATCCCTGTCAATCACTACCTCACCTCACCGGCCTCTGGGCGCAGGTACAGAAC
This sequence comes from Notolepis coatsorum, assembly GCF_963971535.1. NCBI lineage: Eukaryota > Metazoa > Chordata > Actinopteri > Aulopiformes > Paralepididae > Notolepis > Notolepis coatsorum. The sequence goes on along the minus strand of NC_140169.1, from coordinate 167,957,273 downwards.
ACTGAGGTACAGAACACTGAGCTACAGAACACTGGGGTACAGAACACTGAGGTACAGAACACTGAGGTACAGAACACTGAGGTACAGAACACTGATGTACAGAACACTGAGAACACTGAGGTACAGAACACTGAGGTACAGAACACTGAGGTACAGAACACTGAGGTACAGAAGGGCCCGCTCTGGAAAAAAGCCTGATCCCCGCAGTAGGGTGACCAGGTCAAAATGGTTCAGTCGCAGGACAGCAGCACTGCTTTTGCGGGACAATGCGGGACACGTAGGGGGGGGGGGGGGGGGGAAGGGGGTGGCAAAAAAAAAAAAAAAAAAGTATTTAAATTTTTTTTTATTGCTAATTAAAATTAAATAAATGTATTTATTATTTAAATGCCTATATATCATATTCGACGCAGACGGTAGGCTATATATAGCTCATTTTGTTATTAATCTTATTAAACTCACCTTCGGTTTTGGGGATATTAGCCTCCGGATTCTATTGCCCCCTTCCCTCTGGACAGTGTCCCGGCGATACTCCCCGTGTATTCTGTTATTATAACAAACAGACCCTCTGATTGATTCAGTTCTCAATAATAGTCGGGCCAGACTTGCTGAACAACTATATGTGACGTCCCCCTCTCCTCCATGTGTGATGGTGAAGCTCCTGTCAGTGGCAGATCCTGCATTCTACCTTTTGGGGATCATCTGAAACGGTGTTCTGCGAAATTCTACTATACCTGCTGGCACGCATGGCGCACGCATTCGCATGACCCACAATCGTTCACACTACAATATCCTGCCACCTTGCTGACAAACGTCTTGTTGAGTCTTGTTGTTGATATATCTTAAACATATGTTTTTCATTGCACCTTTTGAACTGTATATGCATGTAAATATTTGCATGTAATTGGCTTTGCAGCCGAATGTATTTGTAGATGATACATGGCTGCGGGACAGGTGGTCACCCTACCCCGCAGCCATAGCTTGAACAGAAGACCTTGTTGAACTATGGCTGACCCCAATTAGTCGAATAATCAACTAATCGATCGAAAGGAGCCGTAGTCGACTGCCAACCTCTTAGTCGAATGCAAAAAAAGAAAAAAAAATATTAAAAATTATTATTGTTATTTTTTTTATCATTCTTTCCAAAAGAAAATAGGCCTAGAAGCGTGGCTAACGCTAATGGCACGCATACCAGAGGCTAACTGCCTAGGAAAACAGGCACAGAGGCACTGAAAGAGGATTTCACCCATCTAATGAACACACTAGACTAGACAAATATCAAGATGTATCCATCAGTGGACCAATTGCATGATTTTGCAGAGGACAAGGAGCCTTCAGTCGACTCCTTCAGACATTAAGCACCCCCACAGCCCAAATGGAAGAAAACAAATACTTTTTTTTTTATCAGCAAATTTTTGCCAATCAAAGTCGACTATCCAAATCCTTAGTCGGGGACAGCCCTAGTGTTGCTGTGTGCTGTTGGATGTTTGATATGATGTTGTACTGTATGTACTGTTATACTATATGTATTATCTGCTGAGTACAGTGCGGTGAGAAGAAATTTCCCCTTGGGGACAATAAAGTCTAAAGTATAAAAGGCATTTATTTGGCTGTGCTTTTGCAACTCAATTTGGCAGTTACCTACTTAAACTCACTGACAGAGTAGACATTAGGGGCAACGTTTAAATTACTACACACGTTTAAACGTTGCTGCACCTATTTGGTAAAAGCCACCAGGTTGAATATGTGAAAAGAGCTCTATTTTTCAATTATGATTCTGTATAATTTTTTCCTGCTCTGTGCCCTAGATTAACCAATATTCCTTTTCACCAGTTTAAATACCTTTAAAGGGGCAATACAACCCATCAAATTCAGTTTTGCCAACAAGTAATTACAGCTCCTACCTTGTGACTGCAAGATTGCTTTTGCCTCAAAATTACTTGATTTCACTCATGATGGTAATATTTTTAAGATCATAGCTCATGCAGTCCTTTTTACCAGTTTAAATACCTTTAAAAGGGGCAAAGACCTCTTCACATGCCAAAAAGTGATTACATCTCCTATAGCTTGTGACTGACATTGTGACTGACATTTGTATACCTCAAAATGTCTCTCCCTCTCTCTCTCTCATTCAAAGTGTATCTCTCTCTCTCTCTCTCTCTCTCTCTCTCTCTCTCTCTCTCTCTCTCTCTCTCTCTCTCTCTCTCTCTCTCTCTCTCTCTCTCTCTCTCTCTCTCTCTCTTTTGCATCAAATTCAAAACAGAGTGATGCACAAAATAACTTAAAAGAAAATAATAATTTAAAACAATGAATAAAGTGTGCATGAAATAATAGGGGAAAGAAAACGTTAGGAACTTGAGAAACTTCAGAAACAAACATAGTAGCAATGAGAGCATCAATAATACACCTGAGTGAAGTCTAGTTAAAAAAAAAATATATAATAATAATAATAATAATAATAATAATAATAATAATAATAATAATAATAATAATAATAATAATAATAATAATAATAATAATAATAATAATAATAATAATAAATTTTCTTAAAAGTTAATTGTGAGTTAAAAAAAATAGTGGCGTTAATAGAATCGGGCGATAACGCGTTAATACCGCATTAACTTTGACAGCCTTAATATATATATAACCACAGCTATACCATGGCCTGGGTGAATACCGTTTAATGCACTCGTAATTTGGCTCAAGATTAATCACTGTTCTAAATTTCACATACATTTTAATAAGTGATAATGGTGATTTAATGTCTCAATGAAATTCAAATCTGTTTTGCAAGAGAGACTATGGCTGGTATGAACACGTGAGTAGTCTGGGGGGGGGGGGTTGTATTACTATAATTTGATTGATTAACAGCTTTCATTTAATAAAGAGGTTTCACGAAATTCTGAAATTAAATACTTTATTTCAGACATTATGAGCATTTAATCATGCTCCATTTGATTAAAAGCTGCACATTGGTGCATTGTTCTCTCCATTACCTGACTGGAGAGATATGAGCATAATGAAAAATCAGCTTGCGTTGTGTAAACAAGCTCACTTGCTCAGATCATGAATTGATTAGGAGTTAATTGTACGGTTGCCATTGTGTGCAGTTTCATATTATGTTTGCCGTTTATACAACTAAATACAATTTTCTGTGTTGCAGGTGCAGATGGTACATTCATTGAACTTTAGTTTTGGTGGAGTTGAAAGCTTTGCAGTTTTGCCTCATATAATGAAAAATCAATAGTGAAATCATTACAAAGACAATCATGACTGGGTTTCAGCTGTATTTACCCAAGTGGTTTTAACAATCCTCCAGTCCCATGTGGAATTTGCGCAACATATAAAGGAGCACAAAAAAGGATCCTGTCCAGTTGCTAATATTTGCTGTGAACTTTGTACTTTTTCAGCACCAAGTGTTATGTACCATGAGCTTGATCACTCCTGTGTCACTGGGCATGCAGGTGAGGGCTGCTAATTAGCTAATTGCTGGTGATTGGTTACCTGCTGGCAGGTTAAAACCAGTCTCTGAGACACACATGCACTCTGTCTGTGGCTAGAGGAGTGTGTGTTAACACAGAGTTGTCACGTTCTCTCATTCTTTGTTCTTTAGTTTGTACCAGTAATTCATTGTTAGAGTAGTATTTTGAGTTAAACACTAGTTTTGGTGTCGGTTTGCACATAGGTTGCGTCCCTTTGAGCCAGGGTCGTAACAGTTGGGCGCTCGTCCGGGATGAATTTGGAAACAAATACCCCTAGAATTTGTTTGGTGTTTTTTATTTTTTTTGCATGGTGTGTCGTGGTGCTATAGTGTGGGTGGTGTTCGTTACATGTTGTGTAACGTGGGGGCTTGAGCCGATCATCAAACAGGTGAGTATGCCCTTATTTGTTTGTAATTTGATGTGACTACTTATTGCTGTTAAAATATATAGTTTAGTGGGCACCACATGTAGGTAGGGGCTTTATTTTCTGGTTGTTTGTTAGCTTCCTGTGCACCACATACTCCTGGGGCAGTCAGAGAAGTGATTAGCACCATCTACTTGTCCATTCCATTCCATATACTTGACGGGTGGATGGTCAATATGATATTTGGCTGGTAGCAGGTGTGGTTGAAGAGGGTTAGGTCTACAGGGCATTAGTTTAAGGGTAGGTAGGATAGGGGGCCAGAAAACACAGGTAATGTGGTAGGGCTTGATGTAGTTTCTTTTTAGGGTAGACATGTGGTGGGCCGTTTTGACTGCAGTTTAGATGTAGAAGCTCTAGGAAGTCATATCAGGTTATAAGGGGCACCTGTTTGAATTTGTTTGTTGTATTTATTTTGTTTGTTTTGAGTGTTTGGATAGCTTACCTGTTAGCACCTGACCTCCTGCGCGTATGACACATCTATTTATTTCAGGGTGGTTGTTTTTTTTATTTTTATTTTTTGCGAACTAGAAAGGTGCGCTCAGTAGAGCACACATTTCCACCGCGTCTCCTTATGGTTATTGGTATTGGCATTAGCATTCTTTATGGTTCTTCAGTGGTTCTGTAGTGTTTCTTCAGTGGCTCTTTAGTGGTTCTTCAGTGGCTCTTTAGTGGTTCTTCAGTGGTTCTTTAGTGGCTCGTTAGTGGTTCTTCAGTGGTTCTTTGTGGTTCTTCAGTGGTTCTCAGGTAAATTGTGTGTATGCTAGGGTGCTTTTGGTGACTCTAAAGTGAGCAGGTTGTGGCGCTGGTGCAGTAAAGATGGCTTCCATTAAGGATTTTGTTGATCGCCCTTCGCATGACATGTTGGAGAGGTTTTCCAAAGAATAGCTTCTGGAGCTTGCTGTGCACTACAAGGTAGAGCTTACTGCCAGTGAGAAATATTTGAAACCAACTGCCTTGAGTGCTTTGAGGGTTTTGCTCGTTAGGGAGCAGGTGCTTGCGGCAAGGGTGGATGAGCCTACTGTACTTTGTCTGACGTGTCTCCGCTACTATTTGGTGCGGAGGGTGAGTGGAGGCTTAGAGAGTTGGAGTTTAAGGGGAGACACTGCAGGTGAATAGGGTAAAAAAATTAACTAATAGATATCACAATGAAACTTCCCCAGTTGATTACTTATATTAAGACAAGACTTTTTTGTATTACAAGTTTTCTGAAATTGTATGTTTAAATATGCAAATGAGGCATGATCTACTTAAATATGCACTAATTTGCATATAATTCCAGGACAGAAATCTGAACATTGGATAAAGCCATTTTCAAAATTATAGTTTCATTTTGTTGACATATTAGAGCCAACGGTTATTACAGAGGGGATTTTAGATATCTCTTTTTATCACTCCATAAATCAGAAAATACTCCATTCAGTCCATTTTTATGGTAAAATTCCATATTTCGCACATGTTTTTAGGAATAAAATGTGATATAAATCAGGGTATGAATGCGATATCAACAAACCCTTCTGTAAATACCTTCAGAACATAGATATGAATAGAACTGGAAGGTCTGGTGTATGTGAGTGCTACTGAAGTGGAGATTTCTGGCTCAGAGTATGATGAGAAACTCTTAAAACTCATTTTTGGGAAAACGCCTTCAAAGTTCTGTATTGTAAAATGCCATACTTTTTTTTTAAACAGATATTTACAAACACAATACCTAATCAAACCATTAGTAATAGACAACCTAAACACATGCCTGATAACTGAATAATAATAATAATAATGATGTTATTGAACTGAACAGAACTACACACAGGCTACAAACAGTGTAGTACAGTGTAGTACCCCCTAATAGGCAAAAAATATTTGAATAGATATCACTATGAAACTTTCCAAATTTGTTATGTACATATAAACTAAGAAAAAATATATTGCAAGTTTTCTGAAATGTATGTTTATATATGCAAATGAGGCACCTCCCCATTAGATATGTGCACATTTATGGATGCAATAAGGCAAAATGATGTAAAATAAACAACTAAATGTGTGTTATTGACGTTTTATTGTCACTAGTTTCATAGAAGACATGTTTAGGAAGCAAAATATAACAAAATCTCAAAATCAACAAAAAAAGTATATTTGACTATTCACCTGCAGTGTCTCGCCTTAAGGAAAGACAGCTGCTACAAGAGTGTGAGGAGAGGAGAGAGGAGCGTGAGCTTAAGGAGAGGAGAGAGGAGCGTGAGCATGAGCGTGAGCTTAAGGAGAGAGAGAGGAGAGAGGAGCGTGAGCTTAAAGAGAGGAAAGAGGAGCGTGAGCTTAAGGAGAAACACATGTTGCTGGAGCACGAGCGTGCGCAGAAGGAGCTTGAATTTAAGCATGCTGCCTTGCAGGCGGAGGCTCTGCAGTCAGAGTCGCATTCCGGTTTTGATGTAGGCAAGAATATTAGGATGGTGCCTCCTTTTTTTGAGAAGGATGTGGAAAGGTATTTTCCCCTTTTTGAACGGGTGGCAACCACATTGAAGTGGCCTGATACAGCCTGGACACTGCTGCTGCAGTGTGTTCTTGTTTGTAGGGTGCAAGAAGCCTATACTGCTCTGTCCCTTGAACAAAGTGCTGACTATGAGCTTGTTAAAGCTTCCATATTGAGGGCTTATGAGTTAGTCCCAGAGGCCTATCGTCAGCGTTTTAGAGGTTATCGCAGGTCGGAGGGACAGTCGTATGTTGAATTTGGAAAAGAGAAGGAGAACCTGTTTGACAGGTGGTGCACCTCTCAGAAAGCAGAGTCAAGAGAGCAGCTTAGACAGTTGATTCTCCTAGAGGAATTTAAAAGATGTGTTCCTGATACCGTTTCCACTCATCTAAACGAGCATAGGGTATTGACGATAGGCGACGCTGCTGTCTTTGCTGATGACTTTGTGTTGACACACAAGTCCGTTTTTGTGGAGGACTACCGTGTTGAGTCCAGGGATAGGCGTCCTTTTCAGGGGGGCCGTTTCCAAAACCTGTGTCTGCTGGTCAGTTAACTTCACCTCATAGGCGTGGTGGCTCTGCTAGTGCATTCCCAGAAGGGATTATATGTTTCTACTGTAAAGAGCCTGGTCATATCGTTGCTGGGTGCCCGGTGCTTGAACAGAAACATTTCAGAACGGTGGCTCTGGTAGAAACCATATGCAGAACACCTATGCCAACGTTAGAGGGTGATGAGGAAAGTATCAAATGTGTGGACAAAGAGCTTGAGGGTTCCTCAAGATTTATGATGGATGGATTTGTTTCCCTGACTAATGCACTAGAGTCCCAACAGGCTATAACAATTTGGAGAGATACCGGAGCTTTTCAGTCCCTCATTCTGGAGGGGATTTTGCCGTTTTCAGAAAAGTCTTCTTTGCACTCCGGTGTCGTTGTTCGTGGCTTTGGAGGTGGATTGGTGGATGCACCTTTGCATGAGGTCACACTCAATTCTCACTTAGTATCAGGCAATGTTGTTGTGGGGGTATGTTCTCACATTCCCATAAGAGGGGTCTCCTTCATTCTAGGGAATGATTTGGCTGGTGACAAAGTGTTGGCTACTCCAGTTGTAACTCCCATTCCTGTGGTTTCTGAGGTCCCTAATGAGCTGGCACAGAAACATCCAGGAGTGTTCCCTGTGTGTGCTGTGACACGGGCAATATCAAAGGACAAAAGTGATGTTGTTGATACTTCGACTTGTGACATTACACTTAGTGACACATTCTTTGTTGAATTGAAAAGTGTACCTGCTGATAATTTTGGAAAGCACACTGTTGATGTACCTCTGCATGATGATTGTGTCCTGTGGAGCAGGAGCCGCCTTCGCGACCTGGTCTGATGAGTGGCAACCATTTTGATCAGGACAATGTTATTTTGTGTGACGCCATTTTAGATGTTGTTCCAGACGCTTTTGTGACTGATGTATTGCCATGTTCCAGGGACGGTGGGGCTGTACCTGAGGCGGTGCATCCTACTCTGGATGTTCACGGTTTGCAGTATCCTGAACTGCCAGTGCCAGGTGGGATGGATATGGGCGCTGTGGTGGTATCAGAGATCTATGGTTTTTGTTTTTCTGTGTTCTGTCCTGTTGAGCGCAGTGAGCTTAGCTCTCAAATTGATTTTGGTTTGCTGTCTATTTTTGACAGGTCGGTATCGGTGGAGGGGCCTGTTGAAATGGAGCTCATATATGATAAGGTCTTGGTTTGTCGATGGGGTCCTAAGTCTTACGCCTCAGTGGAGGAGGCGCCTGCCCCACTCCAGCTATATACCGCAGTGGCGGAACCTTTTGTGAGGTCTAGCTTGCCCGAGAGTTGGGACAGGGTTGTTTTTTGTTTTACACAGCATTGGCGAATGTTCCACAGTGGGGAGCATGCGACACGGTTGGTGGTCGTGTTCGACAGGGGCCGTCCCGTTATCGCTGTTGTGGTAGTGGCCCTGACAACTAATGGCTCACAAAATTTTGTGTTTATGGGTTTGATGTGTGGTGGTTGCCTCTTTGGACATTTTGGTGGGGGAGGTGTTATGTACCATGAGCTTGATCACTCCTGTGTCACTGGGCATGCAGGTGAGGGCTGCTAATTAGCTAATTGCTGCTGATTGGTTACCTGCTGGCAGGTTAAAACCAGTCTCTGAGACACACATGCACTCTGTCTGTGGCTAGAGGAGTGTGTGTTAACAGAGAGTTGTCACGTTCTCTCATTCTTTGTTCTTTAGTTTGTACCAGTAATTCATTGTTAGAGTAGTATTTTGAGTTAAACACAGGTTTTGGTGTCGGTTTGCACATAGGTTGCGTCCCTTTGAGCCAGGGTCGTAACACCAAGCAACAAACAATTTTCTTCATTTATTTAAAGAACCATTTGAGAAATAGAGAGACTGAGTTGCCGGTTTGTGTGGTGCTCTTTTAACCATATTATCAACTTTTACTGCTCGTAAAAGTCGACATCATCGATGTTCTGTGTTTCACAATTTCAGACCTGACCTTGTTGTTAATTGTCACAGTCGAGCCTGGACAGGATGACTCGGATGATTTAGCGTCACCAGGATTACTGGTGCGGGAACCTGAATCTCAGCACAGAAGTCCGCTCAGCGGCCAATTGCATCCATTTTCCATCGGCTGCAAGCAGTCCTTCATGTGTCACAGTCGGCAATCCGAGAAATGGTGGGAGATTTATTTGATATTGGTGAATTTACTGGACAAAAATAACTAGAAGAATGATATTTTGAAGGGGCATAATTGCACATCTGGAATTTACATCATCAATCATCATTGACTGAAGCATTAGATTAGATTAGATTAGATTAGTTGGTATCTAACCATAGTGTATACAGTGCATTGCAGTATACAGTATAACATGTCATTATGTGGAGTATATATGACAAAGCTACAGAGTAACTGTGCTAAGCTAATGTATACAGTATTATTATATACAGTGGTACAAGTATGAATACATTATGGTGATAAACCAGTCTAGCCAGTGGTTTAACTATGAGTAGGTATGGTTACATATACAGGTATAGATACATATAGTGTAACAGTGTTATTGTACATTATTATACAGTTATAGGCAACAGAGTTCAGAGTTCGCCTCTTAACACTTTCTATGCCACTCACGAGTTTTCTCGGAATTATTAATATCTTGTTGAAAGCCACTCACGAGATTTCTCTGAATTTTTTTTTTTTTTTTTTTAGCGATCTGAAATCATATTGCATCACGCGAGCCTACCCTAGTCTACCCGAGAGCCGCCGGCGATCAGATGTGGAAAAAAGCGCCCCCCTATCGTCTCCCAGATGACATAAGGGATTTTGGAATGGACTCAATGAAAATGGATGTGGAAAAAAATCCTGTACTCCACATTTTCCAGTCCACTGATGCAGCCGGGGTCAGAGTTCATTCTGGAGCCTCTGAGCCCTGCGGAATCATGTGTTCTACTGTACACACGTTGGATCTATACACTTATCGATTTTTTCGAATGGTGATCAGGAATTGTAATATACCAGTTGGATACCATCTGATGTCAGGTAAGGAATCTATGTTATCAGTGTTAGGATAATCAGACTCATTTTGATGAAGATATAAGCTGTTTTGTGAAATGTCCTCTATCGGTTTCACTGTAAAAATCCAAGAGGAAATGAACACAGCGATTATCCGTGCGCGGCTCGAATGGGCGTGCGTGTACGTATAATATTGATCATCTAGCGTTTATTTGAAAACGATTCATAAATAGGCCGACAAATATCAACGTTCTGGAATATTCCAGTAAAAGACGATTATCATAGAATGGCCCAGAATGGACTGTTTTTACCTCAAAACTGGTGCTTTTCAAAATGCTCTCAAACGGAAATGAAGCGATAAAAAACCAATCTGCCTTGACAGCACTGACTGGAAAAGGATTCTTTGATAAGCGACGGGCAGATTAGACACAGCCATAATTTAAAACATAGATTAGGCGATATTAACGATAACATTAAAGTGGATGGTGGCATTCAAGCGCTAACTCTGGCGCCACCTGCTGGCACTGAAAGTGTTAACAAGCGGGCAGAAAAGTGGCAATTTTTTAACTTGAACTTGAGGACTGCATACTTTTTTTGCAAACCAAAACAACATACTTTATACTTATAGCACATGCATGAGCCTGGTCTCTTTTGAAAGATGACATTCTGAAGTTTCTGATTCCAGAAAAAAATGCACTTTCAGTCCTAACGTAATAGAGTTACATAGGTCTGAACTTGAGTTGTAAAAAAACTTGTTACTCAAGTTTTTCTGTAGTAGTTAGTAGTCCAGAGGTAGTATTTCCCCAGAAGGTGGTATGGCTTACAAATCCAGACGGAGCCATAGCCTGAAGCGTTATGTAGTACATATCCAAATTTCATAAAGATCCATTCAGAAATGAGTGATTAGGAGTGATTTTGGTAAACTGTGTACAAAGAAAAACTCAGTTTTCTCATAGACTTCAATTCATTTGGCTTCCTGTTAAATAATTTTGTTGTTCACCTAGATCCCTGATTCACACATCCCCACATGGGGTATCATTGGAAGCCACACTCATTGGCTACAACGATCCACAATCATTTTCGAGATCGGATCTAGATTGACGGAACTACTGCAGCCTGAGTCGGGAGTGGTATTTTGCGCAATACCGTGTACTTTGCACAAGCCTCAAATACCAGCATGTAACTCGAGAACCGCTGAACGGATTTTGTCGGATTTTGTCGCTATCGACAGGCAACAAATAATCCGTCAATTCGATCTATATATTGTATTACAAAATATGCACAGCCGAGCCACTAGGGGTTGCTAAAGTGCCGGTTGCAAAAAGTCCGAAAATCTGCCCTGATATGGGCTGTCGCAGTTTAAGAGGATTTATACTAGGGCTGCGACAATTAGTCGACGATGTTAATGATGTAATGTTGGCGATTTGCATATTCATGACAGACGGTTGTGGTAGACTACAGTAAACAGATGTCCTTTTATATGAAATAACGTTAACAATGAAGAGGGACATGATGTTGAGGCCACAGTACCAGCGAAAATAACTAACCGATATTTCAGCAGGGCAATGCGTATTAAGTGCACAGGACGAGCTACACTACTATTTATGTTAATGTTAGGTAACATAATGTTACAGTATTAATGTGAGATTGCCCAAAGGAGTCAGTCTCATCCAAAGTGAGGGGATTATTTAAGCAAAAACACAATAATATATGGTTGGAAACGGCATATCACAGCAGCACGACGGCCATGCACTCATGCCTCCTCACACATACCCAATCACACACACAGCAAATTGGGGGGGGGGGGGAATCAATAGTATGCTTGTCCCCAAAAAACACACAACCTGAAGCCCCTTAAACACATAGGGGAGAGTGGGGTGAATAGTGCCACTTTTGACTTAAAGTGCCTTTAAAGCAAGGGGATTACAGTAATGCCCCCAACTAAAATATGTACATATAGTTTAGGATGTTGTGCATCCCTGGGGACAATCACTTTGGATCTTAAATAAACTGTTTCAGAAATATAGCTTTAGAAAAGAAAAAAAAAATTGTGGCACACTTGCCCCCGGTGCGGGGTAAGGTGTGCCATTAGAGAGAATACACTGGGGTAAATTGTGCCATTGATAATTTTAAGTAAAACAGATAATTTTAATCTCAAAAGCTGTAAAAGCATCCTGCAGATCTTCATCTCCTTTCCAACCTGACATATAGTCTTCCCCTGTTGCACCTCTTTCACTGCTCTTTCCAATTTCTCAAGAGGAGTTGAAACCCTGTCTGTCTTCCGTTTGTATCTGCGTGGCATGATGGATTTTGGTCTAAAATTAAGAATATAACATCGTTTTAGTGATCAAATGCAAGAATGCAATGTACAATAACAATAAAATACAATAAAGTAATATATATATAGTTAATAATTATAAGTTGGGGCAACTTAACAAAGAGAATATCTGGCACAACTTAACCCAGGCCCTTTGGCACAAATCACCCCAAGCCTACCATTTTGAAAAAAATGCATCCCCCAGCTGTTTTGAGCTAGCATCATGCTAACTGTATATACTCATGGTGTAGCTTACCAAAGCACTAAAACATGTGTGAACTGTTTTCAAAGTTGTCTATAATTGTTCAAACACAGCAATAAAAAAACCTTGATCATACAAATTTTACTTTGGAGGGCAAAAAAATATAGTTTTAACTTAAATGTGCTTACCTCTCAAGCCAGGTGTCTGCAGGTTGAGTGAAATGGATGCCTCTTCAAAAATATGTTGTCACATGACCAACTTCTTCTATGGTTTTCTAGATAACAGTGGTGGAACTACATGCCCCTTGGCACTACTTACCCCACTCTCCCCTATGCACTGGACTCCTGGCAATCTGCACACAATGCAGAGTTTACCCAACCAAGTCCTAAATCTGTGCGTAATGCCAAACTGAGGATCACAGGCAGATTATTGTTCGCATAATTCATACAGCGAGTGAGTGGACGACGTATTGATTAACATAGACGAACCATGCTCCATACACAACGATGTTGCGTACATGTGGCTTTAGTCTCATCAAGATTTTAGCAAGTTTGCGATAATGTGCCCAATATGTTTCAAACAGTGTGGAGGCGAGACTGCGGCAAAGTCGTACATTTATATTAAATGTCAACAAAAAAAGTATAAAAGTGAGTATAGAGGTTTTATAATTTCTTAGATACTGATTTAAGGTTTCCAGGAGGAAGTAGGCTAATCTAGCTTTACTCAGCACTATGGAGGCCTTTTGCTACCAGGAGTTGTCACAATCACGGCGAGAGCCTCAATATCTCTACCTGATTCCACGCCCTTATATGGGCAGCTTCCGACGCCATCTTCCCCACGCTGTGACCTGGCAATTATCAGCCCAGCTGAGAGTCGTCAGCTCATCAACGGTCCGGATATCAACCCTGCGGATCCTGCTCCTGATCGTCTCAGTGTTATCCTATCTACCCTAGGTACGAGGACGTACTTAGCCTTGCCTGCTCTGTCTGTACTGCCTGCCATGTCCTAACCTCTGTTTTCCCTGTGCCCAGGACCACCACTCTCGGACAACGCCGTCTCCTGACGTACTACCTGCCTGGGCGTTCCTGAGGACCTCAAGCAAGAGTCACTATACTCGTCCAAAGTCGCACATTCTTGTATATTCTCTACTGCCTTGTCTGCTTGGTACCCAAAGGAATTAAAAACCTACTTAAAACACTCCATTCTCTCTCTCCCTGTGTTCTGCTATTGGGCTCCGCCACCGCTGCCCTAACAGGAGGAAGTAGGCTAATAGAACTTTACTCAGCACTGTATGGAGGCCTATTACTACCAGGAGTAAATCCAGCATTACTCTTATTTTTGTCCTCATAGGCACAGTAGCCTATACTTGTAGGTTTGCAAACTTTTATTATCCATATTCATCAGATGGTTGTTAGCAGCTCCTGCTGGTTTAACACTTTAACCGCCGAAAACGCCGGAACTCGTCATTCCCCGCCATGCTCATTCCGCCGAGGACGCCTTAACTCGTCTTTGATCTGTTTACATCTTTTTTCGATTTTCCCAGTCTGAACTTCACCGCAGAGCTTTTGGCAGAGAGTTTGAACCGGAAACTGCATTTCCTCGCAAATTACACTAGGTGGCAGTGTCCCCCTATTTTCTAACACTGTATCACAAGAGAATGAATATTGCACCCCACAATGAAGCTGGCATTTGATTGGCCAGCATACCTGACCACAGGTATAAAAGTTTGCGGCATCCCAGAATCGACAAGGTTTTGTAGGGGAGAGAGAGAGAGAGATAGATAGATAGAGCGATAGAGAGAGAGAGATTGAGAGAGAGAGATTTGTATTGTGATCAGCCTATAGTCTATATTTATAGTTTTATACAGTATAGTGGTAGTATCAGAATAATTGTAAGGTTTCAGCTGTGCTTTAGAAGTACTTAGTCGTGCTAACTAGTAGTACTTTTGTGAGGGATTAGTGTGCAGTTTAGTTAGTATATTGTAGTAGTAGTAATAGTAGTTTGATCAGTTAGTAGTTCCATTTAGATCAGTATGAGGAGACGTAGTGTAGGTAAGCGAGGCGACAGACCGATGGCGCATCGGTTTGTTCAAACGAAGCTGGCATTTGGACCTGCCGTTGCAGCAGCAGCAGCAGCAGCACCAACGACCGGTCCTTTGGTAGCACCGATCGGAGAGAGCCGTGAGACCGTCGCTGGGCCCAGCGACGTGTCTCGCCCCGGGACCGGGAGCAGCTCTCCCCGTCGTAGTTCGAGGAAGAGGAAGGTGGCCGCTGTGCTGATCTCTTCTTCAGCCTCATCGGACAGCGATTCAACGGTCCATGAATCTGATGGGAGCGCCGATTGGGAACCACCAGGTAAGGTCGTATATATGTGATTGTGTGTGTGTGAAACGTGTATATTTGTTGATGATTTACCTAACGCTAATTGATTCATTGTATACTGTGAATATGTAACGTTAGTTCGCCAACCAACGCCGTTATGCATTCATTTTATAGCTCGGGAGTCATCTGACGAGGATATTGATCTGGGTCGGAGGTACTAAATCAAATCAAATCAAATCAAATTTATTTATAAGGCCCGACAACACACGTCCCCATGGGCCGTACAGGTCTTCTTTAAACAAGTCAAGAAGAAAACATAACAATAAGTCAAGAACAGAACAAGAACACCATAAGGTCCAAACATTTTTAGATTAATGCAAATAAATGAAAGAATGCAAGCACTCCCAGACATACCCCACGCGAAGGTAAGGAAAAACTCACTAAAACCTAACAATAGGGAAAAAAGCTCCACAGGCAGTGTGGAGGAGAGAAACCTTAGAAGGGCCATTCAAGGGGGGATCTCCCTTCTTAGATGTTGGTGATAGTAGTGTTGCAGACGGACAGTTGGTAAGCATGCACTCATGTGTGTAGTGAAACACAGATGAGTGCATGCAATAGCAACTGAACATTTTGAAAGATTATGGATCTGATTCATCTCACGAGTCCGACAGGGGGCATGGTGGTCGTGGTGGTCGTGGTGGTCGAGGGGAGAAGGGTAAGTCATGTTGACGAATGCAATGTGAATATTGTGTGTTTACATGCATGTTCAAATCGTGTGTGTGTGTGTGTGTGTGTGTGTGTAACTATCGATTTGAACATGCATGAATAAGATAATGGAAATAACATCCAAATCAAATATAAGCAGATCACTGCATCAAAGCCTGCATATCACACACACACACACACACACACACAAGCCCTTGTAAAAAAAAAAGGAGGCCCTCCATCTCACACTTCAAACAGGCCTACAGACAACATCTGATGCTAGAACACCTCTGCACTCACTGTGTGTATAGCATTTAGCACAGTCCCAATAGCATTGATTACTACAGCACACACACACATGTACATGCTTTGATGTACAATGGCCGCTGATTTATTTTATGTTCATTACAGGATCTGACACAGAGTCAGGCGGTGGTACACCAACATGCTTGGGTATGTACTAACTACATTCATGTATGTAAATGTATTACTATTGTGTTTTATGAGACTTACTTACTGAATGAATTTAATCCAATTCAGATTCTGGCACAGACTCGGCAGAGAGTGACACAGAGACTGGCAACGACATAGCATCACATTCTACTCCTGCAGGTAATTATACATAAAATATAACACATAATGCTATATATATATATATATATATATCATGTAAATAAAATGACAATACGTTGCCCTAGTGTAATGTATTACATCATGTGATTCTAGAACTGGATGCTAGTCTGGACATGCTGGAACCCGTTGCAGGGCGGAAACGCACATCTAAGCGCGGTAAGTTGGCCTAACTCTGCACACCACTTCCAGCTCTGACCTCTGACCCCCACACCACGTCCAGCTCTGACATCTGAACCCCACACACACTCACTCATTCACTCACACACAGTTTGTAACTACGTGGCATATGAATGTTTGTCTACAGTAGGGGTGTTATAGTATATTTGTATAATTGACAGGTCGTGGAGCGAAGAGCAGGTCTGCGATCCGTCAGGAAGAGGAGAATGCCTGGTCTCGTGAGGGCTGGGTGCCTCACAGGATCCCCTTCACAGCCCAACGGGGGTTGCTCCAGGACACCGCGGCACTGAAATCGTACTGGCCTGCAAAATGGCTAGATCTGTTCCTGACGGATGCTTTTCTCAATCCCATTGTTGCCCAGACCAACCTCTACGCTGATCAGTGCATTGCCCGGCTGGACCCCACGCTAACCAGTAGCAGGGCACTGCATTGGATGGCCCTCACATTGAAGGAGCTGAAGAAGTTCCTTGGACTCAATTTCCTGAGCAGTATCCTTTGGAAGCCTCGCGTGGACAAGATGTGGACCACTGACGATATGATGTACACACCATACTACTCGGAGACCATGCCACGCAACCGGTATGAATTGATCTGGCGATTTCTCCACTTTGCGGACAATACATCCCTGGATGTTAGAGACAAATTGTGTAAGGTACGCCCTGTAGTCGACCATGTCAACGTGAGGTGCAAGGAACTGTACCAGCCCGAACGTGAGCTCGCCATTGACGAGGGGATGATGGCATGGCGAGGCCGCCTGACCTTCCGTGTCTACAACCCCAACAAGCCAACCCGGTATGGCATCAAGTCGTACTTCCTGTGCGAATCACGCACAGGATATTGCTTTGCATTCAAGCCATATTGCCGGGATGGCGCGAACCTGGGGGACACGGTCGTCGGTCTGCTTAGACGTTTGTCTGGGGCCGGTTATACGCTGTACATGGATAATTTTTACAACAGTGTACGCATGTCCGCCAGGCTCCGACATTTGAGGACCGACATCTGTGATACCCTCAGGAAGCACCGGGGGGAGCCAGCCATCATCAAGAACGTGACCAAAGCTGACATCCGTGTGGGGGAGCGCATTGCGGTCAACAATAAGCAGGTCCTGATCGTGGCATGGCGCGATAAGAGGATCGTGAAGACCATCAGCAGCTACCATGAGGACACCATGGAAATGGCGAACGTGTGGCAGAAGCAGAAGAAGGGCAAAGCGCTGAGGGTGGAGATGCTCAAGCCGTCATCCATCATGTCGTACAATAAATTCATGAACGGCGTCGACCAGCTGGATCAAAACATCTCGTACTATCCGGCTGCACGTAAGACTGGAAAGTGGACCAAAAAGTTTGTGATGTATCTGATCCAAATATGTATGTTCAACGCTTTTGTCTTGTACAAAATCAGGCACCCACAAGGCTATTATTACAACCTCTTCCGGTTCACCAGGGCTGTGGCGCGGACCTACACAGGGGGTCAGGAGAAGAAGATTCCTGGGGTGACAGCGGAGATGGAGGCGGAGGCGGAGGCAGGGGGTGGGGGTGAGGAGGAGGCAGGGGGTGGGGATGAGGAGGAGGCAGGGGCTGAGCAGGTGGGGCGTGATGGGCAGCGCGACCCTAGGGCCCCACCGGGGGACCCGCAGAGCAGATTAGTGGGTGGCTTTGTGAAGCATGTAATGGTTGCATACAAAGCCACCCCCAAGCAAAAGCTACCGTGTAGGAAATGTCGGGTCTGCAGTAGGCGTGGCCTCAGGAGTGAGACCAGATATTTTTGCACATTGTGCAAAGTCCCCCTGCATCGTGACAAATGCTTCACTCTGTACCACACAAAGAGGGATTTCTCTAAATAGTTTCTTTATTAGTTGTCATACAGAAGTACAGACTACTTCTAAATAATCCGGCAGACAGAAGTACAGATTACTTCTAAATAATCCATCATTGTGTGATACAGACAGAACCATGTGTACCGGTACATAGTATAGCTAGCTGAGAGTAGTATAGTATAGTATAGTATAGTATAGTATAGTATAGTATAGTATAGTATAGTATAGTATAGTGTATGGGTAGTTGCACTGTTTTCTGTACAAGACAAATGCATTGAACACATGTATTTGGGCCACGGTTGTCGATATTGCATAGGCATGTTTGGACCACTTGCAGATGAGACGTTATGTTAGCGATCTAGCTGTGTCGACTCCATTCATCATTTGCATTGTGTGTGTATATAGTTTATTTTTTTATTTATCTTTTTCCCCCCTCATTTTTACCGTTTGCACAGAACCAATGGTTGCTGACAGTCACCCAGTTTATAAAAGTATATACTGTAGGTAACATACCACACTTTTCTAATGCAGTCCATTGGCCTCTTATTTATATACTTTGGAAGCATGTATTGGATATTTTTTGGTCCACAGATCATCTGGCGCTTCATCCATTTATCAATGGACAATGCAGTCATCGATGCGAGAGACCAAGTAAGATATGCCCTGTAGTTGATCATGTGACGTGCCTGTACTGTGAATGTTACCAGCAAACTTCTAAATGCACTGAAACAATGGTTGATTATCCTCCAGTGTTCACTTTTTATAAGGTATTGTCTTGGTAAATTACCATAATCCTATACTGTGAATGTTACCAGCAAACTCCTAAATGCACTGAAACAATGGTTGGTTATCATCAGCCAGTGTTCACTTTTTATAAGGTATTGTCTTGGTAAATTACCATAATCCTATACTGTGAATGTTACCAGCAAACTCCTAAATGCACTGAAACAATGGTTGGTTATCATCAGCCAGTGTTCACTTTTTATAAGGTATTGTCTTGGTAAATTACCATAATCCTATACTGTGAATGTTACCAGCAAACTTCTAAATGCACTGAAACAATGGTTGGTTATCATCTAGTGTTCACTTTTTATAAGGTATTGTCTTGGTAAATTACCATAATCCTATACTGTGAATGTTACCAGCAAACTTCTAAATGCACTGAAACAATGGTTGGTTATCATCAGCCAGTGTTCACTTTTTATAAGGTATTGTCTTGGTAAATTACCATAATTTTATACTGTGAATGTTACCAGCATAATGTGTCTAATGCACAGCAACAAGGGTTGGTACTGATGACTTGTCACCCAGTTTATTGAACATATTTTGAAATAAAAAAAATTATTTCATCAAAGTTTCAAGTTTTCTGCATTGTAAAGTATTCTGTATTTTATAATAATGTTTTCTGGACCTACACCAGTAGTTATAACTTACTTGTTCGTTAGCGCCAGGCATGGTGGTTGATAAGGTAGTAGTATTTCCAAGTGAAACTAATTGATATATTATTACTTTATGAATGTGTTTATCATGTATGGACGAATAAATTGGAAAACAGGTAGGTACAGAGCAACACAGTGTCTACAACACGGGAGCAGATTATGCACAGTACATGAATGAGAAACAGTCAAAATGTTATTTTTTTTAGTTTATTGCATGCACATGATCTATAATACCTGATCGGTACAATATCTACTAACCTGATCAATACAATATATTCCCACCTGATCGATATAATAGTATTACTGCATTTCAAGTTTGTCAGTCAGTCAGTCGGACTGTCAATCAAACAATCAAACAATAAATCAATCAAACAATAAAACAATCTATCAATCAAACAATAAAACAATCTTATCAATCAAACAACCAACAAAACAATCTATCAATCAAACAACCAATAAAACAATCTATCAATCAAACAATAAAACAATCTATCAATCAAACAATAAAACAATCTATCAATCAAACAACCAACAAAACAATCTATCAATCAAACAATAAAACAATCTATCAATTAAACAACCAAGAAAACAATCTATCAATCAAACAATAAAACAATATATCAATCAAACAACCAACAAAACAATCTATCAATCAAACAATAAAACAATCTATCAATCTATCAATCAAACAATAAAACAATCTATCAATCAAACAACCAACAAAAACTCTATCAATAAAACAATAAAACAATCTATCAATCAAACAATAAAACAATCTATCAATCAAACAACCAACAAAACAATATATCAATCAAACAACCAATAAAACAATCTATCAATCAAACAATAAAACAATCTATCAATCAAACAATAAAACAATTTATCAATCAAACAACCAACAAAACAATCTATCAATCAAACAATAAAACAATCTATCAATCAAACAATAAAACAATCTATCAATCAAACAACCAACAAAACAATCTATCAATCAAACAACCAACAAAACAATCTATCAATCAAACAACCAACAAAACAATCTATCAATCAAACAATAAAACAATCTATCAATCAAACAATAAAACAATCTATCAATCAAACAACCAACAAAACAATCTATCAATCAAACAACCAATAAAACAATATATCAATCAAACAATAAAACAATATATCAATCAAACAATAAAACAATCTATCAATCAAACAACAAAACAATCTATCAATCAAACAACCAACCAACAAAACAATCTATCAATCAAACAATAAAACAATCTATCAATCAAACAATCAAACAATCTATCAATCAAACAACCAACAAAACAATCTATCAATCAAACAACCAATAAAACAATCTATCAATCAAACAATAAAACAATCTATCAATCAAACAATAAAACAATCTATCAATCAAACAATCAAACAATATATCAATCAAACAATCAAACAATCTATCAATCAAACAACCAACAAAACAATCTATCAATCAAACAATAAAACAATCTATCAATCAAACAATAAAACAATCTATCAATCAAACAACCAACAAAACAATCTATCAATCAAACAATAAAACAATCTATCAATAAAACAATCTATCAAACAATCTATCAAACCATCCATCCATCCATCCATCCCAGTCTAAATTGCTTTATAACACGTTCAGTACCTATTATCACCCGGGCGGCGCACCGTTCATAAAAAGGCCTGTAACTCCTTTTCTAAAGAATCCACCTTTAGAATCCATTTTTACCTGTGTTGACCTTTTTTTAACTTGTAATTGTGAACGAACGAAGACATGCAGAAACAAACGTTTTTTTTAATTGTGTACATCAACTCGTCGTCGTCAAATGAGCCAAACCATTTCCCCATAGTTATAATATAAAATATAGAAATAGCTCCGCTAAGATCATGAGATATGCTAAAATCGCCCAGGAATCCTGGCAATGCACAGTCATTTCCGGATTTCTGGCCGGCGACCAAAGTGTTAATCATAATAACTGAACTGAGCAGCATGAGCAACAAGCCCATGTTGTCTTTGTCGTCTGGCGGCATTGAATTTCTAAATAAATGGATGATTAGAATATATTCCCATATCCGCCCCTGCTGACCGCGGGGTATAAGCTCCTGACTCAACATATTGATTGGCTGGTGGGGCCAGGGG
This sequence comes from Notolepis coatsorum, assembly GCF_963971535.1. Taxonomy (NCBI): domain Eukaryota; kingdom Metazoa; phylum Chordata; class Actinopteri; order Aulopiformes; family Paralepididae; genus Notolepis; species Notolepis coatsorum. Next base: position 167,935,607 of record NC_140169.1, on the reverse strand, counting down.
GACGCTTGTCTCGCCCATCATCATGCCTACATTCAAAGCCCCCTCCCCGGCCCAGGTAAATGCATACTGTGACTCTCTCACACACACACACACACACACACACACACACACACACACACACACACACACACACACACACACACACACACACACACACACACACACACACACACACACACACACACACACACACACACACACACACACACACACACACACACACACACACACACACACACACACACACACACACACACACACACACACACACACACACACACACACACACACACCTTCTCTCTTTCCTCTCTCTATCACAGTTTCTCACCCTCTCTCCTTTTCACTAAATAATTTTGGTGCCATTGATTGTGTTTCATGGTGTGTGCACTGTGTGGTGAGTATCAGTTAAACGTTTGATCTCCAATCCCTGTAAATATTGTGTGTGTTTGTGTGTTGGTTTAATTAGACCTCCGCTCTCTGCCCATGGTGGTGAAATGTGTGCCGAATAGATAGGATGAAAGGCTACCAGGCATTACATTCAAACATTGAATGTGAGAGAGATGTAGATCATTAGAGAGCGAGATGTGTGGCTTTATATTAATTGTGTCGTAACTTTGCTTTTGCTGAAACAACACCACGTGGTTTGCATGTCAAAATACTGTTATTTTAAGGGCAAAAAAACTCCACAGAGAGTGTGTATTTTCAGGATAAAGGACTGTTGGTCTAACGGACTTCCTTTTTAACTATTCGGGGCAGCAGCACTTTGGGACTATGGGTTTTGTTTTTGGGATAACGGCTTTCGGTCCGATGGGAAATTTTCCAGCCTATTGAGCTGTCTGAATAATGGGCAGTCGGACTTATGGACAGTCCCTAGGAGGGTGTGACCAAGTAGTTGGCAGTCACATACAAGATGGTCCATTTTATATTACAAGCAAGTTTCTCTACGAATGGCTCAGGGACTCAACATTCAAGGTTATGATTATGAATACACTAACATTCCTCAACTTCCTCCAACTAAACAGCAAAAAAGATGAGGCACTTCTCATGGTACCTCACACCAGGTTCAGTCTTCACTCATATCCCATATCACCTTTGACGGCCAGGTCATCCCCCTCTCCCCCTCAGTCACATCTGGGGGTTCGGTTTGACCCCAACCTGACCTTCAATGACCACATAAAACACATATGCAAGACCTCATTCTATCTCCTCAGAAATATGTCCAAACTTCGTTCCACTTTAACCCTGTCAGATGCAAAGAAGCTTGTCCATGCATTTGTCTCCTCAAGACTGGACTACTGTCACAGACTATTCATCGGGAAGGCAGAAGCTGCAATACATCCAAAACAGCACTGCCAGGATCCAGATGAGTCCGTAAACATGAACACATAACCCCCATTATCCACTCACTACATTGGCTCCCTGTCTCATCCAGAATAAATTATAAAATCCTGCTGCTCACCCATAACTGTATAAACGGACACGCACCTCTCTACCTACAAGAACTCCTCACTCCAAAGTCCTCCACCCGTACCCTCAGATCTGCAGGTAGCCTGCTCCTCCGAGTCCCCAGTACCAGGCTTTGCACCCTGGGGGACCAAGCCTTCTGCTCGACTGCACCACGCCTGTAGAACAGCCTCCCCATCCAACTAAGGGCACCACAGAGCCAGGGCCCTCATTCATCAACGTGGACGTAGAATATGTTCTATTTCCACACGTAAGCACGGAATGTAGAACTAGTGTACGCACAGGGAAGTCGGGATTCATCACACGGTGCGTACGCAGGCTCTACGCTCCTCCGTAGAACTTTGTTCTACCGTCAATGCTTGTGCATGATTATCCATATGGTCATGAAAGTGAGGAAACACCCCCCATGGGATGTGAAATAATGGACTGACCCGAGCGGTACTCTGAGAAACTCCACGGAGAATTCACTGCTGTCGAACCAAGAAGACACTATCGCGTATTATGGGATAAATAAAAGGCGGATGTAAACGGTGATGTCAGATATCAACGGCTCCCTAAGACCATTGGTGCAATTCTGCCTGGACAGCTCAAAATACTAATAAAGACCGTTCGTTGACCACTGTTTGGCGTTGGTTGTGTGTCATTATAACCGTGCTGTAATATGAATGCCTTTATTAGTTGTGTTCGATTGGCTATATGATTTTTAGAGGCATCTATTTTGTTGTCGGCTAATAAAGACCGCGCTGGAATATGACTGCCTTTTCCCGTGTTGTTTGATTAATACCCAGGGATTAAAGTTCTCCTCAATTTGATTCCAAATCGCGATGGATCTCCCGTCAATTTTCTACCTGCTGCATATGATTTCTAGAGGCATACTACAATCCATTTTGATGTCAGTATTGGGTAGCCTACATAAACAATAATACGAGAGCTATACAAGAACAATGAATCTTACTGCCATGTATGATGTAGCAGATACGCCATGTGTAGCCTGCCTATATGTGATCAATACAAACATGAACTTGAATTCCATCATGTCTGTGTGCGGGTCACTGCGGGAACTCACAAGGCTGTTGTCACAATGTAAATAAGAACGTGCACTGAAAAGTTACAGTATGTAGTTGGTTGATCATTTGTATGACAGTCAGTAAACCCTTGCAAAAAGTATCCGTTTTATTTAATGAATTGAAAACATTCAGCATCGCCTTCCTCCCGGCATGCAGCAATAACATGTATCAGGCAAATGCGCATCGCAACATTGACTGAGTGGAATCCCTTTCTATTCACATAACTGCATTTGTGATGGAGCTTTGACAGCTACAGTAACAGTCTATTGGTCGATCCATCTCCAATATCACGATGGACCAAAAACCGTGCCGCGGAGGCAAAGACCCGAGGGTGGAGAGGATCTTGAATGAATTCCATCATCATATATATATGTTGTGTGTCTGTCCACTATGTTTGTTACTTTGTTATCCCCCCCCCCCCTATCTATGTAAAGCGACCTTGGGTCTCTTGAAAGGCGCTATATAAAATGAAGCTATTATTATTATTGTTATTATTATTATTATCATCACATCTGTGCGGGAGCTCACAAATAGACTGTTAGTCTCAGTGAAGTTTCAACGGAGGTCATCTATTCTAACCAACAAATTGAAGTAGAAAGCATTTCGTGACCAATCTTATTTGGAATCATGACACACAAAATAATTTGCTTTTTATTTGAAACAATATCTAATCGCGTTTGGAGGTTGGTGTTTTGCGTCTGCCCCCCCGTGCCAAACAAGCAGGCCAACCTCTTGTTCGCGTGTGAGCCCGTTATAATTACACTACTGTCGCTATTTTACAATGAACTATAATGAATTACGGGTCATACAGAAGTTGAACACTAATGCACAGAAGCTTATTTCCGCCTTGAAACTAATGCAGGACTGAGGAGTGCTTATGCGTAGTAACGATATTCTACCACTGGGCGCGAGGTACGCCTGGTCTGACCTGTGCGTAGATGTAAGCACGGAGTCAAGTTCACATCAAAACAAAGGTAGAACTGTAATGTGGACTCTCAGGGTAAGATCTAAAAAAAAAAAAAAAAAAAAAAAAAAAATTCATGGAAAGATCTACAGGGACAGTGTCAAAGATCGACCAGTCGATCAAGATCGACGGGTTGGTGACCACTGGGCTACATCATACATGGCAGTGATATTCATTGTTCTTGTATGCTCTCGTATTATTGTTTATATAGGCTACCCAATACTGACATCAAAATAGATTGTATGTCTATAGAAATCATATGCAGAAAATAGACGGGAGATCCATCGCGATTTGGAATAGAATTGAGGAGAACTTTAATCCCTGGGTATTAATCAAACAACACGGAAAAAGGCAGTCATATTCCAGCACGGGCTTTATTAGTTAATATGGTCTTTAAGAGATATCATATCCGACATCACCGTACGTGTACATGTCTGTCAGCCTGTCTCGTATTTCTCCATAACACGCTTCCCTCGGGTCAGTCCATTATTTCACATCCCATGGGGGTGTTTCATGACCATATATGGATAATCGGGGCGGTTCTGCTGTGCAAATACTTAAAACCATGCACAAGCTCAAGCGTAGGATCAAAGTGATATTTATCAAGACAGGTGTGCGTAGGACCCGTGTACGCACGTGTGATAAATCCCGTTTTTTTTGTGCATGCACACATTCTAAATTCTGTGCTTACGTATGAAAATAGAACACTTTCTAAGAATTTTTGATAAATGAGGGCCGGACTTTTCTATACACGGTTTGAGTCCATCAACTGCTCAGAGGAATGCAAGGCACCACTGGAAACTAGGGATGTCCGATATTATCAGACGATATTGGCATTACAATGTAATATTGGAAATGATCGGTATCGGGTTTCAAAAAAAAATATATATATTTACATTTATTTAACCTTTATTTACCCAGGCAAGCAAGTAAGAACAAATTCTTATTTTATTTATTGGGAAAAGTATGCATAATGTTGTGTTTTGGGGGGGAAAACCCTGCATATATCGGTATCGGTTGATATCGGTATCGGAAATTAAGAGTTGGACAATATCGGTATATCGGATACCGGTAAAAAAGCCAATATCGAACCCTACTGGAAACCCTACCCATCCTGGAGCCAGCTCACCCTGCTGCTCTCTATACAGACCTGGGCCCTCATTTATCAACCTGACGTACGCACAGATACGTGCTTAAGCCGTGCGTACGACCATTTCTAAGCAAAGTGTGGGAATTATCAATTTGAACTTGTGCTTGACTTTGTACTTATGTCTACGCACAGCTCTGAGCATGCTTAGCTGACGCCCAGTGGTAGAATATCGTTACTACGGCATAAGCGCTCCTCAGTTCATGCATTAGTTTCAACGCGGAAATAAGCTTCCGTGCATTACTTCCAACACTGGCGTGTTCAACTTCTGTATGACCCATAATTCATTATAGTTCATTGTAAAATAGCAACAGTAGTGTAATTATAACGGGCTCATGCGGGAACAAGAGGTTGGCTTGCTTGTTTGGCACGGGGGGCAGAAGCAGAACACCCACCTCCAAACGCCATTAAATATTGTTTTAAATAAAAAGCGACATACTATTATTTTGTGTCATGTTTCCAAATAAGATTGGCCACAACGGAATGCTTTCTACTTCAATTTGTTGATTAGAATAGATTACCTCGCTCCGTTGAAACGTCACTGAGCTCAGCACACAGACATGATAATAATAATAACAACAACAATAATAATAATAGCTTCATTTTACATAGCGCCTTTCAAGAGACCCATGCAAGGTCGCTTTACATAGATGGGGGGGGGGGGGAATAACAAAGTAATAAAGATAGTGGACAGACTATGTAAATATGATGATGGGATTCAAGTTCGCGTTTTTATTGATCATAGGCATGCTGTCAGAGTACAATGTCATAATCAAACATTCTAGAACATTTGTCATCACAGATCATGTCATAATAGAACATAGGCTACATGGCATGGTCCATCGTGATATTGTGTAGACTGTTATTACTGTACCACCCATTGTGACAACAGCCTTGTGAGCTCCCGCACACAAACATGATGGAATTCAAGTTCATGTATTGATCACATAGGCAGGCTACATCATACATGGCAGTGAGATTCATTGTTCTTGTATATGCTCTCGTATTATTGTTTATATAGGCTACCCAATACTGACATCAAAATAGATTGTATGCCTCTAGAAATCATATGCAGCAGGTAGAAAATTTTCGGAAAATCCGTCGCGATTTGGAATAAAATTGAGGAGAACTTTAATCCCTGGGTATTAATCAAACAAAACGGAAAAAGGCAGTCATATTCCAGCACGGTCTTTATTAGTGTTTGCGCTGCCCAGGCAGCAATGGTTAATAGATATCATATCCGACATCACCGTACGTGTACACGTCTGTCAGCCTGTCTCATAACACGCTTCCCTCGGTTTAGTCAATTTTTCCACATTTCATGGGGGTGTTCCATTACCGTATATGGTTAATCGGGGCGGTTTTGGTATGCAAATACGTGAAAGTGTGCACGAGCCTCAGCGTAGAAGCAAGGTGATATTTATCATGACAGGTGTGCGTAGGACCTGTGTACGCACGTGTGATAAATCCCGTTTTTTTTGTGCGTGCACACATTCTAAATTCTGTGCTTACGTGTGGAAATAGAACAGTTTCTAAGAAAACTTGATGAATGAGGGCCCAGGAGCCAGCTCACCCTGCTGCTCTCTATACAGACCTGGAGCCAGCTCACCCTGCTGCTCTCTATACAGTCCTGGAGCCAGCTCACTCTGCTGCTCTCTATACAGACCTGGAGCCAGCTCACCCTGCTGCTCTCTATACAGTCCTGGAGCCAGCTCACTCTGCTGCTCTCTATACAGACCTGGAGCCAGCTCACCCTGCTGCTCTCTATACAGTCCTGGAGCCAGCTCACCCTGCTGCTCTCTATAATAATTATAATTTAGGACCTGCTCAGAGGTCATCAATCGGCACGCATGCGATGCATGCATGCGATTCGTCTCTGTGATTAACCCATCCCGTCGTCCTTCCCCCCAAGGGCAGCCGGGAGCAGACAGGCGTCAACGTGAGCCGCGCCAGGGGACCAATCCAAGTGCTCCTGTCCGTCTTCGTCAAGGACGCCACAGCGTTAGCGATCTTGTTGTTGTGCATGTTTTTCCATCGGGTTTATCTTATCGGGGGGGAAACCCTTGCGAGCACGGGGAGAACATGCAAACTCCACACAGAAAGGCCTGGGAGATACCCCACCTGGGTAACTGGCATCATGGAAACCTGGGCCCTCATTCATCAACGTGGCGTGGAAAGTGTTCTATTTCCACACGTAAGCACAGAATGTAGAATCAGTGCACGCACAGAAGAATCGGGATTCACCACACGTGCGTACGCAGGTTCTACGCACACCTGTCATGATGAATATGACTTTGATCCTACGTTTGAGCTCGTGCACTGTTTTAAGTATTTGCATACCAGAACCGCCCCGATTAACCATATACGGTAATGGAATACCCCCATGAAATATGGAAAAATGGACTAAGCCGAGGGAAGTGTGTTATGAGAACGGTGATGTCGGATATGATATCTATTAACCATTGCTGGCTGGGCAGCGCAAACACTAATAAAGACCGTGCTGGAATATGACTGCCTTTTCCCGTGTTGTTTGATTAATACCCAGGGATTAAAGTTCTCCTCAATTTTATCCCAAATCGCGATGGATTTTCCGTCAATTTTCTACCTGCTGCATATGATTTCTAGAGGCATACTACAATCTATTTTGATGTCAGTATTGGGTAGCCTATATAAACAATAATACGAGAGCATATACAAGAACAATGAATCTCACTGCATGTATGATGTAGCCTGCCTTTCAATACATGAACTTGAATCCCATCATGTTTGTGTGCGGGACTCACAAGGCTGTTGTCACAATGGGTGGTACCGGTACAGTAATAACAGTCCACACAATATCACGATGGACCATGCCATAGCCTATGTTCTATTAGGACATGATCTGTGACGACAAATGTTCTAGAATGTTTGATTAAGATATCATACTCTGACAGCATGCCTATGATCAACAAAAACGCGAACTTGAATCCCATCATATACATAGTCTGCTGATGACACAGTAGTGGTGGGCCTGATCTCTGCCAACGACGAAAGGGCCTACCTGGAAGAGGTAGAGAACCTGTCACAGTGGTGTCAGGAGAACTGCCTCTCCCTGAACGTCAGCAAAACAAAAGAGATGATTGTGGACTTCAGGAGGTCGGGGGTCAAGGACTACAGCCCCCTCAGCATCGACGGGGCACCTGTTGAGAGAGTGAACAGTTTCAAGTACCTCGGAGCCCACATATCCGAGGACTTGACATGGACCACACACATTGACAGTGTTGTGAAGAAGGCACGACAACGCCTCTACTTCCTCAGGCGCCTAAGGAAGTTCCAAGTCAGTCAGAAGATCCTTAGGAACTTCTACTCATGTACAATAGAGAGCATCCTGACCGGCAACATCACCTCCTGGTTTGGGAATAGCACTGCACAAGACCGTAGCAGTCTACAAAGAGTGACACGTTCAGCCGAACGCACAATTGGAGGGGGGCTTCCCACCCTCCAGAACATTTACAACAAGCGGTGCAAGGGGAAGGCTAAGAGAATTATTAAGGACTCGAGCCACCCGAACAACTGCCTCTTTGAACTGCTGCGGTCAGGCAAGCGATACCGGAGTCTTAAGGCGAGCACAGAAAGACTCAGAAGAAGCTTCTATCCCCAGGCCATCAGGCTGCTAAACGAACAATAATCACTATGCAACAACCATCAAATGCACACAGCACACACACCCACACGCACACACTCACTCAAACAAACAACACACTGCAGCACCCACTCTCCACACTTTAGATCACACAAACACACTTACACTTTATATTTATTGATAAAGGATTTGCACTACAACTCGTACACCTACTGTGAATTGTACCTAAATTGCACCTCGTCCCATTTCTCCATTTCTGCCTTGCACTATATAGTATTGTATATTAGTACACTGCACAGTATTGTATATTGTATGGTAACTACGTCTATTCTGCATCGAACATTGTACATATGTCTAAACTGAACACTGTGACCTAATTTTTTTTACTTCTAATTTTACTATGTTATTTTATTTCATACTTATCTTGTCTTGCACAGTCTCTGGAGCGCAACAGTAAGAAGCATTTTGTATAAAAGCATTCTGTACTTCTGTATGACAACTATTAAAGAAACTTGAAACTTGAAACTATCTGGTGTCATTGCAATGCGTTTTTTATTCTTTCTTATACAGTAAAAAGGGGGAAGAACACTATATTGTGGGTGTTCATATGACTTGTATTCTGCTTACAGCTTCGAAATTCCACTTGTTTCGTTTAACGTAAAGCCTTTTAAATATAATCAAAACGTTCCCGTGTTTCTGCGGTCTGTGCGCAAAATAATAACGAGTTGAGCTACGCGGAGTACACCCCGTATAGTACACCCCGTATATTCCGATAACGCTATATGAACCATGCTGCATTCATTCTGAGAGAAAGATCTATTATTCCAAATGCTATTTATAGGGTTTTGACCATAATTACACTACTGTTGCTATTTTACAATGAACTATAATGAATTACGGTTCTTACAGAACATGCCAGTGTTGAAACTAATGCACAGAAGCTCATTTCCTTGTTGTAATAATATATTCTACCACTGGGCGTCAGCTAAGTGTGCTCCGAGCTGTGCGTAGACATAAGCACGAAGTCAAGTTCAAGTTGAAATTGATGAATCCCACTCTTTGCTTAGAAATGGTCGTAAGCACAGGTTAAGCACAAATCTGTGCGTAAGACACGTTGATGAATGAGGGCCCTGGTCCCCAAGGGGGAATCGAACCCTGAACCTTCTTGCTGTGAGGCGACAGTGTTAACCACTACACCACCCTGCTGCTCTCTATACAGTCCAGGGCCCTCATTCATCAACGTGTTCTACGCACAGATTTGTGCTTACCCTGTGCGTACGATCATTTCTAAGCAAAGAGTGGGATTCATCAATTTCAACTTGAACTTGACTCCGTGCTTACGTCTATGCACAGCTCGGACCATGCGTATCTGGCGCCCAGTGGTAGAATATATTATTACAACAAGGAAATGAGCTTCTGTGCATAATAACACTGGCATGTTCTGTACGAACCGTAGTTCATTATAGTTCATTGTAAAATAGCAACAGTAGTGTAATTATGGTCAAAACCCTATAAATAGCATTTGGAATAATAGATCTTTCTCTCAGAATGAATGCAGCATGGTTTATATAGCGTTATCGGAATATACGGGGTGTAGGCTACTGACTGACTGCGCTCCGCGTAGCTTGATTGATTGATTGATTGAAAAGTTTATTAACAGATTGCAGAATGGGTACAGTACAGTACAGCTCAGTACATACAATTGTTAATTGGGGATGCAGACCAGAGAAAGACTTTCGTCTTGTTTACATCAGGGTCCCCCATTTTCAATTCATCATAAATCATAAAGCTCAACTCGTTATTATTTTGCGCAGACCGCAGAAACACGAGAACGTTTTGATTATATTTAAAAGGCTTTACGTTAAACGAAACAAGTGGAATTTCGAAGCTGTAAGCAGAATACAAGTCATATGAATATAGTGTTCTTCCCCCTTTTTACTGTATAAGAAAGAATAGAAAACGCATTGCAATGACACCAGATAGTGGACAGACTATGATGGAATTCAAGTTCATGTATTGAAAGGCAGGCTACATCATACATGCAGTGAGATTCATTGTTCTTGTATATGCTCTTGTATTATTGTTTATATAGGCTACCCAATACTGACATCAAAATAGATTGTAGTATGCCTCTAGAAATCATATGCAGCAGGTAGAAAATTGACGGGAGATCCATCGCGATTTGGAATAAAATTGAGGAGAACTTTAATCCCTGGGTATTAATCAAACAACACGGGAAAAGGCAGTCATATTCCAGCGCGGTCTTTATTAGCCGACAACAAAATAGATGCCTCTAAAAATCATATAGCCAATCGAACACAACTAATAAAGGCATTCATATTACAGCACGGTTATAATGACACACAACCACCGCCAAACAGTGGTCAACAAACGGTCTTTATTAGTATTTTGAGCTGTCCAGGCAGAATTGCAGCAATGGTCTTAGGGAGCCGTTGATATCTGACATCACCGTTTACAAGTCTGCCTTTTATTTATCCCATAATACGCGATAGTGTCTTCTTGGTTCGACAGCAGTGAACATTATCTCCGTGGAGTTTCTCAGAGTTCCGCTCGGGTCAGTCCATTATTTCACATCCCATGGGGGGTGTTTCCTCACTTTCATGACCATATATGGATAATCATGCACGAGCATTGACGGTAGAACAAAGTGGTATTCATCAACACGGAGGAGCATAGAGCCTGCGTACGCACGTGTGATGAATCCCGACTTCCCTGTGCGTACACTGGTTCTACATTCCGTGCTTACGTGTGGAAATAGAACATGTTCTACGCACACATTGATGAATGAGGGCCCTCGAGCCAGCTCACCCTGCTCCCTTCACAGTCCTGGAGCCAGCTCACCCTGCTGCTCTATACAGACCTGGAGCCAGCTCACCCTGCTGCTCTCTATACAGTCCTGGAGCCAGCTCACCCTGCTGCTCTCTATACAGTCCTGGGCCCTCATTCATCAACGTGTTCTACGCACAGATCTGTGCTTACCCTGTGCGTACGATCATTTCTAAGCAAAGAGTGGGATTCATCAATTTCCATTTGAACTTGACTCCGTGCTTACATCTACGCACAGGTCAGACCAGGCGTACCTGGCGCCCAGTGGTAGAATATCGTTACTACGCATAAGCACTCCTCAGTCCTGCATTAGTTTCAAGGCGGAAATAAGCTTCTGTGCATTAGTGTTCAACTTCTGTATGACCCGTAATTCATTATAGTTCATTGTAAAATAGCGACAGTAGTGTAATTATAACGGGCTCACACGCGAACAAGAGGTTGGCCTGCTTGTTTGGCACGGGGGGGCAGACGCAAAACACCAACCTCCAAACGCGATTAGATATTGTTTCAAATAAAAAGCAAATTATTTTGTGTGTCATGTTTCCAAATAAGATTGGTCACGAAATGCTTTCTACTTCAATTTGTTGGTTAGAATAGATGACCTCCGTTGAAACTTCACTGAGACTAACAGTCTATTTGTGAGCTCCCGCACAGATGTGATGATAATAATAATAATAACAATAATAATAATAGCTTCATTTTATATAGCGCCTTTCAAGAGACCCAAGGTCGCTTTACATAGATAGGGGGGGGGGGAATAACAAAGCAACAAACATAGTGGACAGACACACAACATATATATATGATGATGGAATTCATTCAAGATCCTCTCCACCCTCGGGTCTTTGCCACCGCGGCACGGTCCATCGTGATATTGGAGATGGATCGACCAATAGACTGTTACTGTAGCTGTCAAAGCTCCATCACAAATGCAGTTATGTGAATAGAAAGGGATTCCACTCAGTCAATGTTGCGATGCGCATTTGCCTGATACATGTTATTGCTGGATGCCGGGAGGAAGGCGATGCTGAATGTTTTCAATTCATTAAATAAAACGGATACTTTTTGCAAGGGTTTACTGACTGTCATACAAATGATCAACCAACTACATACTGTAACTTTTCAGTGCACGTTCTTATTTACATTGTGACAACAGCCTTGTGAGTTCCCGCAGTGACCCGCACACAGACATGATGGAATTCAAGTTCATGTTTGTATTGATCACATATAGGCAGGCTACACATGGCGTATCTGCTACATCATACATGGCAGTAAGATTCATTGTTCTTGTATAGCTCTCGTATTATTGTTTATGTAGGCTACCCAATACTGACATCAAAATGGATTGTAGTATGCCTCTAGAAATCATATGCAGCAGGTAGAAAATTGACGGGAGATCCATCGCGATTTGGAATCAAATTGAGGAGAACTTTAATCCCTGGGTATTAATCAAACAACACGGGAAAAGGCAGTCATATTCCAGCGCGGTCTTTATTAGCCGACAACAAAATAGATGCCTCTAAAAATCATATAGCCAATCGAACACAACTAATAAAGGCATTCAAATTACAGCACGGTTATAATGACACACAACCAACGCCAAACAGTAGTCAACGAACGGTCTTTATTAGTATTTTGAGCTGTCCAGGCAGAATTGCAGCGATGGTCTTAGGGAGCCGTTGATATCTGACATCACCGTTTACAAATCCGCCTTTTATTTATCCCATAATACGCGATAGTGTCTTCTTGGTTCGACAGCAGTGAATTCTCCGTGGAGTTTCTCAGAGTACCGCTCGGGTCAGTCCATTATTTCACATCCCATGGGGGGTGTTTCCTCACTTTCATGACCATATATGGATAATCATGCACGAGCATTGACGGTAGAACAAAGTTCTACGGAGGAGCGTAGAGCCTGCGTACGCACCGTGTGATGAATCCCGACTTCCCTGTGCGTACACTAGTTCTACATTCCGTGCTTACGTGTGGAAATAGAACATATTCTACGTCCACGTTGATGAATGAGGGCCCAGGACTTTTAAAGCAGGCCTGAAAACATTTCTATTTCAAAAGGCCTTTGATTGCTAGTTATTTCTTGTGAATATATATATATATATATATATATATATATATATATATATATATATATATATATATATATATTGTGGCAGACCAGCTGGCATGGTAATAGAAAGCCGCTATGTATCAGCCAAGGTACTGGGGCATATGCCCATATTAGTTGACCCCCGAAAGAGCAGAGCGCATCAGCGCCGGTGAGACAGGTGAGCACGATTATCACACATTACGAACAGGCTGACGATATCACTAACTAACCTCTCCTTTTCCCCTAAACGGCAATAATCGGTAAACAGAGAAAGGGATATTATAATTCACAAAATAAACCTTTTTCATTGGATTTCCCACTATTGAAAGAACAAATAGTATTTTTACATTGGATTTTCCCTTATTGAATAAAAAAAAACATGAATACATTTACACATAATCACATTTAATGATGTCCATATTTTGTAGGTCTCTACAAGTATAGTGATCGGATATTACGAATTCCTTAGATTTTTTTATTCACTTATTTTAACACTGGACCATGTTAAATTCTTGTTATGTTGAATGTATGTACAAAACATTGCTGGTTTATCTATGTATTGTAGGCAAAAACTTTTACAAATAATACAATTTTATACATTTGGGAGACAGCATAGCAATATAAAAATGATCACAAAAAAGAATTGCAATACTTAGGTGAATCGATTTCTTCTTCCACCCCTACTGAATATGACCCAAATATGAATATGACCTGGCGCGACGATGCCTTGTTTTACTACTTAGTGTTGTTGCTGCCGACTATCGCATACAGCGTCTCAGGCCTTCTGTAGATGACATGTGTCAACAAATGTACATGTCTGTTGAATTTATGCTGTACCATTGTTACTGTAAAAATGTAATGATTGTGATGTGTTATTATTAATGAGACGTTGAGCTGTATGTGTGTGTCATTGGAATTTCCCCAAGGGGATTAATAAAGTAATATCTTATCTTATCTTATCTTATCTTAAACCCAATAAGGTATCTGCAATAACTGACCCTGCCTCATTTGCTGAAGAGGGCCCACATTTATCAACGTTGCATACGCACAGATATGTGCTTAACCCGTGCGTACGACCATTTCTAAGCAAAGTGTGGGATTTATCAATTTGAACGTGAACTTGACTTTGTGCTTGAATATCGTTACTACGCCATATGCGCTCCTCAGTTCATGCATTAGTTTCAACGTGGAAATAAGCTTTCCTGCATTACTCCCGACACTGGCGCGTGTTCTGTATGAACCGTAATTAATTATAGTTCATTGTGAAATAGCGACAGTAGTGTAATTATAACGGGCTCATGCGCGAACAAGAGGTTGGCTTGCTTGTTTGGCACGGGGGGCAGACGCAGAACACCTAGTGTAATATTTTTTATAAACTGGTCAACACGGCATTATTTCCGGCGTTGGCTGCCTGGTGTGATCACAGCGCATGCGCATCATGCACACAACGCCGGAAATAATGCAGTGTTGACCAGTTTATGAAAATTATTTAAAATGTTTATTAGCAACGCAGAGCTTTCAAACCATCCCGTATCTCTGTCCGAAACCCTCGTGCAACTGTGAGTACCTTTGAAACGTCTCTGTGATTCTTGTATAACGAACGGTTCGGTTAGAAACAGTCCTTCAGGGTAAATCTAGGTTGGTTTCCTATTGAGGAGCAAGTAACTGTGGATTCACTCGGTGCATCACAGTCATGAAAGGGGTTACAGAACACCCACCTCCAAACGCGATTAAATATTGTTTCAAATAAAAAGCAACATACTATTATTTTGTGTCATGTTTCCAAATAAGATTGGCCACAACGAAATGCTTTCTACTTCAATTTGTTGGTTAGAATAGATTACCTCGCTCCGTTGAAACTTCACTGAGACTAACAGTAAAAGACAGTTTTTTTGTGAGCTCCGCGCACAGACGTGATAATAATAATAATAATAATAATAATAATAATAATAATAATAATAATAATAATAATAATAATAATAATAATAATAATAATAATAATAATAATAATAATAATAATAATAATAATAGAGCTTCATTTTATATAGCGCCTTTCAAGAGACCCATGCAAGGTCGCTTTACATAGATAGGGGGGGGAAATAACAAAGTAATAAACATAGTGGACAGACTATGTAAATATAATGATGGGATTCAAGTTAATGTTTGTATTGATCACATAGGCAGGCTACACATGGCGTATAGGCTACATCATACATGGCAGTGAGATTCATTGTTCTTGTATGCTCTCGTATTATTGTTTATATAGGCTACCCAATACTGACATCAAAATAGATTGTATGCCTCTAGAAATCATATGCAGAAGGTAGAAAATAGACGGAAAATCTGTCGCGATTTGGAATACAATTGAGGAGAACTTTAATCCCTGGGTATTAATCGAACAAAACGGAAAAAGGCAGTCATATTCCAGCACAGGCTTTATTAGTTAATATGGTCTTTAAGAGATATCATATCCGACATCACCGTACGTGTACATGTCTGTCAGCCTGTCTCGTATTTCTCCATAACACGCTTCCCTCGGGTCAGTCCATTATTTCACATCCCATGGGGGTGTTTCATGACCATATATGGATAATCGGGGCGGTTCTGCTATGCAAATACTTAAAACCATGCACGAGCTCAAGCGTAGGATCAAAGTGATATTTATCAAGACAGGTGTGCGTAGGACCTGTGTACGCACGTGTGATAAATCCCTTTTTTTTTGTGCGTGCACACATTCTAAATTCTGTGCTTACGTATGAAAATAGAACACTTTCTAAGAATTTTTGATAAATGAGGGCCGGACTTTTCTATACACGGTTTGAGTCCATCAACTGCTCAGAGGAATGCAAGGCACCACTGGAAACTAGGGATGTCCGATATTATCAGACGATATTGGCATTACAATGTAATATTGGAAATGATCGGTATCGGGTTTCAAAAAAATATATATATATTTACATTTATTTAACCTTTATTTACCCAGGCAAGCAAGTAAGAACAAATTCTTATTTTATTTATTGGGAAAAGTATGCATAATGTTGTGTTTTTGGGGGGGGGAAACCCTGCATATATCGGTATCGGTTGATATCGGTATCGGAAATTAAGAGTTGGACAATATCGGTATATCGGATACCGGTAAAAAAGCCAATATCGAACCCTACTGGAAACCCTACCCAACCTGGAGCCAGCTCACCCTGCTGCTCTCTATACAGACCTGGGCCCTCATTTATCAACCTGACGTACGCACAGATATGTGCTTAAGCCGTGCGTACGACCATTTCTAAGCAAAGTGTGGGAATTATCAATTTGAACTTGTGCTTGACTTTGTACTTATGTCTACGCACAGCTCTGAGCATGCTTAGCTGACGCCCAGTGGTAGAATATCGTTACTACGGCATAAGCGCTCCTCAGTTCATGCATTAGTTTCAACGCGGAAATAAGCTTCCGTGCATTACTTCCAACACTGGCGTGTTCAACTTCTGTATGACCCGTAATTCATTATAGTTCATTGTAAAATAGCAACAGTAGTGTAATTATAACGGGCTCATGCGGGAACAAGAGGTTGGCTTGCTTGTTTGGCACGGGGGGCAGACGCAGAACACCTAGTGTAATATTTTTTATAAACTGGTCAACACGGCATTATTTCCGGAGTTGGCTGCCTGGTGTGATCACAGCGCATGCGCATCATGCACACAACGCCGGAAATAATGCAGTGTTGACCAGTTTATGAAAATTATTTAAAATGTTTATTAGCAACGCAGAGCTTTCAAACCATCCCGTATCTCTGTCCGAAACCCTCGTGCAACTGTGAGTACCTTTGAAACGTCTCTGTGATTCTTGTATAACGAACGGTTCGGTTAGAACCAGTCCTTCAGGGTAAATCTAGGTTGGTTTCCTATTGAGGAGCAATTAACTGTGGATTCACTCGGTGCATCACAGTCATGAAAGGGGTTACAGAACACCCACCTCCAAACGCGATTAAATATTGTTTCAAATAAAAAGCGACATACTATTATTTTGTGTCATGTTTCCAAATAAGATTGGCCACAACGAAATGCTTTCTACTTCAATTTGTTGGTTAGAATAGATTACCTCGCTCCGTTGAAACTTCACTGAGACTAACAGTAAAAGACAGTTTTTTTTGTGAGCTCCGCGCACAGACGTGATAATAATAATAATAATAATAATAATAATAATAATAATAATAATAATAATAATAATAATAACAATAATAGAGCTTCATTTTATATAGCGCCTTTCAAGAGACCCATGCAAGGTCACTTTTCATAGATAGGGGGGGAAATAACAAAGTAATAAACATAGTGGACAGACTATGTAAATATAATGATGGGATTCAAGTTCATGTTTGTATTGATCACATAGGCAGGCTACACATGGCGTATAGGCTATATCAGTGGTCACCAACCTTTTTAAGCCCAAGATCACTTTTTTTTTTTGGTGAAGGCAAGATCTACCTATTGAAGCGTTGAGAGAAAAAGACAGCCAAGATTGTACTTTAAACTAAATGACTTTTATTTGCCTGTATTCTAATTACATGCAATCAGTGTTGGGCAAGTTACTTTTAAAAAGTAACTAGTTACAGTTACTAGTTACTTCTTCCAAAAAGTAACTAAATTACTTACTCAGTTACAAATTATAAAAGTAACTAGTTACTTCAGAAAGTAACTATTGCGTTACTTTCAAGTAATTTTTTTTATAAACAACATACACAAATCTAAACTATTTGAATGTTGCTGTGGGACAAAGTGAGACTAGCCTCCAATCAAATGCCATGTATGTAGATATTATTATAATTACTATGTTTATATAGTGGATCATACAAATACAATAGATGTTTTGGAACTTTTGATATCATGTATTGCCCCTCGACAGGCCACAACTGGGCAACATTAAATTATGCTTGTTAAGCACTATACCAAAAATAAATAACAAATATATACTGATTGATTGAACATTTTAATTAACAGATTGCAGAATGGGTACAGTACAGTACAGTACAGCTCAATACACACAATTGTTAAGGGTTGGCAGACCAGAGAAAGACGTTCGTCTTGTTTACATCAGGGTTCCCCATTTTCAATTCATGACATTTATGACATACACAACATACAGATATAAGAATCTAATCTAATCATCTAAACAAATCTAATCATGACATTTAAGACATGCATGACATACAGATATATATATATATCTGACTCTGAGCACCTGAAGACTGTGCTATTAAACCAGGAAGTGCAGCACTATGTCAGCAGAGTAGAGCCTCCACTACTGCAGTGCAACACACAACTAACACAAGACTAGAGTGAACAAAAACGCTCATGGACCCGCGGTCTGTCATTGAATGCTCGCGTGGGTTGTTCGTTGGATTCGTTTTGGATTATTTGGCCATCAAAACGTACACGGACCGCGGTCTCACGTTGAGTGGCTTGTGTTGTCGCGCTGTGTTTCAGACTCTGGATGAACCCGCCCACCTCTACCTTTGATTGGCTTACCATGGCATTGTACTCAACCTCAGCCAATCGCGCGCTGAGGTTGGCTGAATGAATGAATGAAAACTTTATTTAACAGATTGCAGAATGGGTACAATACAGTACGGCTCAATACATACAATTGTTAAGGGGATGCAGACCTGAGAAAGACGTTTGTCTTGTTTCCATCAGGGTCCCCCATTTTCAATTCATATAGACATTTATGACATACACAACATACATGACATTTATGGCATAGGGACATATAGGTATTTAGTACTGATACATTTGTGACATAGGCGGTATTCAAATATACAGTACTGTTACCCCTAGATCCTGACAGAGTATATACATATGATGGGGAGGGGACTGTACATTAGGAGGGGATGGGTGGGTGGGAGGGAAATATACATACGGCGGGGAGGGAATATATACATGCGGTGGGGAGGAGACTGTCTATTAGGAGGTGGTGGGGGTTTTGGGCATTTACGGTGGCCAGTTTAGAATTGCAGCCTCCCGTAGGTGCTCTTTAAGGGCGGTTTTGAATGTGGGCAGGGATTCACATTCCTTTACAGCTTTGGGTAGGGCGTTCCACATTGTTGTGGCATAATTGCGAAACGTGTTTAGTCCCTTGTTTGAGCCGAATCTGGGTTTAACATGATTTGTTGAGCTTCCTCTGGTGTAGTGGTTGTGGTATTCACTGACCTTTGGGAAGTATTTTGACATGTACATGGGCACCCCGGTCGTATAGTGTATCTTGTAGACCAGGCCCATTGCAAGTTGCTGTACTCTGTCGTCTACTCTAAGCCATCCTAGGTTGGCAAAGTGGGCAGGGGTGAGGTGGGTTCTGGGGTTCAGGTCAAGTAGTAGTCTGACCAGTTTGTTTTGTGATGTTTGTAATTTTGTTTTAAGCGCCTTTGAGGTGCTTTGGTACCATGAGGTGCACGCATAGTCATAGTACCCTTGAATGAGTGCTCCTGCCAGAGTCTTCAGGGTATTCTTGTTTACCAGAGAGGAGATCCGGTACAAGAATCTAGTTCGTTGGTTGACTTTTTTTATTACATTGGATGCCATTTTGTCACAGGAAAGATTTGCCTCTAGGATGGAACCCAGGTAGGTAATTTCGTCTTTCCTTGTGACAATATTGTCACCCACTGTAACTGAGAATCCGTCGGTCTTGCTGAGTTTGTTATTTGAACCGAAGAGAATGGACTCTGTTTTGCCCATGTGTAATGATAGTTTGTTATCAGCGAGCCATATGCAGATTTTGCCTAGTTCCGTGCTGAGGGTTTTTTCAACCTGCAATTTGTTCTTGTCAGAGACCAGCAGGGCTGAGTCGTCCGCAAACAGGAACAAGTTGCAGTCACAGGCTGACGACATGTCATTTGCATAAATTAGGAAGAGTAGCGGTCCTAGTATGCTTCCTTGTGGAACACCACAGCTCACTGTGAGGGGGGGGGGATAGAGTACCGTTTACCTCTACCATCTGTTCTCTCCCCTCCAGGTAGGCTGAGAAGGACTAACCTCGTTCCCAGCTTTATAGAATGCCTCTCGTCGCAGAAATCTTTTTGATAAAAAAAAAAAGCTTCAATCATAGACAGTAACGCGTGGCATTTTTTGCCAGTAACGGTAACGGCGTTATTAAGATTGGATGAGTAATCCGTTAGATTACTCGTTACTGAAAAAACGAACGCTGTTAGTAACGCCATTCTTTATAACGCCGTTCATCCCATCACTGCATGCAATGCTTTGGTCCAACATTAAAACGTCAAAGTAGAACTATTATGTACTTTCTCAGTCAGTGCTAAGTGCAGTCATCTTATGCAGCATCACTTTTCACATCAAAACAAAAGTAGAACTGTAATGTGGACTTTCTCATATTATTAACATTGACAAACATATTTACAATTAGCATTTTATAAAGTAGAACTGTAATGTGTACTTTCTCAGTCAGTGCTAAGTGCAGCATTACTTTTCACATCAAAACAAAAGTAGAACTGTATGTGTACTTTCTCAGTCAGTGCTAAGTGCAGCATCACTTTTCACATCAAAACAAAGGTAGAACTGTAATGTGGACTCTCAGGGTAAGATCTAAAAAAAAAAAAAAAAAAATTCATGGAAAGATCTACAGGGACAGTCTCAAAGATCGACCAGTCGATCAAGATCGACGGGTTGGTGACCACTGGGCTACATCATACATGGCAGTGATATTCATTGTTCTTGTATGCTCTCGTATTATTATTTATATAGGCTACCCAATACTGACATCAAAATAGATTGTATGTCTCTAGAAATCATATGCAGAAGGTAGTAAATAGACGGGAGATCCATCGCGATTTGGAATAGAATTGAGGAGAACTTTAATCCCTGGGGATTAATCAAACAACACGGAAAAAGGCAGTCATATTCCAGCACGGGCTTTATTAGTTAATATGGTCTTTAAGAGATATCATATCCGACATCACCGTACGTGTACATGTCTGTCAGCCTGTCTCGTATTTCTCCATAACACGCTTCCCTCGGGTCAGTCCATTATTTCACATCCCATGGGGGTGTTTCATGACCATATATGGATAATCGGGGCGGTTCTGCTATGCAAATACTTAAAACCATGCACAAGCTCAAGCGTAGGATCAAAGTGATATTTATCAAGACAGGTGTGCGTAGGACCCGTGTACGCACGTGTGATAAATCCCGTTTTTTTTGTGCATGCACACATTCTAAATTCTGTGCTTACGTATGAAAATAGAACACTTTCTAAGAATTTTTGATAAATGAGGGCCGGACTTTTCTATACACGGTTTGAGTCCATCAACTGCTCAGAGGAATGCAAGGCACCACTGGAAACTAGGGATGTCCGATATTATCAGACGATATTGGCATTACAATGTAATATTGGAAATGATCGGTATCGGGTTTCAAAAAAAATATATATATATTTACATTTATTTAACCTTTATTTACCCAGGCAAGCAAGTAAGAACAAATTCTTATTTTATTTATTGGGAAAAGTATGCATAATGTTGTGTTTTGGGGGGGAAAACCCTGCATATATCGGTATCGGTTGATATCGGTATCGGAAATTAAGAGTTGGACAATATCGGTATATCGGATACCGGTAAAAAAGCCAATATCGAACCCTACTGGAAACCCTACCCATCCTGGAGCCAGCTCACCCTGCTGCTCTCTATACAGACCTGGGCCCTCATTTATCAACCTGACGTACGCACAGATACGTGCTTAAGCCGTGCGTACGACCATTTCTAAGCAAAGTGTGGGAATTATCAATTTGAACTTGTGCTTGACTTTGTACTTATGTCTACGCACAGCTCTGAGCATGCTTAGCTGACGCCCAGTGGTAGAATATCGTTACTACGGCATAAGCGCTCCTCAGTTCATGCATTAGTTTCAACGCGGAAATAAGCTTCCGTGCATTACTTCCAACACTGGCGTGTTCAACTTCTGTATGACCCATAATTCATTATAGTTCATTGTAAAATAGCAACAGTAGTGTAATTATAACGGGCTCATGCGGGAACAAGAGGTTGGCTTGCTTGTTTGGCACGGGGGGCAGAAGCAGAACACCCACCTCCAAACGCCATTAAATATTGTTTCAAATAAAAAAACTAAACAAACAGTCACTGACCTGGTGCAGAAGGTGCGAATCGGAGTTCCATTGGCGGCGTCCAGCGGGGGGCCGTGACTGCCACTCAAGCCGTCCGCAGCTGAAGCTGGCAGGATACTCCGCTGGGCTCCCGAATCCACCAGCAAGCGCCTACTGGACAACGTGTCCTCAATGAACAGCAGCCTCGTCGTATCGCCAGCACTCACAGCTGCTAATGAGCGCCGGCTCTGGCATTTCCCTGGCCGGAAAAAGAGCAAGGCTGCTCACATCGCCTGGCTTTGGCACCATAACGCCGATGAAAAAAACAAAGTTCATTCTCCCTCCGGCGATCCGATACCGCAGCTCCCGTCATCTCCCCCGCCGGCAGCGCAGCGTTAACGTTAACGCTGTAGTGGCGGGTTGCCAGCAATATCCTGTCAGCCTCTTCTGCCATCCCCCGATAATCCTTGGCTCTCACGAGCGGCGAGCTGGCCAAGGCAGTGCGTACTGGAGGTGGGAGCTGACGCAGAAATAACTGTATAAACAAAAATGATGCGTCACCTGAGCCGAGCAACGCCAACATGTTCTCCATGAGCTCGGTTGGTTTACTGTCACCTAAACCGTTCAGTGACAACAGGCGCTCCGCCCGCTCCGTATCTGACAGCTGAAACAGCCGTAACAGCTGTTGTTTGAGAGCGGCGTATTTCCCCATGGCCGGCGGCTCTCGTAAAAATCCCATGACGCGACGGGTGGTCTGTGCATCCAATGCAGCGACGACATGATAGTATTTCGTGTCGTCCACTGTGACACCTCGCAGATGGAATTGAGCCTCGACATGTTGGAACCATGGGTCCGGGTCGTGCTGCCAAAACTCGGGCAACTTGACAGACACCGCAGCCGCCACCGCAGCGGGCCGAACAGCGTTTTCTTCGTTATCACTCATAATAATAATAACAATAACAATAATAATCCAACGATCAAGGTCACCAATGTGGTAAGTTGAAGGAAGAGGCGAATCAATAACGCGCGTGACAGGTCCTTCAGTGACTTCCTACTTTATTCATTCACAGAATCAACCACGTACACACACCTACTACTCCCCTATATCCCCTCCCCTGTGACGCGTCAACTCTGGCGTGAAAGACTCCCATAATGTGACACCACAACATACTATTATTTTGTGTCATGTTTCCAAATAAGATTGGCCACAACGGAATGCTTTCTACTTCAATTTGTTGATTAGAATAGATTACCTCGCTCCGTTGAAACGTCACTGAGCTCAGCACACAGACATGATAATAATAATAACAACAACAATAATAATAATAGCTTCATTTTACATAGCGCCTTTCAAGAGACCCATGCAAGGTCGCTTTACATAGATGGGGGGGGGGGGGGGGGAATAACAAAGTAATAAAGATAGTGGACAGACTATGTAAATATGATGATGGGTTTCAAGTTCGCGTTTTTATTGATCATAGGCATGCTGTCAGAGTACAATGTCATAATCAAACATTCTAGAACATTTGTCATCACAGATCATGTCATAATAGAACATAGGCTACATGGCATGGTCCATCGTGATATTGTGTAGACTGTTATTACTGTACCACCCATTGTGACAACAGCCTTGTGAGCTCCCGCACACAAACATGATGGAATTCAAGTTCATGTATTGATCACATAGGCAGGCTACATCATACATGGCAGTGAGATTCATTGTTCTTGTATATGCTCTCGTATTATTGTTTATATAGGCTACCCAATACTGACATCAAAATAGATTGTATGCCTCTAGAAATCATATGCAGCAGGTAAAAAAAATTCGGAAAATCCGTCGCGATTTGGAATAAAATTGAGGAGAACTTTAATCCCTGGGTATTAATCAAACAAAACGGAAAAAGGCAGTCATATTCCAGCACGGTCTTTATTAGTGTTTGCGCTGCCCAGGCAGCAATGGTTAATAGATATCACATCCGACATCACCGTACGTGTACACGTCTGTCAGCCTGTCTCATAACACGCTTCCCTCGGTTTAGTCCATTTTTCATTTCATGGGGGTGTTCCATTACCGTATATGGTTAATCGGGGCGGTTTTGGTATGCAAATACGTGAAAGTGTGCACGAGCCTCAGCGTAGAAGCAAGGTGATATTTATCATGACAGGTGTGCGTAGGACCTGTGTACGCACGTGTGATAAATCCCGTTTTTTTTGTGCGTGCACACATTCTAAATTCTGTGCTTACGTGTGGAAATAGAACAGTTTCTAAGAAAACTTGATGAATGAGGGCCCAGGAGCCAGCTCACCCTGCTGCTCTCTATACAGACCTGGAGCCAGCTCACCCTGCTGCTCTCTATACAGTCCTGGAGCCAGCTCACTCTGCTGCTCTCTATACAGACCTGGAGCCAGCTCACCCTGCTGCTCTCTATACAGTCCTGGAGCCAGCTCACTCTGCTGCTCTCTATACAGACCTGGAGCCAGCTCACCCTGCTGCTCTCTATACAGTCCTGGAGCCAGCTCACCCTGCTGCTCTCTATAATAATTATAATTTAGGACCTGCTCAGAGGTCATCAATCGGCACGCATGCGATGCATGCATGCGATTCGTCTCTGTGATTAACCCATCCCGTCGTCCTTCCCCCCAAGGGCAGCCGGGAGCAGACAGGCGTCAACGTGAGCCGCGCCAGGGGACCAATCCAAGTGCTCCTGTCCGTCTTCGTCAAGGACGCCACAGCGTTAGCGATCTTGTTGTTGTGCATGTTTTTCCATTGGGTTTATCTTATCGGGGGGGAAACCCTTGCGAGCACGGGGAGAACATGCAAACTCCACACAGAAAGGCCTGGGAGATACCCCACCTGGGTAACTGGCATCATGGAAACCTGGGCCCTCATTCATCAACGTGGCGTGGAAAGTGTTCTATTTCCACACGTAAGCACAGAATGTAGAATCAGTGCACGCACAGAAGAATCGGGATTCACCACACGTGCGTACGCAGGTTCTACGCACACCTGTCATGATGAATATGACTTTGATCCTACGTTTGAGCTCGTGCACTGTTTTAAGTATTTGCATACCAGAACCGCCCCGATTAACCATATACGGTAATGGAATACCCCCATGAAATATGGAAAAATGGACTAAGCCGAGGGAAGCGTGTTATGAGAACGGTGATGTCGGATATGATATCTATTAACCATTGCTGGCTGGGCAGCGCAAACACTAATAAAGACCGTGCTGGAATATGACTGCCTTTTCCCGTGTTGTTTGATTAATACCCAGGGATTAAAGTTCTCCTCAATTTTATTCCAAATCGCGATGGATTTTCCGTAAATTTTCTACCTGCTGCATATGATTTCTAGAGGCATACTACAATCTATTTTGATGTCAGTATTGGGTAGCCTATATAAACAATAATACGAGAGCATATACAAGAACAATGAATCTCACTGCATGTATGATGTAGCCTGCCTTTCAATACATGAACTTGAATCCCATCATGTTTGTGTGCGGGACTCACAAGGCTGTTGTCACAATGGGTGGTACCGGTACAGTAATAACAGTCCACACAATATCACGATGGACCATGCCATAGCCTATGTTCTATTAGGACATGATCTGTGACGACAAATGTTCTAGAATGTTTGATTAAGATATCATACTCTGACAGCATGCCTATGATCAACAAAAACGCGAACTTGAATCCCATCATATACATAGTCTGCTGATGACACAGTAGTGGTGGGCCTGATCTCTGCCAACGACAAAAGGGCCTACCTGGAAGAGGTAGAGAACCTGTCACAGTGGTGTCAGGAGAACTGCCTCTCCCTGAACGTCAGCAAAACAAAAGAGATGATTGTGGACTTCAGGAGGTTGGGGGTCAAGGACTACAGCCCCCTCAGCATCGACGGGGCACCTGTTGAGAGAGTGAACAGTTTCAAGTACCTCGGAGCCCACATATCCGAGGACTTGACATGGACCACACACATTGACAGTGTTGTGAAGAAGGCACGACAACGCCTCTACTTCCTCAGGCGCCTAAGGAAGTTCCAAGTCAGTCAGAAGATCCTTAGGAACTTCTACTCATGTACAATAGAGAGCATCCTGACCGGCAACATCACCTCCTGGTTTGGGAATAGCACTGCACAAGACCGTAGCAGACTACAAAGAGTGACACGTTCAGCCGAACGCACAATTGGAGGGGGGCTTCCCACCCTCCAGAACATTTACAACAAGCGGTGCAAGGGGAAGGCTAAGAGAATTATTAAGGACTCGAGCCACCCGAACAACTGCCTCTTTGAACTGCTGCGGTCAGGCAAGCGATACCGGAGTCTTAAGGCGAGCACAGAAAGACTCAGAAGAAGCTTCTATCCCCAGGCCATCAGGCTGCTAAACGAACAATAATCACTATGCAACAACCATCAAATGCACACAGCACACACACCCACACGCACACACTCACTCAAACAAACAACACACTGCAGCACCCACTCTCCACACTTTAGATCACACAAACACACTTACACTTTATATTTATTGATAAAGGATTTGCACTACAACTCGTACACCTACTGTGAATTGTACCTAAATTGCACCTCGTCCCATTTCTCCATTTCTGCCTTGCACTATATAGTATTGTATATTAGTACACTGCACAGTATTGTATATTGTATGGTAACTACGTCTATTCTGCATCGAACATTGTACATATGTCTAAACTGAACACTGTGACCTAATTTTTTTTACTTCTAATTTTACTATGTTATTTTATTTCATACTTATCTTGTCTTGCACAGTCTCTGGAGCGCAACAGTAAGAAGCATTTTGTATAAAAGCATTCTGTACTTCTGTATGACAACTATTAAAGAAACTTGAAACTTGAAACTATCTGGTGTCATTGCAATGCGTTTTTTATTCTTTCTTATACAGTAAAAAGGGGGAAGAACACTATATCGTGGGTGTTCATATGACTTGTATTCTGCTTACAGCTTCGAAATTCCACTTGTTTCGTTTAACGTAAAGCCTTTTAAATATAATCAAAACGTTCCCGTGTTTCTGCGGCCTGTGCGCAAAATAATAACGAGTTGAGCTACGCGGAGTACACCCCGTATAGTACACCCCGTATATTCCGATAACGCTATATGAACCATGCTGCATTCATTCTGAGAGAAAGATCTATTATTCCAAATGCTATTTATAGGGTTTTGACCATAATTACACTACTGTTGCTATTTTACAATGAACTATAATGAATTACGGTTCTTACAGAACATGCCAGTGTTGAAACTAATGCACAGAAGCTCATTTCCTTGTTGTAATAATATATTCTACCACTGGGCGTCAGCTAAGTGTGCTCCGAGCTGTGCGTAGACATAAGCACGAAGTCAAGTTCAAGTTGAAATTGATGAATCCCACTCTTTGCTTAGAAATGGTCGTAAGCACAGGTTAAGCACAAATCTGTGCGTAAGACACGTTGATGAATGAGGGCCCTGGTCCCCAAGGGGGAATCGAACCCTGGACCTTCTTGCTGTGAGGCGACAGTGTTAACCACTACACCACCCTGCTGCTCTCTATACAGTCCAGGGCCCTCATTCATCAACGTGTTCTACGCACAGATTTGTGCTTACCCTGTGCGTACGATCATTTTTATTTTTTTTTTATTATTATTTTTTTTCCCTCCATTTTCCTCCGATTTTCTCCCATCCCAATGTTAGTCGTATGCCAATTCCCAGTCCCTTCCTGGTCGCTGCGCACTTACCCCCCACAGTCAGATCATCTGGGAGAGTGGAGGCTACCACGTGCTTCCTCCGACACACGTCCAGCCAATCACCGCTTCTTTTCACCTGGCAGCGCGGATTCTCATTGAGAGGGCGTAGCGTGTGGGAGGACCACACTATCCCCCTCACGTCCAATCCGCGCTTAGCAGGCGCCCCGACCGAACTGTAGGAGTCGCTGTTTACAACGACCCGGACCCACCCCGCCAGCTTCTCCCACCCTCTGATACAGCCAATTGTATCAGTGCAGACGGCCAGCCAAGCTGGTGACAACCCCGGAGCTGTGAGCTGGATTCGAACAGGCAAATCCAGCTCAGCTCCAGGGCTGGTGACGAACGCAATCTCCGCTCGGCCACCTAACCGCCAGTGCGTACGATCATTTCTAAGCAAAGAGTGGGATTCATCAATTTCAACTTGAACTTGACTCCGTGCTTACGTCTACGCACAGCTCGGACCATGCGTATCTGGCGCCCAGTGGTAGAATATATTATTACAACAAGGAAATGAGCTTCTGTGCATAATAACACTGGCATGTTCTGTACGAACCGTAGTTCATTATAGTTCATTGTAAAATAGCAACAGTAGTGTAATTATGGTCAAAACCCTATAAATAGCATTTGGAATAATAGATCTTTCTCTCAGAATGAATGCAGCATGGTTTATATAGCGTTATCGGAATATACGGGGTGTAGGCTACTGACTGACTGCGCTCCGCGTAGCTTGATTGATTGATTGATTGAAAAGTTTATTAACAGATTGCAGAATGGGTACAGTACAGTACAGCTCAGTACATACAATTGTTAATTGGGGATGCAGACCAGAGAAAGACTTTCGTCTTGTTTACATCAGGGTCCCCCATTTTCAATTCATCATAAATCATAAAGCTCAACTCGTTATTATTTTGCGCAGACCGCAGAAACACGGGAACGTTTTGATTATATTTAAAAGGCTTTACGTTAAACGAAACAAGTGGAATTTCGAAGCTGTAAGCAGAATACAAGTCATATGAATATAGTGTTCTTCCCCCTTTTTACTGTATAAGAAAGAATAGAAAACGCATTGCAATGACACCAGATAGTGGACAGACTATGATGGAATTCAAGTTCATGTATTGAAAGGCAGGCTACATCATACATGCAGTGAGATTCATTGTTCTTGTATATGCTCTCGTATTATTGTTTATATAGGCTACCCAATACTGACATCAAAATAGATTGTAGTATGCCTCTAGAAATCATATGCAGCAGGTAGAAAATTGACGGGATATCCATCGCGATTTGGAATAAAATTGAGGAGAACTTTAATCCCTGGGTATTAATCAAACAACACGGGAAAAGGCAGTCATATTCCAGCGCGGTCTTTATTAGCCGACAACAAAATAGATGCCTCTAAAAATCATATAGCCAATCGAACACAACTAATAAAGGCATTCATATTACAGCACGGTTATAATGACACACAACCACCGCCAAACAGTGGTCAACGAACGGTCTTTATTAGTATTTTGAGCTGTCCAGGCAGAATTGCAGCAATAGTCTTAGGGAGCCGTTGATATCTGACATCACCGTTTACAAGTCTGCCTTTTATTTATCCCATAATACGCGATAGTGTCTTCTTGGTTCGACAGCAGTGAACATTATCTCCGTGGAGTTTCTCAGAGTTCCGCTCGGGTCAGTCCATTATTTCACATCCCATGGGGGGTGTTTCCTCACTTTCATGACCATATATGGATAATCATGCACGAGCATTGACGGTAGAACAAAGTGGTATTCATCAACACGGAGGAGCATAGAGCCTGCGTACGCACGTGTGATGAATCCCGACTTCCCTGTGCGTACACTGGTTCTACATTCCGTGCTTACGTGTGGAAATAGAACATGTTCTACGCACACATTGATGAATGAGGGCCCTCGAGCCAGCTCACCCTGCTCCCTTCACAGTCCTGGAGCCAGCTCACCCTGCTGCTCTATACAGACCTGGAGCCAGCTCACCCTGCTGCTCTCTATACAGTCCTGGAGCCAGCTCACCCTGCTGCTCTCTATACAGTCCTGGGTCCTCATTCATCAACGTGTTCTACGCACAGATCTGTGCTTACCCTGTGCGTACGATCATTTCTAAGCAAAGAGTGGGATTCATCAATTTCGATTTGAACTTGACTCCGTGCTTACATCTACGCACAGGTCAGACCACACTTACCTGACGCCCAGTGGTAGAATATATTATTACAACAAGGAAATGAGCTTCTGTGCATAATAACACTGGCATGTTCTGTACGAACCGTAGTTCATTATAGTTCATTGTAAAATAGCAACAGTAGTGTAATTATGGTCAAAACCCTATAAATAGCATTTGGAATAATAGATCTTTCTCTCAGAATGAATGCAGCATGGTTTATATAGCGTTATCGGAATATACGGGGTGTAGGCTACTGACTGACTGCGCTCCGCGTAGCTTGATTGATTGATTGATTGAAAAGTTTATTAACAGATTGCAGAATGGGTACAGTACAGTACAGCTCAGTACATACAATTGTTAATTGGGGATGCAGACCAACTTTCGTCTTGTTTACATCAGGGTCCCCCATTTTCAATTCATCATAAATCATAAAGCTCAACTCGTTATTATTTTGCGCACAGACCGCCGAAACACGGGAACGTTTTGATTATATTTAAAAGGCTTTACGTTAAACGAAACAAGTGGAATTTCGAAGCTGTAAGCAGAATAAGTCATATGAATATAGTGTTCTTCCCCCTTTTTACTGTATAAGAAAGAATAGAAAACGCATTGCAATGACACCATGCAGATAGTGGACAGACTATGTATATGATGGGATTCAAGTTCGCGTTTTTGTTGCTCATAGGCATGCTGTCAGAGTATGATATCTTAATCAAACATTCTAGAACATTTGTCGTCACAGATCATGTCCTAATAGAACATAGGCTATGGCATGGATCGTGATATTGTGTGGACTGTAATTATTACTGTACCGGTACCACCCATTGTGACAACAGCCTTGTGAGTCCCGCACACAAACATGATGGAATTCAAGTTCATGTATTGAAAGGCATGCCTACATCATACATGCAGTGAGATTCATTGTTCTTGTATATGCTCTCTATTATTGTTTATATACGCTACCCAATACTGACATCAAAATAGATTGTAGTATGCCTCTAGAAATCATATGCAGCAGGTAGAAAATTGACGGGAGATCCATCGCGATTTGGAATAGAATTGAGGAGAACTTTAATCCCTGGGTATCAATCAAACAACACGGGAAAAGGCAGTCATATTCCAGCGCGGTCTTTATTAGCCGACAACAAAATAGATGCCTCTAAAAATCATATAGCCAATCGAACACAACTAATAAAGGCATTCATATTACAGCACGGTTATAATGACACACAACCAACGCCAAACAGTGGTCAACGAACGGTCTTTATTAGTATTCTGAGCTGTCCAGGCAGAATTGCAGCAATGGTCTTAGGGAGCCGTTGATATCTGACATCACTGTTTACAAGTCCGCCTTTTATTATTTATCCCATAATACGCAATAGTGTCTTCTTGGTTCGACAGCAGTGAACAATCTTCGTGGAGTTTCTCAGGGTTCCGCTCGGGTCAGTCCATTATTTCACATCCCATGGGGGGTGTTTCCTCATTTTCATGACCATATATGGATAATCATGCACAAGCATTGACGGTAGAACAAAGTGGTATTCATCAACACGGAGGGGCATAGAGCCTGCGTACGCACCGTGTGATGAATCCCGACTTCCCTGTGCGTACACTAGTTCTACATTCCGTGCTTACGTGTGGAAATGGAAATGTTCTACGCACACTATTGATGAATGAGGGCCCATGGAGCCAGCTCACCCTGCTGCTCTCTATACAGTCCTGGAGCCAGCTCACCCTGCTGCTCTCTATACAGTCAGGGCCCTCATTCATCAACGTGTTCTACGCACAGATCTGTGCTTACCCTGTGCGTACGATCATTTCTAAGCAAAGAGTGGGATTCATCAATTTCGATTTGAACTTGACTCCGTGCTTACATCTACGCACAGGTCAGACCACACTTACCTGACGCCCAGTGGTAGAATATATTATTACAACAAGGAAATGAGCTTCTGTGCATAATAACACTGGCATGTTCTGTACGAACCGTAGTTCATTATAGTTCATTGTAAAATAGCAACAGTAGTGTAATTATGGTCAAAACCCTATAAATAGCATTTGGAATAATAGATCTTTCTCTCAGAATGAATGCAGCATGGTTTATATAGCGTTATCGGAATATACGGGGTGTAGGCTACTGACTGACTGCGCTCCGCGTAGCTTGATTGATTGATTGATTGATTGAAAAGTTTATTAACAGATTGCAGAATGGGTACAGTACAGTACAGCTCAGTATATACAATTGTTAATTGGGGATGCAGACCAACTTTCGTCTTGTTTACATCAGGGTCCCCCATTTTCAATTCATCATAAATCATAAAGCTCAACTCGTTATTATTTTGCGCACAGACCGCCGAAACACGGGAACGTTTTGATTATATTTAAAAGGCTTTACGTTAAACGAAACAAGTGGAATTTCGAAGCTGTAAGCAGAATAAGTCATATGAATATAGTGTTCTTCCCCCTTTTTACTGTATAAGAAAGAATAGAAAACGCATTGCAATGACACCATGCAGATAGTGGACAGACTATGTATATGATGGGATTCAAGTTCGCGTTTTTGTTGCTCATAGGCATGCTGTCAGAGTATGATATCTTAATCAAACATTCTAGAACATTTGTCGTCACAGATCATGTCCTAATAGAACATAGGCTATGGCATGGATCGTGATATTGTGTGGACTGTAATTATTACTGTACCGGTACCACCCATTGTGACAACAGCCTTGTGAGTCCCGCACACAAACATGATGGAATTCAAGTTCATGTATTGAAAGGCATGCCTACATCATACATGCAGTGAGATTCATTGTTCTTGTATATGCTCTCTATTATTGTTTATATACGCTACCCAATACTGACATCAAAATAGATTGTAGTATGCCTCTAGAAATCATATGCAGCAGGTAGAAAATTGACGGGAGATCCATCGCGATTTGGAATAGAATTGAGGAGAACTTTAATCCCTGGGTATCAATCAAACAACACGGGAAAAGGCAGTCATATTCCAGCGCGGTCTTTATTAGCCGACAACAAAATAGATGCCTCTAAAAATCATATAGCCAATCGAACACAACTAATAAAGGCATTCATATTACAGCACGGTTATAATGACACACAACCAACGCCAAACAGTGGTCAACGAACGGTCTTTATTAGTATTCTGAGCTGTCCAGGCAGAATTGCAGCAATGGTCTTAGGGAGCCGTTGATATCTGACATCACTGTTTACAAGTCCGCCTTTTATTATTTATCCCATAATACGCAATAGTGTCTTCTTGGTTCGACAGCAGTGAACAATCTTCGTGGAGTTTCTCAGGGTTCCGCTCGGGTCAGTCCATTATTTCACATCCCATGGGGGGTGTTT
The DNA here is from genome assembly GCF_963971535.1 of Notolepis coatsorum. Taxonomy (NCBI): domain Eukaryota; kingdom Metazoa; phylum Chordata; class Actinopteri; order Aulopiformes; family Paralepididae; genus Notolepis; species Notolepis coatsorum. The sequence continues at coordinate 167,901,991 of NC_140169.1, read as the reverse complement.
CCTCATTTTCATGACCATATATGGATAATCATGCACAAGCATTGACGGTAGAACAAAGTGGTATTCATCAACACGGAGGGGCATAGAGCCTGCGTACGCACCGTGTGATGAATCCCGACTTCCCTGTGCGTACACTAGTTCTACATTCCGTGCTTACGTGTGGAAATGGAAATGTTCTACGCACACTATTGATGAATGAGGGCCCATGGAGCCAGCTCACCCTGCTGCTCTCTATACAGTCCTGGAGCCAGCTCACCCTGCTGCTCTCTATACAGTCAGGGCCCTCATTCATCAACGTGTTCTACGCACAGATCTGTGCTTACCCTGTGCGTACGATCATTTCTAAGCAAAGAGTGGGATTCATCAATTTCGATTTGAACTTGACTCCGTGCTTACATCTACGCACAGGTCAGACCACACTTACCTGACGCCCAGTGGTAGAATATATTATTACAACAAGGAAATGAGCTTCTGTGCATAATAACACTGGCATGTTCTGTACGAACCGTAGTTCATTATAGTTCATTGTAAAATAGCAACAGTAGTGTAATTATGGTCAAAACCCTATAAATAGCATTTGGAATAATAGATCTTTCTCTCAGAATGAATGCAGCATGGTTTATATAGCGTTATCGGAATATACGGGGTGTAGGCTACTGACTGACTGCGCTCCGCGTAGCTTGATTGATTGATTGATTGATTGAAAAGTTTATTAACAGATTGCAGAATGGGTACAGTACAGTACAGCTCAGTATATACAATTGTTAATTGGGGATGCAGACCAACTTTCGTCTTGTTTACATCAGGGTCCCCCATTTTCAATTCATCATAAATCATAAAGCTCAACTCATTATTATTTTGCGCACAGACCGCCGAAACACGGGAACGTTTTGATTATATTTAAAAGGCTTTACGTTAAACGAAACAAGTGGAATTTCGAAGCTGTAAGCAGAATAAGTCATATGAATATAGTGTTCTTCCCCCTTTTTACTGTATAAGAAAGAATAGAAAACGCATTGCAATGACACCATGCAGATAGTGGACAGACTATGTATATGATGGGATTCAAGTTCGCGTTTTTGTTGCTCATAGGCATGCTGTCAGAGTATGATATCTTAATCAAACATTCTAGAACATTTGTCGTCACAGATCATGTCCTAATAGAACATAGGCTATGGCATGGATCGTGATATTGTGTGGACTGTAATTATTACTGTACCGGTACCACCCATTGTGACAACAGCCTTGTGAGTCCCGCACACAAACATGATGGAATTCAAGTTCATGTATTGAAAGGCATGCCTACATCATACATGCAGTGAGATTCATTGTTCTTGTATATGCTCTCTATTATTGTTTATATAGGCTACCCAATACTGACATCAAAATAGATTGTAGTATGCCTCTAGAAATCATATGCAGCAGGTAGAAAATTTACGGGAGATCCATCACGATTTGGAATAGAATTGAGGAGAACTTTAATCCCTGGGTATTAATCAAACAACACGGGAAAAGGCAGTCATATTCCAGCGCGGTCTTTATTAGCCGACAACAAAATAGATGCCTCTAAAAATCATATAGCCAATCGAACACAACTAATAAAGGCATTCATATTACAGCACGGTTATAATGACACACAACCAACGCCAAACAGTGGTCAACGAACGGTCTTTATTAGTATTTTGAGCTGTCCAGGCAGAATTGCAGCAATGGTCTTAGGGAGCCGTTGATATCTGACATCACCGTTTACAAGTCCGCCTTTTATTTATCCCATAATACGCGATAGTGTCTTCTTGGTTCGACAGCAGTGAACAATCTTCGTGGAGTTTCTCAGAGTTCCGCTCGGGTCAGTCCATTATTTCACATCCCATGGGGGGTGTTTCCTCATTTTCATGACCATATATGGATAATCATGCACGAGCATTGACAGTAGAACAAAGTGGTATTCATTCACTTTATTGACAGATTGCAATACGGCTCAATCGCCTCGCCGACAAGTTAAATGCGTTATCTATAGGCTAATTTTAAGTCCCTCATTACCTCAATCAATCAGATTATATTTCTTTAAACTTGCCTGCTGGATTGAATAATCAAATGAGATCTTGCTAGCGAAAATAATTAGTTAAACTGTTATACAGAATTACGATACGGCTCTCTTACCCATTGATTGATGTATAGTCGATCTTTAACTTATCTCCACTGTGGTCTAACGGGTTGTTCTTTTGACTTTCACGCAGACGACCGGGGTTCGAAACCCTAGTCTTTTCCTTCTTTTTGCAATATAGGAATAATTCAATTTGGTGCACGTTGAGAGCTATATAAAGAATGACATCCTCAATGCATGTAGATTTATAATATTTTAACTTAAAACCAGGCTACTTTGGCGTATAATCATTAATATTATATTCAAAAAAATTATATTGGACACACGGGGTTTCGAACACCGGTCGCTGGGTTGGGAGGCTTGAGCACTACCGCTGCGCCACTGTGCCAGATGGGATAAATTCATTGTTTATACATTAATGAACGAGAGACCCGTGTTTAGAATATTCTTTATTTTGAATGAAGTTTTATTTCTTTATCCTCGTTCATTAATGTGACGTCAACGGCTCATTCAATTTCTCAAATCCGTCAAACAGCGCATCTCATCAGACATCTTAATCCCAGTTACAATTAAAATAACCACGTCATAATGTGTACATCGCACCGAGCGAGCGCCACGGTATATATAACGTGCATTATTTAGGACAAAGTGAATTTAGTATCAGCATTTTGGGTCTATTTTACATTTCAAAAGCCCCCTCTGGAAGAATGGAGCACAAAAACGTAATTCAGAATGGTATAATGCAGATCGTAGACTGTGGGAATAATTTCAGGAAACGGGCTGTCACTTTTTTGCGGGGGCGTGGCGATGGTTCAGGCTAACTTGAACTTAAACTCTGCTTTCGACCAGGCTCAAACTTTTGGATCTGTTGTCATGGTGATTTGGAAAATCCAGGTACGGGGAATCGGAAAGTCCGGCTTAAGTCAGACTTACCCGAAAGTTATCCGGCTAACTCAGTTATCCAGGTACGGGGAACGGGGCCCTGGACACGTTTATGAGTTTGACTGAAAAAACGCCTAAAACATATGTGTTTAGGTGTTTATTGTGTCAACCAAAAACGAAGCTGCTCTCGACGTCCCACACGTCCAATACTAACTTGAGAACACATATTCAGGTGAGCTGATGAAAACCCTTACTGTCTTTACATAAACATTGTCAACTGTTCCCAAACAGCACACAAGTCAGTGCACTTTTTATCAACAGCTTTAACTAACTTAGTCTGAGATAGGCTAGCTGCTATGAACAATATTATTGATTGATTGATTGAAAAGTGTATTAACAGATTGCAGAATGGGTACAGTACAGTACAGCTCAATACATACAATTGTTAAAGGGATGCAGACCAGAGAAAGACTTTCGTCTTGTTTACATCAGGGTCCCCCATTTTCAATTCATCATAACATATATATGACATACATGACATACAGATAGACAGTACTGCTACATCTATACATGTATGACATATCAGATTTGCAAATACAGTACTGTTTGTGATACAAAAAGTGTCCAGAAAAAGAGTGTATATACATTTGACGTAGAAACTGTACATTGGAGGAGGTTGGGTGGGTGGGGGGCTGTACATTGGGGAGGGGGGGGGGCACACTGTACATTGGAATACTGACAAAGCCATACTTGGTCATTTATTGTACAACTGGGTTTTGAGTGTTTTTGAATAGTGATTCACATTCCTTTACAGCTTTGGGTAGGGCGTTTCACATTGAATCCCTGCCCCTCATCAGGTTTGGTGTGAACGATGGGCTGTGTCTGTCATTGCCATGGAATGTTAACTTGCATTGATGGATTCAGGGACTTTATTGAGAGCAATGGAGAAATTATACCCGATGAGCTTAGGCCTTTATTGAATTGCACAAAAGTAATTCCATGTAGCACTGCAGAATGTGAAAGGGGATTCAGTGCCATGAATCAAATTATCACCCCAACACGCACACGGTTAATGATTTCACGGGTAGCATCTTTGATGTTCATTAAGATCAACGGGCCACCTCCAGAGTTCTGGGATTCAACAACATATGTTGCAACTTGGCTGAGAGGCCATCGCTCAGCTGAGGACAAGAGAACGAGGATAGCAAAACCAAATCATAGGCCCAGGACCACTTGGTGGGGCTTGCTTGACTGATTGTATGGTAACTCAGTTACTTCTAGTCTGCATCGAACATTGTACATATGTCTATACTGAACACTGGGACCTCTATTTTTACTTCTTTTTACATGCTACTTTATTTTATTTCATACTTATCTTGTCTAGCACAGTCTCTGGAGCGTAACAGTAAGAAGCATTTTGTTTAAAAGTATTCTGTACTTCTGTATGACAACTATTAAAGAAACTTGAAACTGTTTTGAAACCACTGTTGTGAAACAAATTACATTGAACAAATTTAAGTGATGTGTACTTTTTCCCCTTCTCAAAATAAAGAACCAAGTAAACACAAGTTGTCTGATTATTTTAAGTTTGCTTTTGTGTTTGTGTGTAAAACAATTTCTTTAATTGAATTAACTTAAACTAAAAGTAAATACAAACTAAATTAACAATGTAACTTACATTGTTAATTTAGTTTGTATTTACTTTTCTAGTTTAAGTTGATTCAATTAAAGAAATTGTATCAATACATTTAAAACATTGTTTGTTTTTCAACCATATCTGTTGACAATATAGGCAACATCCTGCTACCTTTTTCAGCTTCTCTATTTCAAGGCAAAAAAAATATGTGCCAAAAAAAACTGTGCATGCGCGCACGCGCGTGGAGCGTTTGACCTACTGTCAATTTGCCACTGCACCACTGCTCGCGACGGACCAGTGTATACCTTATATCATATCATATTCATATTCATATAATAGTTTACTCTATCAGCATACCAGCATGTAATACATTCTGAGTGTGTATCTACCTCAACTCCTTATTATTTTGCGCATAGATTGCAGAAATACGAGAACGTTTTGATTTATATTAAAAGGCTTTGACATTGTAAAACTAAATACGTGGAATTCTGTAAGCATAATACAAGTCATATCACCCACACGATATATGCTCTGTGTCCAGAGCATGTATGCTTTTCATTCATTTAAGACACATTATTGAAAGGGTTTTGTAATACACATACACCCTGTTCTCATTGCAATGCGTTTTTTATTCTTTCTTATACAGTAGGAAGGGGGAAGAACACTATATCGTGGGTGTTCATATGACTTGTATTCTGCTTACAGCTTCGAAATTCCACTTGTTTCGTTTAACGTAAAGCCTTTCAAATATAATCAAAACGTTCCCGTGTTTCTGCGGTCTGTGCGCAAAATAATAACGAGTTGAGCAACGCGGAGCGCAGTCAGTCAGTACACCCCGTATATTCCGATAACGCTATATAAACCATGCTGCATTCATTCGGAGATAAAGACCTATTATTCCAAATGCTATTTATAGGGTTTTGACCATAATTACAGTACTGTTGCTATTTTACAATGAACTATAATGAATTACGGTTCATACAGAACACGCCAGTGTTGAAACTAATGCACAGAAGCTTATTTCCTTGTTGAAATAATATATTCTACCAACGGACGCCAGCTACGCATGCTCTGGGCTGTGCGTAGACATACGCACAAAGTCAAGTTCACGTTCAAATTGATAAATCCCACACTTTGCTTAGAAATGGTCGTACGCACGGGTTAAGCACATATCTGTGCATACGCCACGTTGATGAATGGAGCCAGCTCACCTTATGATTTTTTTTTTTACAATAAACATATACCAGTGGCGGCTCTACCACTAGGGGCGCTCGGGCACCGCCCCCCCTCAGCTCCTACCCTGGTTATATGAGAGAACAAGACAAATACGTTTTTAGTTTTTTTGTTTTATAGCCCTATAAATAATATAAACATGTTTAAAATTAATAATATTTACTCATTTTAAGTATGTTTGTATTTCCAATGCACAATATAACGTTATTATCTAAATTAAAAAAAACATCGTTTTCATGGGCAGGAAGTGACGTTTTTTTTTTTTTTTGATTTCTCGCCCGGGCAAGAAGCGATAGCGCTCTGCGTGCGCGTCACAGTTTGATCGCTGTCTCCGTCACAGCCAATCAGTGCATACGGCGTTGTGCGTTGAAATATGACTATTATGTTGGAATCCGAGCGCGATTTGAAGCGGTCTAGGCAGCCGAGTGAACTTCCGTGAAGAATTTTCCATAGCCGCATTTCGTGGAGACGCTCTCTGATTGGCCGACGCGATGCCAGTTTTTTTCCATAGCCGCATTTCTCGGGTTGGCTTAACAGCAGTTCAGTCGACTCGTCAACAACAACAGCAACTACACTGAGCTTAGGCACTCTTTCAAAGTTGGTTAAGGTTAGAGTTTGTCTTAGAGCATGGCGATAGAACGCCAGGTAGTTTGCAGGCTGTTCGAGGCGGAAATGGACAAAGACACAGCTCTTCACTCACACAGCTTGCAAGCTATGGATGCAGTGTGGAGGGACATGTATGGACAATGGATGGACATCAACACAGGCTGGATGGACAATGCCATGGAGTGGATATACTTTATCAACAACAACAAGCCAACAACAAGGTAGATTAGCGATCTTAACTCTAGTTTAATACATGATACGTTGTCTACTGATGCCGCATAACGTTGTAACGTTAGCTACTGCTAGCTGTTAGCTCCGTTAGCCGGCCACTTTTATAATTACTGCATGGAAACGGAGTAACGTTAACGTTTAAACGTTATGTCGAGGTCATACAATACTACAGTCGACATAAGGTTAACGCTACCCCGTTTCCATTAAGTGTTTAAATAGCAGCAATCTTGTTGAAAATGTAACTTTACTAGTAAAATGCTCTCTCTCTCTCGCTCTCTCTCTCTCTCTCTCTCTCTCTCTCTCTCTCGCTCTCTCTCTCTCTCTCTAATTTCGCTGCATGTGGGACATAACCACTCAGACAATGAATGGTAACTTGTTTAAAATAACGAGCTTTACAAATGTGTTTATTATTGAATGGATCTGACATCATCTGAGAGAGAGCGAGAGAGAGAGAGAGCGAGAGAGAGAGAGAGAGCTGTGCGTGTTTGTGTTGCTGCTGATGCATAATGAATGAATGGTGAGTTGTTTAAAATGACAACATACATGTGTTAATTATTTGATTTGATTGATCCGAGAGACCGAGAGAGATTGCTCCAGAGCATCACAGAGCATTACATTTTCAACTCGACCTATTAACGAGAACTGCGACCTACAAGGCACCAGCAGCAGCGGCCGCTACTGACATATACCCACTTGTTTCAAAGGGTAACTTAATTTATTTCACAACTGATGGCAATAGCTGAGACCACTTCACTTTTTAAACAATAATTAAATAATTGTAATACATAAACAATACAAATAAATATTGTTTGGAACAGAATAATGATAATAAATCAATCCATGAAACAAGCTTAGTGTTAGGGTTATAGCGTTAACTTGAGCCCAAGAGCAGAACACAGGGGGAGAGGAGAATGAGGCGGTTTAGGTTGTTTAATTCAAAGGTACCATGCAGACAGGGTTAAAGAATGTTTGGAATGTCCGATAGGCGAGAGGAAGGTCACTCCATGTGATTCCCAGGACGAGTCCAGGCCTTGTGATTCCCAGGGAGAGCTCAGGCTGGTGGTGTTTCGGTGTGAGACGCAGGCCGGGAGCGTGTAGTGTCCTACACACAGAGAGAACAGGTTAGAGCACGGCAGATTAAACACAGAGAGAGAGAGAGCAAGCAACAGTAGAGAGAGGGACCTAGTACCACGGCTGGTGAAGCAACACTCGGACAGTGAGTGGCAGGAAGCGTAGGGCTTATATCAGAGTCGGTGATGAGCAGACGAGTCTCAGGTGTGTCGATTGATCCCAGGTGACAACGTGTGGAAGCTGGAGTAGGAAGCTGCCCATATAAGGGCGTGGAAGCAGCAGGGGAGAGAGAGGCTCTGGCCGTGGTTGTAACACTTAGTGCCAATGAAACAAGTGAAATGTTTCAAGAAATATAACACTTCAATACAAGGTTTAATACAAGATTATATTACATTATGTTTTATTGCGGTCATCCGATCCTATATTGATGAAAATCTATTGTATATGCTATTCTATTCAGGCATATATTTGTGGCATTTAGTAACCTGACCGTGTCCATGCCTGTAGCTAGCATCACAAGAGAGAGCTATCCAACCATTGTGTATCACAGATAAGTCGAACGCTCAATCAGTGATTAATTCCAATTAAGATAAGATATTCCTTTATTGATCCCCTTGGGTAAATTCAGGAAGCAATAATACACTCGGAAGCCCGTGGTAGGCCTATGTCATGAATATTGCCACGGCTGTGATGTGCTCGCAGGCACGAGAGCGAAGCTTGAGTGCCGTAGGCATCACAGCCGTGGCAATATTCATGACATACAACAGGCTACCGAGTGTATTATTGCTTTTATACAGCAGGTTGTGTTGGGAAAAATATAGGATGAATACAGACAATTCTAGGGTATTTTATATCGATTTCAGTGAACTTGGCGTAGAATCCTTTTTTCTAAAGATGTCTCGTTGCTATGGAATAATAATCTTTTATCCACTTTTTCTCCTCCTGTTTTTCTGTGTTTTTCTCCCATCCCAATTTAGTCATTATGCCAATTCCCCCCTCCCCTTCCTGGTCGTTGCTCGCATGTGCCCCCCAGTGGTCGGTCTAGGGAGGGTTGATAGATACTATCAGCCAGTCAGCCAGCCACTTCTTTTCACCTGCCAGCGTGGACTCTCATTGGTGAGGTGTAACGTGTGGGAGGCTCACACTACAGCGACTTCGGGTTATTGAGAAGCGCTATATAAATTAAATGAATTATTATTATTATTACTACCCTCACCATCTCCCTTCCTCGCTGTGCAGGCGCCCTGACCGACCTGTAGGAGTCGCTGTTTACAATGACCAGATTACCACCCACCGGCTTCCCTCCCGCTGACACTGCCAATTGAGCCAGTATGATGGCTGGCCAAGCCGGAGGCAACGCTGACAGCCGGATTCGATACAAGTGTCTCTCGCGTTGGTGACAAGTGCTTAGTCCGCTGCGCCACCCAGCCGCCTACTCGTTGCTATGGAATTTCAAATGGAGTAGGCTATCAACAAGCTTGGCAACGCAAACGAATGACGTGTTAGTCTAATGCAAGCGAAAGTCGGAGAAAGTCATCAGCACCTTGGGGGATCAGCACCTTGGACAGTTCCGGGAGTTGGGCCAGTTCAATTCCCAGGCCGTCGACTTGGTGGTGTTGATTTCATTCCGGCTTTTCTCCAGCTGTTTTTCTGAATACCGGTAGATGTAGGCCCGTCCTCTTTATCTATCCACTCGTTTATGGTTAACGGGTACGTTAAAACAAACATAACGTTATCCACGGAGTAGGTCATGTTGACACAGTTTCCGTTTGATGAATGGCAGTTGAAACTTTCTACAACATTCTAAAGCCAGTGCAGTGGTATATATTCATGGTGATTTAACCGTGAGTATATCATGAATATACTCACTGTTTAGAACGCTCTCGACCAATCACAATGCGTGGTCATAACTACCTGTTGTATAATAGTACATATATGTTATATATAAGACATAATTCCGGTATAGGGGGTTGTTTGTAATTCTTTAAACCAATCACAATCATCTTGGGCGGCGCTAAGCCCGGGATGCAGCGACGGTGCCAAATAGTGTAGCAGATTACGGATAGGGGAGGAGACATCCGACTGAAATAGCCGGGCCAATGGGACGTTTATACCCACAGTCTACATCCTGTGAGTCAGACTACCGTAACAACAATACATCCAGCACAGTTCGATTGAATCCCCTTAACATTGTACCTTTTGTGTTGCGGTCAATTGTTAAAAGTAATTAGCGGCGTTGTACCTCCATACAAGAGATTGGCTTGTTATAGCCAGAACCAAGCTCCCAGCGCTTCTCTCCAGTCATGAATATGCAGGAGGAGAACGAGGAGGTGGGTAGAGGCGAGAAGGGAGCCCCTGCAGGCGTCATAAAAGGCAGCATTAAGCTCCTCTAATTAAATTGAACTCTCCCCTTCCCTACAGTGAGTGTGGTGTGACATAATGGAGAATCCTCTTCAGGTTATTTCTTCAGTCTGAAACTAGACTTCCAGCATCATCCATCCCACCACAATGCTCCAGACAGCAATAATCAATAAACAAGCAACACTATAAATACAGAGAATATGTCCTGGACACAAACACTCACTAAACTCTACCACTGTTGTCAGTAGTCTGGTCCCGGTAGAATGACCTGATTTAAATGCATTGAATACGGAATGAGACAGCTCATGGCTGTTAAAGGTAATCCTTAATCCTCTATAATAGGCCAGAGAAAACAGCATCATGCATACACATATTGAATGAATTACACAAACACCCCAGAGCATAAAATAATGACCATTAGTCAGTTGTATCAAGGTAAACATTATTCAGAGCGACATATCACATTTCTGTTTGCCGTATTGCCCGGGCAGCTGATTGCTTGTTATTCACTTTGTGCTTTTGTGGGGTCTGGCAGAGGAAACGTCTACCAAAATAATGAATACATTTCTAGCTATCAAAAGGTAAAAAGCTGTATTATAACTTCCCCCATCACGCTCACGTAAAAGATAATTTTTTTTCTCATTCCAGTTATGTCAAAACAAAAAATCTGTCAAGCCAATAACTATTCGTTAAACTCCAAACATTCACCTTCAACATACACCACCCAATTGGAAGTGGTATAGACTATGTGGTGCTCTAGTGTGAACTGTAATACTCCTGCTTGTGCCTTGGGACATTTGAAGCTGCAAGCAGCAGTTCTATAGCTCTCTCTGTGTGTTGGTTGGTCCACAAAAATGTCCCCTCTCTCTAGCGGCCACAGTTTTAGCCCTAGGAGGACATTTGGCATGGAGGTCAAGTGTTTGTGTTCAGGTGTGTGTCTGTGTGAATGTACACTTGCATGGATGCATGCGTGTTCGCGGTTGCAGCAATTTCACACCTATTTTTGTTTTTGCTGTGACCAGCAGCTCTATAGGTCACTCTGTCAGTCGATTGGTTGGTCCAAAAAAACATTTCCCCACTCTCTAGGGGCCACAGGTTTCACCTTAGAATTCTGAAATTGGGCTGAAGTATGTGTGTATGTGTGTTCATGCCAATTGACCTATCCTCAAAAATGTTGCAGCTATTGCAAATTCATGCTTGTTTAAATCTAAAATCGAATCTAAAAAATATTTAAGCATATGGTATTTTAACACATTTTTATTTGTATTTATTTATTGTTTGTGTATTGCAGTTTGTTGGGTCTGGTGTTTCACAGCAGGGACGCCAGGTTGTTCCACCTCGTCGTTCGCCTGTGAACAAGCAAATCACGACTCAATAGCAGCAAAATATTTCGTAATTGAAGAGTATAATGTAAGATTCACGCTAAGTACAAAATGTTTATCTGTCAGTGTCACGCACAAACTTACCTCCGATTGTTCTCCCTCTTCCCAGGTTGTCCGGGGGAAAGAATTCCCCGGGGGCTGGCACACCAATTATTAGTTCCGGCCCGGGAGGGTAACAACGTGTGAAATGGGTAGAGGGGAGTGCAGTTTAAATGTATTTATTAGGTTTATATTTAGGCGTGTACATATTTATTAAGATTGTATATCTTTTTTTAATGGGTTTATCTAGCTATTTATGGTATAGGTATGTGGTGGATATCTGTGCTGAAATAACTGTGTATCTGGTATGTGGTATCGGAGAAGACACCCTTATATAAGACTTGCACATCTGAGAGTCACACACAGAAGTGGGTCTGTGATGAAAGGTGTTGGGCAGATCCCTGTGCTCTAAAATAAATACTTCATGCTAAAGACTGAAGACTGACAAGACTAGAGGTATTGTGCTGGGAACAAGGCACAGGTTATCTACAAATCCAAAGCTTCATTTAAACGTGTGTAATTCGGCAGTTCAACAAGTTGAAAGTACTAAACTCCTTGGAGTGATGCTGGATTGCACTCTGTCTTGGTCTCAGCATATTAATTATATTGTTTTGAAAATGGGAAGAGCAATTGGTATTTCCAGGAAATGTGCTTCTTTTGTTGCCCGTCCCCTTTTATGTCAGATAGTGCAAAGTTTAGTTTTATGTCATCTTGACTATTGCTCTGCGATCTGGTCATCTGCTGCCAGTGGTGACCTCAGGAAGGTCCAGGTGGTCCAGAACAGGGCAGCACGGTTGGTACTGGGCTGCTCACTAAGGTATAATGTGAGCAGTATGCATGCCCGCCTCTCTTGGCTTAACGTTGAAAATAGATTGTCTTTTAATACTTGTACTGTTCAAGTTGGTCATGAGCAGTAAAACTCCTGTTTTTATACATAAACAGATTGTTTTTAGTAATACTGTGCATGAGCATTACACTAGAGGTTCCAGTAGTGGGCAGCTTGATTTGCCAGGTCCAAAAACCAATGCTTTAATGAGACCTTTAATTTTAGAGCATTAACTCTTTGGAATAACCTGCCTCAAAACCTCTGCTGCATTTAAAGTAGATTCACTTTTAAAAATCTTCTTAAATTGTATTTAACACTGTAAACAAGTATTTTGTTTTGTTTTCTGTTTCTGTGCTTGCATGTAATTTTAGCCATCTTAATTGTTAGTTTCATTATGCATTGTGTGTTGAGTACTGACTTTTAATAATTTAGTTTTGCAATAATAATTGTTTTTGTATGTTTTTTTTGTGTGGACCCCAGGAAGACTAGCTAATGGGGATCCGTAATAAAATCAAAATTACCCTGGACTAGTGCTTCTCCTCATTTGCCTCCATTGACTGTTCATTCTAACACTACTCAACAAACAATGAAACGACCCAAATCTTCTTTTCACCATAGTTGATGGTGCTATATAGAGCACAGTACAAGAAGATGGGTCCCTGAAAATTGTATATCACATGTTCTTCCAGTTCCAGCACACACACAAGGACGTAGAAACATAGCATGAACACGGGTGACATAGAACACAAAAATAACACAATGGTCCTTGTGCTTCAAATTGATTGGTCTATAGAGACAGAGCACAACAACTTATACGTGTGAAAATCACACCCACCGGAAGGGAAAATAATTGGCATCATAATCACGCGCCATAATTCAACCACAGGCTGAAATGCTGGCAAAAGGCCTGTTGCTAGCTAGGATATACAAAAATAGCAACATTAACCCAGGGAGACCAAGGCATTGTTAGGTGGGGTGTTTCTAGAACACAGGCACAGGAGAATGGAACGGTTTAGAATGTTTAATGGAAGCATGAGGGGGGAGAAGCAGGGTCCAGGGGTCATGAGAGCAGCTAGAGACAGGGAACAAGGAGTGGAGGAGTGACAGGCCGATGGTGTGAGTAGGTGAGGTCCATGAGGCAGTGGCGGCCGGTGGGTACTTCGCCACTAGGGGCGCTATACCAAACATTTTGCAAACATGTACAGTACAGTACCACGCAACAGACTCATGGCAAGACGTGAGCGATTCGACTCACGCTCACGGCAATGAATCGGCTCTTATGAACGAGTCGCTCAGCTGTTACTACAACAACACACAACCAGTCAAATAAAGTATAGTCTAGACCATAGGCGTAGTTTGAACTTGACGCCAGGGGGTGCGACTGCTAGGCGATCGATACCCGCGCGCACGCGCAGTGGCTGCGCGCGATTTTTTTGACCTTTATTTTATTATTTTAGCGTTTTTACAATGCCCTAACCCCTAATTTTTTATTTTATTTAGGTAGTACAGCAGCACACACACACACACAGCACTACGGGGGATCATTTTTAACTGGCCTGAAAAATGGAGGCTCTAATTATTATTATTCATATAGACTCTCGGTCTCGAGCAATAATAATTATTACAGCCTCCATTTTTCGTGGACGAAAAATATACCAGACTATAGATAACAATTTTCCCGAAATAACGCTACCTGCCTCGACAAAATCCGTGCATTGGTTATCCAGATAAATTAATTATCATCTCAGAATAAGTGGCTTTGTACAAGCGTTACAATCTATCACGCGGGGCATTCTGCTGCTGCTGCTTGGTGCTTGGCCGCGCGTTAACCCTTTCACTGCCACACTACAGAAGGTTTGCCTTATAATGTGACATGATTACTACTATAAAATGAATGTATTGTAAAACAAAACATAATAGAATTCAGATTTGTTTCTCACAATTATTATAATTTTATTAAAATAAAAATAATCTTGATTTTTTTTTTTTTTTTTTTTTTAAAGCAATTTCACCCCCGGCCACCAGGGGGTGCAATGCACCCCCTGCACCCCCATAAACTCCGCCCATGGTCTAGACTCTAATTCACAACTTGAAACACAATATATAAATAGAAAAGTTAGAAACAAAACTCGCCCGTCTCCAAACACAGGCAGATCTCTCCCTCTCTCCTTCTCTCTCTCACACACAGCGCGACGTGGAATCGATTCGTTACACAATCAGACCTATTATATACCAAGAATAACTTCAGTATGAGTACAGGGCTGTACACATATTTTGCATATTGTTAAACGAGCCAAGGCTAGCTATTAAACTATCGATATGAATCGAAAATCTGGGACCCTGATGTAAACAAGACAAACGTCTTTCTCTGGTCTGCATCCCCTTAACAATTGTGTGTATTGAGCCGTACTGTATTGTACCCATTCTGCAATCTGTTAATAAAGTTCTCATTCATTCATTCATTCAAACATAGACGATATTGAACAAGCCATAATCCACGTATTTTCAATCTGAGAGAGCTGCAGTAGTTAAATCAATGAGCCATCGACATAGTCAGTGTGGTAACGTTATTATTGCATCCAAGATTGATACACGGCTGGCTAGGCAGTTGGTAGTCATAGTTTTGTTGTAACTGAGGGGTACAATTCCCTGACTGTATTGATAAGTATGGTATCATTAAACCACTACCGTCTTATGTACATTCCTACTGGCCATACAGTACACAGGTATCTAATGATGAACACTTCCCACAATGACTCGGTTCCACACAAAACTGGATTTAAGTATTTATTAGCAGTAATGATAATACATAATATACTTTACTTTACTTTGGATGCGCTTATAAGGCAAAGGAATGTGCGTAGGCAAATCAATAACGTATGTCCATTCTCATATTACGCAGGAGATAATAATACAACCTGAATCTTAGGAATTATATCTATGGTACTCTGGTAATATAGCGGGAGATACTGGTAGGGTCCCCCCGGTTGTAAGCCAGCAAGGGTAGAGGATTTGTCGGTAGTAGAGTCTGGGTCAACGATGATAAGGAGACTCCAAGTACAGGAGACGGTGCAATAAGATCTTGATCCGCAGACGAATACAGCTGTTCTCCGTAGCATGCAGCTCCACATGGAAGAAAGCTAGCCGGCCTCATGCTTCTGAGAGGCGGACTCGACGTGGCTCCTCACAGGGTAAATCCCACACAATTGTGGGTGTCGGCGATTCTCCGCTCCATTAATTACAGGGCCAAAAGCAAATATAATCCAGCCGAAAAGGGCTATGCAGTCGTCGGTAGGTTATCCAGTGTACATAATCCATGGTCACTGTAGAACGGTAGCCGCACGATACACTATACACAAATAGACTATTACTGACTTAATAGAATCGGTCGAACTCGACGGTACAGCGTTAAACTCTGACACTTCAGTTATTAATTCGCACGCGGTCTCAATGCTCTATTTGGGGCCAAACAGGCCATACTTCACCGCACGTTGTATCGTGGGTGAGGCTTCAACTTATTGGGTAACTCTACTTCTGTATTCACCTGCGCCGTATTTATACGTTAGGTGAACAAACTAGTACCAGCTTTATTCCTGTCTCATATCCTTGCGCAGAACCGTTCATGTCCAGGCAAGTCCCCGGCGGTGACTTTGAACCAGACCTTGGAGGTATGGCCCTGGCGCCTGGTGGACCGCTGTCCAATAGGAGAATGAAATATTATGGTCTGTACTAGGCTAAAGGGATATTCCGTGTATATGTACAAGGAATATACAAGGGATATCAAACGATATACAAATATTATGCAATATATATCAATCAATAAATATATATATTCGGTTTAATCTGATCCTTCGTAACAGCCGCCTCCTAATTAGTCCCACCTAATTAGATAAGCAGAGACAGATTAACCGCACTGTCCACTACTCAATGTCTGTTGGGAGGGTAGGGCAGTTCACAAAGTCAGGGGGTCATGGTCGTCATCAATAGTATCGGGGAGCCTTGGCAACTCTATTAGCCTCGCCACGGGTCGGGTGTAGATCCGCCCTTGGACGAGCACTTCTGCCGCTCTGACCTTTCCGTCGGCACCGGTGATCACTTTGCTTACGCGGCCGGCCGGCCACATAGCTCGGGGTAGTGACTGGTCGATAATCATGACGACTGTTCCTTCTGTCAAATTGTCTCTCTCTTTCACCCATTTCTGGCGGGTCTGTAGAGACGGTAGATAGTGGAGTAGGAAACTGTTCCAAAACTTGTCAGCCAATACTTGACTGTACCTCCACATTCTTCGGCCGTTCGCTTCTTCAGGCCTGTACACTGTCTGTGGTAGCGCGGGGTCCAGCCGCCCCATCAAGAGAGTGTTGGGGGTGACTGGGTCGACATCTGCTACATCACTTGAGACGTAACCGAGGGGCTTTGAGTTCAATACTCCCTCGATCTCCGTGAGGACTGTCATTAGGACTGTTTCCGCCACGGTCTGGGCCCCAAGCACGGCGTACAGGGCTGTCTTTATTGAACGTACTTCTCGTTCCCAAGTTCCACCGAAGTGAGGTGCATTCGGGGGATTAAACTGGAAATCAATCTGGTATGGAGCGAGGTGGGTCTTAAGTTCTGGGCCCATAGCTTGGAAGCTCTCTCTCAGCTCTCTTTCTCCGCCTTTGAAGTTTGTCCCGTGATCAGACAATAATATAGACGGTTTCCCTTTCCGCGATGTGAATCTTCGGAAGGCCATAAGGAATGAGTCTGTGCTCATGGTTGGAAGGAGTTCTATGTGCATCGCTCGGGTGGTCATGCATTTGAATACAATACCCCACCGCTTCTCGGTCCCTCTTCCTTTCTTTACATACAGCGGGCCGAAACAGTCCATACCGGTGGAGTGAAAAGGCTTGTCGCCGAGTCGGAGGCGACAGGGGGGTAGGTCAGCCATCCGGGGTATACTTGGCTGTGCTCGCCATTTACGACAGTCTAGACAAGTCCGCTGGAAACGTCTTACTGCTTCTCTCCCTTGCAGTATCCAATAACGACGTCTGATCTCCGCGAAGACTCTCTCTGCCCCGGCGTGATGCACGTCCTCGTCGTATTTCTTTATGATAAGCTCTGTGACCTTGTGTCGGCTGTTTAAGACTATCGGGTACTTGACATCATCCGGTAAGTCTGGAGCTCTCCTCAGATGACCACCCACTCTGATGAGATTATGGGCGTCGCTCTCGGGGGCTAGGTGGAGCAATCTGCTGTCTGACGGGACGGGCTTTGCTCCCTGTAGACAGTCTAGCTCATCGGGGAACGAGTCTCTCTGGGCTCGCTGTAGGAGAAGAAGTTCTGCTTCTTCGTAGTTAGCTACAGTAATGTCAGTAGTGGGCTGAACCTCTGGGTGATGCCACAGGAATGTCTTTAGCTGCGCACTCTCAAGGGTGAGGCAGTCGTCTATGTTGGGGTCTGTGGGGACGAGTGTGTGTGTCAACCCACAGAACATAGATTTCTTGTTCTCTGCCTCCTCTTTACTTGCCTCCCGTGGGGTGGGTGTAGGCCACTCTTCTTCCGGGAGCTTGAGGAACTCTGGCCCGTCACTGTATAGATTGTGACGGGTGAGGTCATCCAGGGACATTCCCCGGGTGATGACGTCAGCTGGGTTGTGTTTTGTGTCCACATACCTCCAGCTTGCTACTTCTGTTAAATCTTGGATCTCTGTGATTCTGACTCCCACCTTGTATCTACACGAATCAGACCGGATCCATGTGAGTACGGTCGTGGAGTCTGACCACAAGATTGTTCTTTGCACCGGGATGGTGAGTTCACGTTGGATTAACGTGGCGAGTTGCGCTCCTGCTAGGGCGCGGGATAGATTGTTGCTTGCGTGGGGCTATTCTTGAGCGAGCCAGGATGAAAGCAGTATGTATTTCTCCTCCCTCCTCTCGGGCACGCAAGTAGGCCACCGAACCGTAGGTTACTTCGGAGGCGTCGCTGAAGACGTGCAGGTCCATCTGGCACGTCTCCGGCCTCACTGTGGGTGGGAAGTAGCTGCGGCGTATGTTGACACCTGGGAGTGAGCTGAGTTCTGTCTCCCACTCTCTCCATGTGGAGGCAAGGTGTTCGGGTATGGGGTCGTCCCAGCCCTGGTCCTTGTCCCATAACGCTCTTACAATCATCTTTGCCCTGGTGGTGTAAGGTAGAATACATCCCAACGGGTCATATTGTCTGGCGAGTGTTCTGTATACACTCCGTCTTGTGGTCGGTAGTGCAGTCGACCTTCCCTGCTCCTTGGTCAGGGGTGTGTGTTTATAATGGAGCGAGTCTGTTTTGAAGCGCCAGACTAGTCCTAATGTCATTTCTTGGGCTTCTCCTGGGATGGTCGCCATCCAGGTCTCGCTGCTTGCTGCCTTGTCCTCTGGGGAGAGGCTGCGCAATACTTGCGGGTCGCTGCTAGCCCACTGCCGGAGATCAAAGCCGCCTTTGATCAGGGAGGCGCGGAGCTTGAGTAGGAGGGCCTCGGCTTCTTCTGGCGTCGAGACGCTTTGCAGACAGTTGTCCACGTAGAAACTATTTCCTACACTTTGTCGGACCTCTTCATCAGCTGCTGGGTCCTCTGCGACATGTTTTTGCAGTGCAAACGTAGCACAGCATGGGCTGCATGTGGTTCCGAAAGGGAGGACTTCCCATTGATAGATGGCTGGTTGCTCGTCCCCGATCCTCTCTCTCCATAGCAACCGCAGCAGGGGCTTGTCCTCCTCCACTAGTCGCACCTGCAGGAACATCCCTTTGATGTCGCCGCTGATGGCCACCTTGTCTTGGCGGAAACGTAGTAACACGCCTAGTAGAGAGGGGCCGAGTGTTGGGCCGGGCAAGAGCTCTTTATTCAGATTTTGTGATCCGATCTGGTAGCTGCAGTTGAACACAATACGATCCTTGCCGTTGTGGTGGACTTTGTGGTGCGGCACGTACCATGATTCGGTCGTCTGATCGGCCTCTTTAATGTCAATTTTCTTTATGTGTCCCGCTGTGATTAGCTTGTCAATCTCAGCGCGGTACACAGTCTCTTGAGCGGGGTCTCTGGCTAGGCGCCGCTCTGTGTTCAATAGATACCGCTCCGTCGCTTCTTTTGGGGCGTGGAAGGTAGGCATACCCTCTCGCCTCAGGAGTGGAGTTGTGTATCTCATCACTCCGTTGACTTTGACTCTCTTTGTCCCCCGCTTGAGGAGGGCTATAGCATAAATGTCTTCCTTGGAACGAATGTCTTTCTTTTCGTTCTTAAAGGGCATTGTCTCTAGTGTCCATAGCCTCTCGACATGCTGTAGGAGGGTGGTGTCTTCTTCTGTCACTCTGGAGTGGAGGCAGCTAGTGGCTGCTGTTCGGTTAAGAGACCTAGCGAGGGGGCCTTGTAGTGTCCATCCTAGGTGGGTCTCGACTGCTGCAGGACAGCCTCTGGGCCCTGTGTGGACCCGGTCCATCGGGACGATGAGGTCTGCATGGTCGGAGCCTATCAGCAGGGTCGGGGTGGCACCGTCTATGAGCGGTATAGGTAGTTGACGCAGGTGCACATATTTGTCCATCAGCTTGGCGATGGGGTAGGTGTACTGCGACAGACCTATGTCTTGGCTGGTGAAAGCGTTAGTGATCCTATACCGTCTCTCTGGCTGCCCGCTTGCTGCGATAGTGAAGGAGACATTCTCGCCCTTTATCGTCTTTAGGTCTCTTCTTATTGTCCGAATCGTCATCTGGTCTTCGCTCCCCCGCAGCCCCAGCTGGGCCGCAGCGGACGCGAGGAGAAGGGTCTTCTCTGACCCGTCGTCAACGACGGCGTAGGTGTCCATGACCTTGTCTTGGTAACTCAATGTTACGCGGACCACCTTTAAGAGCACCCGGGCGCCCCCGCTGCTGGCGGGGTCAATGTACATAACACTTGCCTTTGTGCTGCTTGAGGGTGCAGGCTTTCTTCTGTTACTGTCATGTAGGACGTCTAAGTGGGCTCCGTCACACCGACTACACCTCTTCTTTAAGCGGCAATCGGCTGCCATATGACTGCGCGCACATCGGTAACAGCGTCGGTTGGACTTTATCCATTGACTCACCTCGTCGGCGGTCATCTTCTTGAACGTGTCACAGTGTGACAGCCAGTGTTTTCGCAGTACGGGCACACCATCTTCCACTTCTCTTTCATCGAGGGGGTACTGTGGTTCTTGTTGCTCGGTACTGATTCTGCTTGGTGCATGACGGTCACCAGTCTGCGGCCATCGTTTGCTCTCCTAGGTCCCTCTATGGAGCTTGGTGTGCTCCGCACGAACGTATCCAACCGTAGGCTGTTGACTTCTCTCGCCAGGAAGTCGGCTAGGTCTAGGAGGGATGGCTCGGGACCGTTAGGATCACGGTGGTCTCTTTGCCGCCTGAAGCACTCTTGTCGGGCGGGCGGGAGCTTCTCTAAAATCCTCTCGACATTAGAGTTTGCGTACAGTTCGTGCATACCCTTTTCCTTTTGCGCCCCCAGCATCCCTACCAGGGATTGTACCTTGATAGACAGGTCATCTAGTGAGCGATTGTCTGTGGCTGGGGGTAGACGGTCAATATTCCTTATCTCTTGTATTACGTAGTCCCATATGCGTCCATATCTTTGGTCGAGTGCTGCTAGAGCCGCGGTGTATGGGGTAGTAGAGGTGGAATATGCCAGCGCTATATTGTGCGCTCGGGGCACCTTGAGGTGCTTGAGTAGGATAGCATACTTGTACGGTTCATCAGTTACATCGGACATCATTGTCTCTAAGCACATTCGTAGCTCTGTGTACTGTGCTCTGTTCTCGTGTGTGAAGTCCGGGAACGTCGGTGTGCCAAGGTACGATGCCATGGATGGCTGGCACATCGGTGAGCGTTGGAGGAGAGGCCTCCTAGGCGAGTCTCCTCTTACGTGTCGTGGTGGGCTGGTACCTGCTGGGTACCAAGGCCCGCGTACCCAGGTGCTGTTCCTCGGGGCTGGTCGTGCGTCAAGCTCACCCGTGAATTGAGTCGGGGGTCTGTAGCGCAGAGCCGCGGGGGTAAAGCCTGGGCTGTACTGGACCTCCTGGTCCTGTGGAGTACTGTGATGCTGTTGGGCTTGACTCTCCTCCTCTCCCTCTTCTTCTTCCTCTGGCAGGTCATCTAGATCCTGTAGTCGTCTATTTAGCCTCTCCGCGGTATAGACCGGTTCTTCCCTGTAGCTGGGTCTCGCTTGGACCGGTCGGGGAAGGGGTTCGGAGAGGGGTATAGGCTCTCTCTGGTGGTCGGGCTCAGGGTCGCTTGATCGGGTAGGGGGTGCCCTTGACCCTTGTCTTGACGAGGCCCTGGAGCCCCGTGCGGAGGGAGGGGGGGTTGCCCTGGTAATCAGCTGCTCCATTATCTGCGCTTGTAATCGGTCGCGCTCGGCTTGGTGAGAGCGAGGTCGCGCTCTGCTTCTCTTTTGGCACCGGCAGCGGCGCGCTGGGCTTCGGCGGCGGCGCGCTGGGCTTCGGCGCGGTCTCTTCCCATATTCTCTTCCGTCTGGAGGCGTCTAATCTCTAGGCGTATGCGGTCTTTGTCACTCCGTTGCTGCGCTTGAAGGCGTTCTCTTTCCATGGAAGAATGTTCGCGCTCACTAAGCGTCTGTGCTTGGAGTCGATCGCGCTCGGTTGAGGCTGCCAGGCTGGCGAGGAAGGCCTGCGCCAGCATCTTGTCCGCCTCGCTGGGGGAAGACGCTGGTTGAGGTGATCCGCTCCTGGTAGTACTCGTTGGAGATCCGTTCTCCTGTGGCGAATCGAGGAGATCCATCTCCGGCGTGCTCGTCCCTTCTTGTAGTGGGTCGAGTTCCATCCCTGGAGGGCTTTCTTTATCCTGGAGCTCTCCGGGGACTACTTCTTCGGTCTTGGCGGGGGGTAAAGTCATGTCAGGTCCCTCCTGGTCCCCACCGTGAGCTTGGTCAGTTACGTTAGAACCCACTAGGGTCTCTACTGGCGGGGTAGCCTGGTCGGTAGGGTCGGACATAATTTTACTATCTACTTTTTCCGCGTTTACCGTCTGTAGAAAGCTAGGTGGTATACTGGCAACGTAATCCTCTAAGTACTGAGGTGTCTGCCGTTTACGCTGCGGGCGATCTATTTTAGGAGAACCGTTTTGTGGAGTGTTCATCATTGGCCATGTCAATATTAATACCACTATATTAATATTACGCTAGTTACCCTCCGGCTCGAAGGACCAATTGTAACTGAGGGGTACAATTCCCTGACTGTATTGATAAGTATGGTATCATTAAACCACTACCGTCTTATGTACATTCCTACTGGCCATACAGTACACAGGTATCTAATGATGAACACTTCCCACAATGACTCGGTTCCACACAAAACTGGATTTAAGTATTTATTAGCAGTAATGATAGTACATAATATACTTTACTTTACTTTGGATGCGCTTATAAGGCAAAGGAATGTGCGTAGGCAAATCAATAACGTATGTCCATTCTCATATTACGCAGGAGATAATAATACAACCTGAATCTTAGGAATTATATCTATGGTACTCTGGTAATATAGCAGGAGATACTGGTAGGGTCCCCCCGGTTGTAAGCCAGCAAGGGTAGAGGATTTGTCGGTAGTAGAGTCTGGGTCAACGATGATAAGGAGACTCCAAGTACAGGAGACGGTGCAATAAGATCTTGATCCGCAGACGAATACAGCTGTTCTCCGTAGCATGCAGCTCCACATGGAAGAAAGCTAGCCGGCCTCAGGCTTCTGAGAGGCGGACTCGACGTGGCTCCTCACAGGGTAAATCCCACACAATTGTGGGTGTCGGCGATTCTCCGCTCCATTAATTACAGGACCAAAAGCAAATATAATCCAGCCGAAAAGGGCTATGCAGTCGTCGGTAGGTTATCCAGTGTACATAATCCATGGTCACTGTAGAACGGTAGCCGCACGATACACTATACACAAATAGACTATTACTGACTTAATAGAATCGGTCGAACTCGACGGTACAGCGTTAAACTCTGACACTTCAGTTATTAATTCGCACGCGGTCTCAATGCTCTATTTGGGGCCAAACAGGCCATACTTCACCGCACGTTGTATCGTGGGTGAGGCTTCAACTTATTGGGTAACTCTACTTCTGTATTCACCTGCGCCGTATTTATACGTTAGGTGAACAAACTAGTACCAGCTTTATTCCTGTCTCATATCCTTGCGCAGAACCGTTCATGTCCAGGCAAGTCCCCGGCGGTGACTTTGAACCAGACCTTGGAGGTATGGCCCTGGCGCCTGGTGGACCGCTGTCCAATAGGAGAATGAAATATTATGGTCTGTACTAGGCTAAAGGGATATTCTGTGTATATGTACAAGGAATATACAAGGGATATCAAACGATATACAAATATTATGCAATATATATCAATCAATAAATATATATATTCGGTTTAATCTGATCCTTCGTAACACTTGTGTTATAAAATAAATAAACAATCAGCAATGTCTCGCTTCATGAATGGCCAGCAGTAGCCTAACAGTACTGCTCCTAAAAAAAACAATTTACAAACGTTAACGTTAACCACAGAGAGAGAGAGAGAGAGAGAGAGAGAGAGAGAGAGAGAGAGAGAGAGAGAGAGAGAGAGAGAGAGAGACTCACTGTTTAGTTGAAACGTCCAGGGCAGGAGAGCTTGATAAACGTGTATAATCCACTGATGATGTATTCCAGACCACTGTCCACTGTAGTCTGTCTCCAGACTGCATCCGTCATATAGCTTGTTAGCCAAGTGTTAGCTCGTTAGCACAACACAAGTACATTCCTTTGTCCATTTCCGCTCGAACAGAGTGCAAACTACCTGGCATTCTATCGCCATGCTCTAAGACAAACTCTAACCTTAACCAACTCGCCGTGACCAAACCCGATTTGATCCGCAAAGGGGGAGGTGCTCTGAAATGAACAAATGTCTTGCTGCCCAGAAAATCCCAAAAATCGAAATCTTGATTTTTTTTACATATTTGAATTGTCATTAATCTGTTCCCGTATTTGCCCTTAGTTGCAAACTTAAATACAACTTGTAAATGAGGTAATTATTGCTATAATAGTTCCACAAATTTTCTTTCAATTGAGGATAAAAAACTACACGAGCGGGCTTGGGCCTGTCCACAGGTAGCAAGTACATGTACTTAATAGGTGTTAACACACAGACGTCATTATTTAGCTCTCCTTTCTCAGAGAGAGAATAACACACTATTAATACACTATCTTAATGTTATAAGTTATAAGCAACGTAACGCAGTGTCTAAAAAAGATAAAAAAAGAGGCCTTGACCCGTTATAAAACGCATGTTTTAACTTAATTAAAAACCATTAAAACACAGTTAGAATTTTATGAGCGAACGAATTTCGTTAGGGTGCATTTTTTCCAACCTAATGGGTAAATACATCTAAATAACACTGTTGAAAGCTTGGCTGTGTCGACGTTACAAATGTTCCAATCGCGCGGCTTGATGCTGCTGCTGCTGCTGCTGCTGCTTGGTGCAGCGCGAGGGGAGATGAGTCGAGCAGGGGAGGCGAGGCGCGCGTTAACCCTTTCACTGCCACACTACAGAAGCGCGTAACGCTTCGCCTCAAAGCCGTTTCTGGCCGAATTAGTCATCGAATCTTTATTTTTATTTTTTTTCTTATTCAGAGGTATTTCTTCGCGATTTCATAATTTGTAATGTGGCAGCGAAATGTGTAGAAATATGGTAAAAAAAACTATTTATCCGTTTTTTTATCCGTCACTACCACACTACAGAAGGTTAACCTTTCACTACCACACTACAGAAGGTTAACCTTTCACTACCACACTACAGAAGGTTAACCTAGTTGTTGTGTCTTTCACTACCACACTACATGTATTTACATCTAAATGCTTATTGGTCAGGCGGTGACGTCATTAAGTTGATGCCATTGATGGATGAGTATTAAACAGAGAGCAGGCAGTGCATGTTTGACAGTCACCATGCAACCCACAGCGAGGGCAGTTGCCGAGGCATTAAACCGGTTTACTCACTTCGGAGCACACTGTGTTGAAGATGAACGCGCTTTAGGAACATTCATCGCGGATTTCTTTGTGCAGAAGAAAAATCAGATTCTGGTTCAGAAGAAGAAGACAACGCAGACGTTATGCGGGCTATAATCACTGGCAGCAACGCTGAAGAGCCAGATGATGGTGACAACACTAACGGATTTGGAGACGAGTTAGAGGCAGATGATGGTGATGGTGGTGATGGTGACAACACTAACGGATTTGAAGACGAGGCAGAGCCAGATGATGGTGACAACACTAACGGATTTGAAGACGAGGCAGAGCCAGATGATGGTGACAACACACCTAACGGATTTGGAGACAAGGTAGAACACGTAATGTGCTTTGTGGAAGTTGAATCTGACGAGAGCCACGAACGCGAAATGGAAAGACTTTTGCGATTTACTTGTAAATGCGTCCAGGGTGATAAAGAAAATGACATTCTTAATCGGCGGTCATGTATCACAAAATTGGACCGTGATGAAGTTTACACAAGGCGTTTTGAGATAGCGGCTCTCGAAGAGGATCATAAAGACTTGATTATTATGGCGCAGCTCCAGGCTTTTGGTCGAAAGTCAGAATGGACTATCGGAAATAAATCGATTTCCAAAAAAAGACAACGTGCTTACACAAACTATTTCTTCGGGGCGATACAAATCTGCCGTGAAGCTTTCCTCTTCATCCACGGGTAAGTTATTATTATTGTCTATTTAAAACTAATAATAGTACATCATGCCTATTTTTTTTTTTAAATGATAATAAAATCTTGAAACTTGATTAGTCTTGTTTATTATCAGGGTCCCCCATTTTATTAAAACTAATTATAGTACATTATAGTAGAGTATAGTAGCATAGTATAGTATAAAGTATAGCAGATAGTATAGACCAAAGACACTATTTGTGTCTTTTGATTTGTCCCACAATTACAATAACTATCTCTCTCTGTCTCCACAATCATGTAGACTGGGTGTGGTACAGACAGGTACCGGTACTTGTGATGATGATGATGATTGATGATGATGATCTAACTATCTCTCTCTCTGTCTCCACAATCATGTAGACTGGGTGTGGTACAGACAGGTACCGGTACTTGTGATGATGATGATGATTGATGATGATGATGATCTAACTATCTCTCTCTCTGTCTCCACAATCATGTAGACTGGGTGTGGTACAGACAGGTACCGGTACTTGTGATGATGATGATCTAACTATCTCTCTCTCTGTCTCCCCCCCCCCTCTTCTCTCCCAAGAATAGGTAAGGATCGCTTGATTGCAATAAGCAAACACATGTCAGAAAATGGCATGTGCCTTCGCACAAAGAAGCGATCGCCACGCAACAACAAGCATTGCATAAAATATGAAGATATCGAAAAAGTAGTTAAATTTGTCTTGAATTATGCAGAAGATCATGCTGTTCACCTCCCTGGACGCCAGGCACACCAAAAGAACTTTACCGGTCAGCTGTTACCATCTTTCGTCACGAAGGCATCTGTGTGGCGTTTATATACCAAGGCAATGCCAGTTGGTAGGTGTAAGCAAATCTTTGTCAAAGAAATAGGTCAAATAGGTCTTTGTCAAATAAAAACAAAGCTTGAAAATGAATGACATTGTGCTAACATGTGTTCTTATTAATCTTTCAGACCAGCGAGCAGTGGGCCTGTCCACATTTAAGTCCCTCTGGAGGCAATTACTGAGTCATATCACAGCAATCAAACCAATGTCTGATCTTTGCTGGGTGTGTCAGAAGAACAATTATCTGGTTAGTGAACATCACAGTGTTATGAACTTTGAACTGCAACTTCTGTATGAAAAGTGTTATACAAATACAGTTTATTATTATTAATATTAATCATCATTTACTTAACTTTTTTTTTTCAGATTTTCAAAAGTGCCAATCTGCCAGAGGCTGAGAAGTCTGCAAAGCTGAAGCAGCAGGAACAACATCTGGAGCATGTAACCTCCGAGCGGGCTGCCTACAACGCCATGCTTAAAGCCGCCAAGGAGATCGGTGATGGTCTTTCTCTGGGTGGTCATGTGCCACCGGCAAGCAAGCCCTTGACAATGCATTACAGTTTTGACTACGCTCAAAAGGTGACTACATACCAAGTCTTCACCATCGTGTCAATCTCCACCTGCTGATTGTAGGCCACACAAAGTTTTCCCCGGACTGTTTCTTTGGGCTTCTCAAGCAGCGTTTCAGAAAGACCAAGGTGAACACTCTTGATGAGATTGCAGCAGTCGTAAGGGACAGCTCAGTGGCTGGAATCAACATACCACAGCTAGTGGGAAAGGAAGATGGCACTGTAATCGTGCAGTCCTACAACTGGCAGGAACATCTTGGGCCTTACTTCAAGCCACTGCCACAAATCAAGCAGTACCAGCACTTTAGGTGGGTGTGGTCACTGTGTGTTGTGTATTTACTGTAATTAATTATTCACACTTTAGTGCAAAGAATGTCATTGGCAAATGATACAAATGCATTGATATTGTTATGTGCCCTGTACTAACGTTTCACTTTATTATTGCAGCTTTGATTCCAAGGAACCTGGTGTGGTTGTGGCAAAGATGTCTATTGATGGCGCTGAAACCAGATTCCAGCTGCTCCGTGACGTCCGTGTCCTGCCGTCTATAGATGGACTTCCTGTGCTGCCACCACCGGGACTGGACTCTGCAAGACAACACTATCTGTTCCACAAGATCAGAGAGTTCTGTGATGAGGAAGCCCAGGACATAACATGCCCAGCACCACCAGCCAAAATATCCAGCGGCGGTTCAAAAAGACCACGGTGATCATCTGGAGAGGCCATCAGAACATTGAACATTGACTTTAGCATGTCTATTTTTATCTCGTGTTATTTTAAATGCTTATAAAATCTTGAAACTTGATTTGTCTCTTGTTTATTATCAGGGTCCCTTTCACTACCACACTACAGAAGGTTAACCTTTCACTACCACACTACAGAAGGTTAACCTTTCACTACCACACTACAGAAGGTTAACCTTTCACTACCACACTACAGAAGGTTAACCCTTTCACTACCACACTACAGAAGGTTAACCTTTCACTACCACACTACAGAAGGTTAACCTTTCACTACCACACTACAGAAGGTTAACCTTTCACTACCAAACTACAG
The DNA here is from genome assembly GCF_963971535.1 of Notolepis coatsorum. Classification (NCBI taxonomy): domain Eukaryota; kingdom Metazoa; phylum Chordata; class Actinopteri; order Aulopiformes; family Paralepididae; genus Notolepis; species Notolepis coatsorum. Next base: position 167,873,457 of record NC_140169.1, on the reverse strand, counting down.
AAGGTTAACCTTTCACTACCACACTACAGAAGGTTAACCTTTCACTACCACACTACAGAAGGTTAACCCTTTCACTACCACACTACAGAAGGTTAACCCTTTCACTACCACACTACAGAAGGTTAACCTTTCACTACCACACTACAGAAGGTTAACTTTTCACTACCACACTACAGAAGGTTAACCATTCACTACAACACCACAGAAGGTTAACCTTTCACTACCACACTACAGAAGGTTAACCTTTCACTACCACACTACAGAAGGTTAACCTTTCACTACCACACTACAGAAGGTTAACCTTTCACTACCACACTACAGAAGGTTAACCTTTCACTACCACACAAATTTTTTAATAAACTATCATGAGTCTTTTCCTTTTTCCTCTGGGTGTTGTGTTTGCAGTCACCAGACTCATTGTAATAACAAAGAGCCTCAGACTGGAAAGCTGCCAGGTGTTAATTGCCCTAGAGAGAGGGGGGCCATGGATTACAATGACTTCTGGGTAGTGTTGTAGTTGTTTCACTATTGTCACCGAATAGCCTGCTTGTCTCTTGAAGGCTATTATCTCTGAATACGTTTTTTGATAATCACCATGAATCATAGGAAGTAGCTTGCAAAGTATCCCACCAAAATGTTCAAGTGATGGCTTATTTTGAAGGTATGAGTCTGTACTTTCATAATATGTAAAAAAAATGAAGATCCCTCAACATGACCCTGAAGTCCATACCTGGTCACTTACTTTGAAAGAGTGCCTAAGCTTAACAGTCTAAAGAACTTGCAGTCACGGCACGCTCGTCTAAGACAAACAGCTGCCTGCATCATTCTCACAACAACACAACTATCTCCACCGACCAACCTAGGAATAACCTAGAATTGGAACATTAGAAATTGGATTCGGCCAATCAGAGAGCGTCTCCGCGAAATGCGGCTACAGATATTCTTGACGCTACTGGCTAGACCGCTTCAAATCGCGCCCGGATTCCAACATAATAGTCATATTTCAACGCACAACGCGTTATGCACTGATTGGCTGTGACGGATACAGCGATCAAACTGTGACGCGCACTCAGAGCGCTATCGCGTATAGCCCGGGCCGAGAAATACGAAAAAAAATAAAAAATAAAAAAAACGTGATGTCACTTCCTGCTCTGGAAAACGAGTGTTTTTTAATTGCGATAATAACGTTATATTGTGCATTGGAAATACAAACATACTTAAAATGAGTAAATATTATTCATTTTAAACATGTTTATATTATTTATAGGGCTATAAAACAAAAAACTAAAAACTTATTTTTCTTGTTCTCTCATATAACCAGGGTAGTTCCTGAGGGGGGGCGGCGCCCGAGCGCCCCTAGTGGCGAGCCGCCACTGTCATGAGGGTGCAGGCTGATGGGGATCCATGGTCGATCTATCTATATATCTAACTGTGCATCTTGGGTAGAAGGAATAAGAAAAAAACACGGCTTATTATTAATACCGTGGCGCGCTGCATTACAAGCACACTGTGTAAACATGTCTCGTGGACAGACTTAGGTGATCCGCTGATCTGGAGTCAGACATGGCTCGCAGTCCACACACACACAGACACACACGCGCGCGCGCGCGCACACACATTTCCACTCTCTATCAATGCCACGCCTCTGCTACTATCACGCCTGCTTACGGCTACGCAGTTTGTGTATTTCCGCATTTCACTTTCTGAAGGGGAGGGATTTCCACTCTCCATTGTGTCCAATAGACGAGCGCCCTTTTCTACCGCGTGACATTGTTCAGAAAGTTCGGTGCGCTTGACAAATTGCTATGTGAATGCAGACGAACCAAATGAAGAATGCAACAATGTTGCAACTTCACCACCAGAACCGCACCGAGTCCACCAAAACTATACGTGAAAGCGACCTTAGACAGAGGAGAGGCCAAGGCATTTTATTATTAGACAGAGGAGAGGCCAAGACATTTTATTATTAGACAGAGGGGAGGCCAAGGCATTTTATTATTAGACAGAGGAGAGGCCAATGCATTTTATTATTAGACAGAGGAGAGGCCAAGGCATTTTATTATTAGACAGAGGGGAGGCCAAGACATTTTATTATTAGACAGAGGAGAGGCCAAGGCATTTTATTATTAGACAGAGGAGAGGCCAAGGCATTTTATTATTAGACAGAGGGGAGGCCAAGGCATTTTATTATTAGACAGAGGGGAGGCCAAGGCATTTTATTATTAGACAGAGGAGAGGCCAAGACATTTTATTATTAGACAGAGGAGAGGCCAAGGCATTTTATTATTAGACAGAGGAGAGGCCAAGACATTTTATTATTAGACAGAAGAGAGGCCAAGGCATTTTATTATTAGATAGAGGGGAGGCCAAGGCGTTTTATTATTAGACAGAGGAGAGGCCAAGACATTTTATTATTAGACAGAGGGGAGGCCAAGGCATTTTATTATTAGACAGAGAGGCCAAGACATTTTATTATTAGACAGAGGGGAGGCCAAGGCGTTTTATTATTAGACAGAGGAGAGGCCAAGGCATTATAACTAGTCACACCAGCGTTGACTTGCAAATATCACCCCCCAATTTGTTTTAATCATCATCTTATACCACGTGAACTTCTCAATTGTTCATCACAGAGGGAGTGATGTGTGTGTGTGTCTGTGTCGCTGTGAGAGAGTTAAACAAACAGAAATATACTTGCAGGTGCTCGCAACACTCAGGAGAGGTCAGAGGTCAGCCCCATTCACAGCGCTCCTCGCTCTCGCTTGTCGTGGCATTAAAACGTATTGACTCCTTTTTCAAAAGGGACTATCATTCAGATCCCCCTGTGCCACAGACAGTGTATAGACCACTACACTTCCGCGTTACATTGAAATCGGGGAGGAGATTGCGGGGGGGGGGGCAAATGAATGAATGTGGATGAGAGCCTTGACATTAAGTGATTGCAGATACAGCTGTGGGGGTGCTAGAGACATGAACAAATAGACTTGTATGCGCCTGAATCTCCTGAACACGGCGCGAGACATTCCTAATCTATCAGAACTAAATTGGCAGCGAAAAAGACAGTTTTTAAGCATCGATTCCCCATGCACATGCGCAGATTGGCCACGGAGTGTGACGCAATGCACATCCACCCTGGAATGTTCCATTAGAGGGGGTGTTGTGTTGTGAGAATGATAAGATAGAATTAAATATACAGTAAAAGGAATACAGTACAAATATACAGAAGTCTACAGTAAGTGTAATATTGCACAGTGTTGTGCATTTATAATCAGTAGCTTAGGCTACATAGTAGGCTAATGACAGCCTATTCTAGTTTAGCAGGTGCTGGTATAGACGTATAATATATGACATATATGACATATATGAAATTTTTTGCCTAGATATACGGTATATCTAGGCAAAAAATGTCATAGATGACTGAAAATCAACATTACTAGTCTATACCAGCACCTGCTAGACTAGAATAGGCTGTCATTAGCCTACTATGTAGCCTAAGCTACTGATTATAAATGCACAACACTGTGCAATATTACACTTACTGTAGACTTCTGTATATTTGTACTGTATTCCTTTTACTGTATATTTAATTCTATCTTATCATTCTCACAACACAACACCCCCTCTAATGGAACATTCCAGGGTGGATGTGCGTTGCGTCACACTCCGTGGCCAATCTGCGCATGTGCATGGGGAATCGATGCTTAAAAACGGTCTTTTTCGCTGCCAATTTAGTTCTGATCGATTAGGAATGTCTCGCGCCGTGTTCAGGAGATTCAGGCGCATACAAGTCTATTCGATCATGTCTCTAGCACCCCCACAGCCGTATCTGCAATCACTTAATGTCAAGGCTCTCATCCACATTCATTCATTTGCCCCCCCCCCTGCAATCTCCTCCCCGATTTCAGAATCCCGGAAGTGTTGCGGTGGTCTATAGTCCCAAAATTACGTCCAAGGGGGACAATTTAGACGAGTCAGCAGGCCATCTGGAGAAAAAGGCAGGCTCCTTCCCACAGGAATGGCTTGTGGCTCTATGGCTGATGTAACAGTTGCCACAGCAGGCCAAACAGTTACAGGGAAACCAAAGCTTGACGATTCAATCATGAAGCACACATTTCCCTTGCGATGGCAGAGAGCTAAAATCGACCTCTGCATGCTAAGTGCACAAAAGTGCACGCTGAGAAAATATCACGGTGTCCTAGTGACAGAGATTTAACTTTTTTTCTACATACATGTAAAATACATGAAAAAGGGAAAGTGCACTGTCAGTCCATTTCAATAGAATAGAATAGAATAGAATAGAATAGAATAGAATAGAATAGAATAGAATAGAATAGAATACTTTTATTATCCCATGGGAAATTTGACACTGCAAATCGCTCAACATTTAAACATTTAGACAGGACAGGTCACGAATTAGAATAATTACACAAATCAATCAAGTTGCCTAGGATAAGAGTAGAGTAAAATAGAATAAAAATTAAATAAAATATACAGAAATAAATACAGTAAAAATATACTGAGCATGGGGGAAGGGGCGGGGGGGGGGGGGTACAGGTAGTAAAAAAACAACACAGCAGTGTAAACAATTTGGTCAATATAATTTAACTATCTAACTAAATGAAATATAATGAAATAGAATAGACCTCTCATGCGTGTTTTCCATTCCCATTTCACCAGCAATGTTGTTGCAGATTGGCAGAGTTGTAGGAACTATAGTTAATCACTGACCTAACATTTTATATATTGAACTATCTGGACAATGCAATGTTAGCTGCTAGCTAACAGGATGACGTTAAGAGTGAAAACACTGTAGTAATCGTCTTATTTTTCAATTCGAATTTGCCTTTATTAAGCGGTCTGTTCGTGTACCCTTCTGTGATGGATTTCTATTAAAACGCGATAGCTAAAACAACTTGTGTATGTGTTTGCCATATATATATATATATATATATATATAACGTTAAAGCAAGTCTTAGACTATTGTCTGTGGATGTCATATGTTCATCAATAAGACATTCCATGATTATCAGTATGCTTTAACCCGAGTCATGAAACTGCTTGATTCATATTAATGTTATATATTCAATTATATACAGTCAATTGTCAAGTAGCAGATATGAGATTTCACTTCAGTCGACACAGTCAACCATCAGATCCTCCTCGTAGGAATGGGAGTTGTAGGCTCTGTGCTGGCATGGCTGTCATCCTACATCGACGACCGCTCCTACCAAGTATCATGGAGAGGTACCCTGTCACCTTGGACCTTGGACCGCCTCCTCTTCTCTCTCTACACTAAATCTCTGGGTAACATTATCACGTCTCATGCCTGCTCATATCAGTGCTATGCCGATGACACTGAACACTTCCTCTCGTTCCTCCCTCAGATATCCAAGTCTTGGCAGATCTTGGTCTGCCTGTCCGACCTTTCAATCACAGTGGAGAATGTAGCCGTGGCTTTGTCCCTGACCGCTAAGGACGTACATTCTTTCTGAGCAACGTCAGAAGGATCTGCCCCTTCCTGACAAAAGAAGCCACCAAACTCCTCCTGTAATCAACAGTCCTGTCTCACCTCGACTACTGCAATGCACTGCTAGCTGGTTTACTGACTATCGTCACCACTCATACAAAACGCAGTGGCCCGCCTGATCTCCAACTTACCAAGTCAGCCCATGTTACCCCACTTCTTCGAGAGCTTCACTGGCTTGCCATTGCCACACAAATCCGCTTCAAGGTCCTTAACCTGGCATACCCTGCAGCGGTACCTCCTACCTCTGGTCATTGGTCTCTAACTACACACCCTCAAAACCCCTACATTCTACATCTTCTGGCCCTCTCAGACCCACTCCTAACTACCTTCATACTGTCTTTTACTATCATTCACTTTACTACTAAGGAATCGACCTTGCCTATAATATGACCTACTATGCTGATACACTAGCCTACTATGCACTCAAGACTGTAGCACTCAAGTTCAATACTGTTTGATGAAGAGTTGTACCCTTCCTGCTTATTTGCTGTGCAGAACTTGTAAGTAGTTTTGGATAAAAGCATCAGCTAAATGACCAAATGTAAATGTACATTTACAGTACAGTTCTGTTGTTGTAATGTGTCGCTAATTACCATCTAATAACGTCAATTAAGGCTCTAACAGTGGGAAATATAAAGATGGATTTCACTTTAGTTTCAGGTACAATTCTGTAATATGTAGCAAATTATTCTCTAAAAAAGCAATTTTTTCTATAATATATAATATAATACAGCATTATATGCTGTTTCTAATTACACCATAATTTAGCTGCATGGTGTCTAATTCGGGTATAATCATGTTTGTTTACTTTCTAATAAACATATTATTTAAAATGTGTCTAATTAGATACAAATGCACAGCTTATTACGTCTTATTAAATAAAATGTTAGCATATGCGAGCAACGTTCAAGACAGGGGAGGGAAGAATTGGCACAGTGGAATTGGGATGGGAGAAAAATAGAAAAAGTCGAGAAAAAGTGAAGAAAAAAAAAGAATAGACACATCAGAAATGGTCTCTCCTTAGATGCAGCTAAGACATTTATGCACGCTATGATTCTCTCCCACATGGCATACTGTATCACATGCTGGGGTCAAGCTAGTGAAGCAGGTCTGAGACCTCTTGCTTCATTGTATAAGCAAACCCTCAAAATCTTTGACAAAAAGCCTTTGCGCTTCCACTATTGTAGGATACTCGAGAAACACAGGCTACTGAGCTTTGAACATCTTAGACAACTAGCAGACTTATGTATGGTATACAAAATCATTAACAGGTTGGCACCTCTCCACTGTGCGACTTTGTACACATTCGTACAAACTCCATCAGAGCTACAAGAACAGTGTCAGCAATTGATTGCGTTAAACCGTTCCGCTATACTGTGTTTGGACAGTCATCTTTTTCTGTAAGAGCAATAACTCAGTGAAACAGTCTGCCAGAAGAGATGAGGAAGTGCAGCCCAATTGTCACCTTCAAAGCTAACCTGAAAGGACAGTTGCTAGCTAGTCAATCATGTTCCCACTTTTAGTAGGGTACCCTTAACACATTCCCCGCCAATGACGAGTATACTCGTTATTGGCCGCCAATCGTTGAACGCCAACAATGAGTATACTAGCTATTTGATCGTTATTTCTTTTATTCAATATTTCTATTCATTACAGGCACATGGACTCGGGTTTAACATGGGGAATCCTCATGAGAATTTAAAAGTGCAATACCGGCCGCATCACGCTAGATTTACTCTGCCATCGGTGTGTGAAAGTGCTTTTTTGATAAAGGCACTATATACATGCACCATTTATCTTATTAGTTCTAGTTTTTGTCTAATTTGATACAAAGCAGGTCTTATTAAATAAAGTGCGGCCCTCTGTGATTGCTACATCACCATTCTTTATGATAGGCTGATAGGTGGCTATACTGTCACCGTACACTCCAACCATAGGCGGCGAGTGAGCTGAACATTAGGCAAGGCTATAGTTGGCTATAGTCACGAAAATATATTTGTCTTTTTACACAATGGCATAACAATGAGTTATTTTGCATAATTCAACCAATTTATTGGGGGGGCCATGGTGACACACAAATTAATTTCCAAGACTAACAAGTGTTATGTCCGTCTGTCGATCTCCCTATCATTTAATGTTTTTTTTCCTTTTTTCTTTTTTGCTTATGTGTGCTGCATGCACCTGCAAACAGTGCTGTCCATGGTTCCGAATTTATACATTAAACACACATATTAGGCTACTACAGCGAGCCCCACTCATTTAATATATAGTGCAAATTAAGTGTTCAAATTAAGGCATCCAATATGATTAACCATTGTCTTATCTTAATGCAGCAATATGCAACTTTACGTCTTGGCATCGTGGGCATCAATGATCGCTTCTGCTTTAAGTTTGTCTGTGAGATCACTTTCAATGATGTGAAGCAGACTCAGAGTTGACAGTCTCTCCTGGCGCATTGTTGTTCATAGCCAGTTTCGGATGCGCCTCATTGCTGAGAAAGACCGTTCCCAAGTTGCGGTGCCGACGGGCAATGACAGAGCCAAATGGAAAAGTTTTTTGTAATTTGGATCTTATCATGTTTTGAAAACAATGTACATAGCTCTAAAAAGTTTCCACAATTTGATGAACTCTGACTCTCATCATTCCCTCGTAGAACAAGCCCTTGTTTGCCAAGATAAAGCAACATACAATAGCCTCAGGTGATCCGGTGTTATGCCCAGCTTCTGAATGACTTTGTTTATCTTTTGCCTCTAGCCTTCATTACCCGCCGCCTATGACTCCAACATAATCACAAACATTTGAATTGCCAAGAACAATGGATGTACTGTACTGGAACTGTCTTGGTATTCTTGGTGCAGGGACATATGAAAAACGTATTGAAATTCCACAGTACAACAGACATGGACCTCAAACATGGCAGCACAGGTACAGACAGCACCTTATTTTTCCCCACCTACTTTTGCCATTATAATCCTATTTCCAGTTGCTGAACTTCATGGCAAAGATGCCAGCTAGGGTGGTTATCCCGCTCAAGCCCATGTCCATCCCATCGCCGTTGTGTCCTTGGGCAAGACACTTAACCTACTTGCCTCGTATGAATGTGTATGCATGTGAATGAATGTTGGTGGTGGTCGGAGGGGCCGTAGGCGATGATTATTCGCCACGCTTCTGTGAGTCTGCCTCAGGGCAGCTCTGGCTGCAATTGCAGCTTACCACCACCGGTATGACTGTGTATGAACGAATAATGGACTCTGTGAAGCGCTCTGGGTGTCATGAAGAGCGCTATATAAATCCAATCCATTATTATTATTATTATTATTATTATTATTATTATTATTATTATTATTATTATTATTATTATTATTATTATTATTATTATTATTATTATTATTATTATTAATTATTATTATTATTATTATTATTATTATTATTATTATTATTATTATTATTATTATTATTATTATTATTATTATTATTATTATTATTATTATTATTATTATTATTATTATTATTATTATTATTCCCAAACCGAATACATATGGACAAAACTGCTTAGCTAGGGATTAATAAAGGATCATCTTATCTTATTCTCCGATGGAAAATAAGTGGCTGGCCATTATTTTCTTTTTAATCAACATCCCTTTCTAGATACTATGTCACACGCACATGGGATGTGGAATTACAAGAGTGGCAAGCTAGCAGTGTGCTTGTTGCTTAGAAACACAAGGTGATGCTTGTATGCCCAGTGGGTATACTTTGTGCACCTTCCACTCCTACTGATCACAACCATTGCACTTTAGACAAACACTTTGAACTGGGTTTAGGTTTTGACATTATTGGTGTTTTAACGTGTGTGGATGTCTCTTGCAGCAGAGCAGCTTCATATGTATTTTGAAATTCAAATTAAATTAATGCAAAAAGTCTTAAGTCGGTTATAATACGCTCTGCAAGCCTCCTGTCTTATAATAGTCTATATCTGACTATCTCCTCGCCCCATCTGGATCTCTCTGCCCCTGCCGATGTCTCCATATCTACCGCTATCATTTAATGAAGCCCAGTCTGGGGCTTCGTCGCCCACAGAGGAGCGCTCTAGCAATCTGGAGAAGGCCTGTGAGCAGCGGAGGAGATTTCAGCACTGCGGCTGAGTCATACTGTACACAGAGAGCCCTCGGAACCTCATCAAGTCGTGTGATTGGATTCTTTATGGTATTTCAGAGGGATGCCAAAAGCCCGGCGCGTATCATTTATTGATATCTAGAGATATATTTGTCTCAGAGAGAGAGGAGAGAACGGCGAGACAGGCGGCCAGACAGATGGGCCGACGACAGGAGAGGGAATGGAGAGCCTCTCCCGTCTGAATCCTATCAGTGTTTACATGACAACTTGCCACAGTCCTGAGGTCTCATGTTTTGTATTAGCCTGCCTGTCACAATAGTACGTTTGATGTTTGGTGAGCCGTTCCCATCAGCACCTGTTGTCAATGTTTATGTGGCCCGAACGGCCTTTGCAAGTAATGAAGAATACACTGTATGCTCTCAGTAGAGACTTATTTAGCTTTATAATAAAGCAGAGGTGGCCAACCGCATGCGGCTCTTTGCCCGTCAATATGCGCCGGTTTCCGACTCAATGCCCTGAGATTTCTATAATCTTATATTTCACTAATAACAGTTAAAATCATTGGTAAACAAACGTAATGCTTAAAATATACACTTTGACTGTATATCTCAGGCTTAAGAGGTTAACCCTGTGAGGCCCAAATAAAAAAGACATTAGCAACTTCAGAGGCCAGGGGGTGGGACATATAAACACATTTACTATCCAATAGCATTGTGAGGCTGAACAACAGGACCCATTGACTATACATGTGCTTAAATTTGTTTAAATAAACATTTACAGACTTTTTTTTTTAATGGCAAAAAGTTATTTTGTAATTTTGCAACCGTGGGTCTCACAGGGTACTTTTAACCCTGTGAGGCCCAAATAAAAAAGACATTAGCAACTTCAGAGGCCAGAGGTTGAGACCTATAAACACATGAAGGGTGGTGTGAGTGAAAAAAGGTTTGAGAAACGCTGGTATATGGTGTGGCTCTTTGTGGTACCACAGTCATTTTTGTGGCTCTTAGTCTCTGACTGGTTGGCCACCCCTGGCATAAAGCCCTGTAGATGCTGGTGGTTTTAACAAGGGTTGGGCAGAATAATGCAGGGAAACAGAATTTTGTGTCTGCATCTCAGCAGAAGGTTGCCTAAAGTTCAATACAATAATTCACACGTGGGACACACAATGATAATCAATAATTTGTGAATGTCAACATCTCGTTCCCAAATCGAAAAAACTAGAGAATAAAGGATCTCTTCTTTGATGATCAGATGGAGCTGCTGCTTGGGACATTGAATGATTTAGTGAACTCATGGTCCAGTTCTGACCATCATTTACAGTCAGTCACACAGAACATAAATGGGGCCTTTATTAATGTACCATGGTTATTTTCCGTTGCACCTACAATGGCTACCATAATATTAGATGATGTCATCGTAGTAATGAGCACTGTTTCATCTATGGTCTATTTCATCTATATAGTGTTTCATGTGTGGATGGTGCATGAGCATGTTTAAATTACACTTGGTTTCCATGACAATATAATCAAACATTCATATGACCATTAAAGGATGTAAATTGGAATGGAAATGGCCGTTTTCCAGAATCAGCCATCTTCTCAATCGTTTCAAAGTGGTCATCTCTCTCTCTCTCCAGCCATATCAATCATAATTATCAATGGAAAACTGTTCTCGTTAGTGTACAATGCAATTTCAGAATTGGATATGCTTGAATGTCCACCTCTGTCTGTCGGCCCTCCGGCTCAGAGGGTCTCAAAGTGCCGGCAAAGACCCTTCTGTCGTTCCTACTCTGCTACTGCTGTGGGGATCATGTTCACTACAACAACTGAACTGTCTTAGGGCATAGGGAGGAAAATCCTTAGAATGATGAAATGTATTCGTTATTCACTTTTAAAGGGGAAAGATGCCAACACCTGTGCCTTCTCAACAGCTTATCAGAGGTGCGTATCACACCATGGAACGATGTGCACCCGGCATTGGCTGCCAGCACCTTTTCATAGCCAGGAATGGATTCATACCTATTCCCCTTGTTAATTATACGACTGCATATTTATCCCCAATTAAAAGTGAAAGTATTGTTGTGGAGGCTGTGCACAACATGGTATTACTCATTCTTACCTAGAAATGGTCCTATGTATAGAACGAGGCCTCTGAATCCAGGTTCTACGACTAATTGGGGCAGAGTAATTACTTTGAAAAGTAATCAAGATGTTGACACTGGATCCATCTACCCCACATAGGCTTGGTAAACAGACTGCTTGCCGTTCGCAAGGAGGTAATGATAGTGTATAGTGTAATCATAACAAGCCAGGCCTATATAAACAACTCTTGCCACAAATATAAAAACACATTACAAACCTTGTCTCAAACGTATTGAAGTTCACTGAGAAATGTGTGAGACAAAGATGAAATTGCATATAATATGTATATTGTTCTTCAGCCCAAACTGTGTCCACATTGTTTATCACAGAAACAGACAGAGAAAACTTTCCTGGTTGGGATTGGGAAATGGGATGGAATAGAGGCCTTGCACGGGATGTGTGTTGTTGTGGTGCTGTAGTTCTCTTTCTTAAGATAAGATAAGATAATCCTTTAATGATCACAGAGGGGAAATTCAGGTGTCAGAGCAGCATGGGGGGGGGGGGGGGGGGCACATGGTGGGGGATGCATAGATTCACAGTACAGTACAATATATATATATAATATATATATATATATATATATATATATATATATATATATATATATATATATATATATATATATTGTACTGTACTGTGAATCTATGCATCCCCCACCATGTGCCCCCCCCCCCCCCCCATGCTGCTCTGACACCTGAATTTCCCCTCTGTGATCATATATATGTATATATAATACATAATAATAAAGTACTATAAAAAGTAATAAATAAAGTAATATAAATATAAAATAGTAATATAAAAAGTACAAACACAAGATAGACCAGTGTTATGAGTCTCTAGTGCAAATAATCAAGATAGAACCAATATATATATATATATATATATATAATAATAATAAAGTACTATAAAAAGTAATAAATCAACGGGCCAAGAGTCATCATTGTCACCCTGCGGAAGACTACAACAAGGGATGACATCATCAAATATGCTCGCAACCAACGTGGGAATCTGAGTTATGATGGTAAACCAATATTTATCTACGAAGATTTGAGCAAAGATGCCATCAACCGACGTCTACCATACAAAGTTGTGATGCAAAAGCTGTTCAAAGCCGGTTACAAGCCAAGGCTATCATACCCAGCGCTGTTATCATTCGTGGGCAGTGACGGTCGCAGGTCAGATATACACACACCTATGGAAGCTGAGGATTTTCTGAATCGAATTGGAGCAAATAACCCAAGGCAGGGCGAAAATGTCGGAAACATATAAGCCTCTTTCTCATTGTATACCAGTGTTAGAATGACTTTATTGTGTTCATCAAGGTAGCAGACGATATGCAAGCCGTCTATAACAATGTGTATTGTGTATAATACGATTCATAATACATTATAATTTCAGACTCTGGTCTCGGAGGAGACAAATACATATCATTGCAAAAAGATCTATCTGGAATATTCTGGGTTTATCGCTCAAATGCCCTGGGTCTCTTAGATCATTCTGGAACATAAAATAGTCTAGGCACTAGCATACTCTACAACCTTCTAGAATATAAGGCACCATGACAACGAAGCCTACAACTCTAACAATAAACATCCGGTGTGTATACACATAGCAGATAACAAATTAAATGAAGTTCTATCAGTCTTTAATAATATTTTAAAAATTAACCACACTTAAACGTATGAACACTACAAGGTTATTCTAACAATTTAAGTAATCACTCCATTGAAGGCACATTGAAGCTCTAAAAGGCACTGCTTTTCTATCTTATCTAATATGTTAATTCGAAACTAGTGGCTTCTCCACGTTGATAATTATTCTATCTCTCATTCCTTATCTATATCTTTCCATTGATTTTTATTTTATTTAATTTTTTCTTCTCATTACTCTATATTTTTTAAAATATATTTTAATTTACATTGTTCTTTTCCAATGTTCTTCACATTAAGGTGTCAATATTGCTCTACAATCTTTTCCTTTTTTCCTTTTTTCCACACGTTAGTAGAGGGTTCAAATGAATATGTCGATAATAGTTTATTCTCTTTTTTTATTGTTTATTTTATTTTGTCTGTCATTTATCACAACACTTCATTACAGTAAGGGAAGGTGCAAGACCAAAAGCGACATTCTATTGCAATAGAATGGAAATGTTAGATCCTATGGCAATTAGCATAGGTAGATTAAGATTACAATGCTCAGTTTGGGCAATCCGGTGGACTAGGGGAGAAAGTAAATCGCGGAGGATGTGTTCTTGGAACACAGGCCTGTACGACTTTCTGGGTGAGGGGAAATTAGGGGATTTTTATTTGTATATATATATGTTTTTAAGCTCAGCTCTCAACGGGACCTCATTAATTGGATGTACATCTATTGTAGCTTCACACTCCAGAAACATTACCAAAAACTACACAAAAACATGCATAGATTATGGCTAGTTTGAATATAATGGTATGGAACACCGGAGGGATAAACAAACAACACAAACGCAAAAGCGTGCTCACACTGATGAAAAAAGAACATGTGGACGTGGCTTTATTAAGCGAAACGCACATTTTAGAGGAAGACATAAATACGTTAGCGGATAACATATACCATAATATTAGTCACTCTTCTTTTGTTACGAGAACTAGAGGGGTAGCCATAGTCGTCAGACCCAAATTAAATATCGAATTGAAAGGGGTATGGTCGGATGCTGAGGGGCGCATAACTATAGCTAGGATTATACACAATAACAGGAAAATTGCATTAGCAGCGGTATATGCCCCAAATTTGTACGAAGTGGGTTTCTTCACTTCACTAACCGGAGAAATGTTAAACCATCCCGAATACTCATATATAATAGGTGCGGATTTTAATGCCATTTGGAACCCAAGGATGGACAAAACTTTCCTTACCTTTTCCAGCGAACAAAAAAATTCATCTAAAGCATTAAAAGATTGGTCGAAATCAACAGGGGTAACTGATTTATGGCGTTCACTTAACCCCATGACCCGCAAGTACTCCTGTCGTTCGTCGAGACACAACACACTATCCAGAATTGATTACGTCTTTGCATCCCCGAGAATATTTGATAAATATGAAGTGGAAATGACACCCAATGCGCTATCAGACCACTGCTACTTAATCCTGAAAGCAACATTTGGTACACTATCTTCCCGGGCCCCAAGATGGCGTTTTAATTCTATGCTGCTTAACAACAATGAATTCATTACACAAATTAAAGAAGCCCTCACAATATTCCTACGGGATAATGCTAACTCGGTGCAAGATCCCAGAATATTATGGATGTCGGTAAAGACTATGATTAAGGATTTCTCGGATAGATTTTCCTCCATATTGCGCAAAAATCAAAACACAAAACTATCTGAAATGGAAACGCTTTACTCAACGCTTTTTAATTCTTTAAAATACAACAACTCTACTAGACTAGAAAACCAAGTAAACATTCTAAAGACAGAGATCAAAGCAATATACAGACAAAAATCGGAATTGCAAATACGCAGCACAAGACAACAGCAGTACTTCCAAGGCTCTAAACCTAGTCACCTATTAGCCATGCGACTAAGAATTAATGCAAAATGTGCAGATATAACTGCCATTAGGAAACAACAAGCTCTAGTTACAGAACCCAAAATAATAAACGATACATTCAAAGAATTCTACTCCGATTTATATAATTCAGAAACGACCTTTGACCAAGACAAATTAGACACATATCTTAATCAAATTACTCTCCCTAAAATTACGGAGGAAGACGGTAAACAGTTAGAAGTACCGATCACATTAGAAGAACTCAAGGAGGCCATATCCGGAATGAAAAACGGCAAGGCTCCGGGAATTGACGGTATCCCATCAGAAATGTACATTTCTTGCTGGGACATATTTGGACCCTTATTACTAAATATGATCTTATACTCAGTCAAAGAGGGAAGTTTCCATAAACACCAAAATACCGCACTCATTTCAGTTCTTCACAAAAAAGACAAAGACCCCACTGAGTGCGGTAGTTACCGTCCTTTAAGCCTCCTTGGAACCGATGTCAAACTGTACTCTAAGATATTAGCCATCAGATTGCAAAAGCATATGACGTCTTTAGTCCATCCGGACCAAACAGGCTTCATAAAAGGTCGTCTGATCAATGATAACATAAGGCGAATACTGCACGTACTAGATGCTGACAAAGAGGACAACACACCTAAGGCGATACTATCCCTGGATGCTATGAAAGCATTTGACAGGTTAGAATGGTCGTTTCTATGGGCAGTATTAGAAAGGATGGGGTTAAGAAAAGGATTCATTGGTATGATTAAAGTACTATACAAGGACCCATCGGCCAGGATTACAACAGGCACATTCATCTCCGATATCTTTCCGGTATCACGCTCAGCCAGACAGGGTTGCCCTCTTAGTCCCGGACTATTCGATCTATCATTAGAACCTTTAGCACAATTTATAAGACAATCCCAACACATAGAACCAATAGTAATCAAGGGCACACATCTTAAAATTAGTTTATATGCGGACGACGTAATATTGTTCATGCAAAACCCCAACAACACATTGCCGCATATACTCAAGTTGATAGAAAACTTTGGTGATTTATCGGGATTTAAAATAAATTGGCCTAAATCGGCGTTTCTTCCTCTTAACACCAGTGCAAAAAAAGACACAACCCTCCCAGGTGCGATACCCATGGTCAAACATTTCAGATGCTTGGGTGTGGAAATATTTCCCACCATAAGACAAACGGTGAAGCACAATTACACAAAAATACAGAACAAAATCAAAGACGACCTGGACAGGTGGGCAAAACTTAAAAACTCAGTACAGGCAAGGGTATCAATAGTTAAGATGGATGTATTACCAAGAATCAATTTCTTCAGCTCAATGCTTCCGTTACCTCCTCCAGAGGGCTACTGGAAAAGATTACAAACCTCCACATACACATTTATTTGGAATAACAAACCACCTCGCATAAAAAGATCCACCGCACAGAGAAATAAAGCAGACGGTGGCATGGCAGTCCCAGATTTTTTACAATATTTTAAGGCCTTCACTTTAAGACCAGTGAAGATATGGTCTGATCCCCAGGCTTTGGTATCTTGGAGAGAATTAGAAGAAAACATGGTAGCCCCACAGAGACTGGAAGACATAGCACACACTAAACTTTCAATCAAGCATTGTGAGCGAGAATTTGGCCCAATAATTACCCATGCAATCAGAACATGGCGGGAAACACAAAAGAAATATCCTAACCCTCAAGAATGGCATAATCACACTCCCATATTCAATAACAATGCACTCTTAATGGGAAAACGACCTATAAGATTCCCTATATGGGAAGAGAAAGGCATACACACATTAGGGGATATTTTTAATAACAAGGGCCTCTGTAGTTATGTCGAAATATGTATAAAGTTTAACCTCACCGAGTCCACATGGCTTTTTTACATACAGTTACGACTTTGTATGAGATCTCACGGTGTTCCATTACACGTACCAATTGAACACCACAGATACCACAAATTTTTCTATGAAAGAGATACATTTGGAGGTTTTGTATCAAGTTTTTATTATCAATTACTAACGTCCTCGTATGAAACCCTTCAAATAGACACTGTCTGGAGGAGGGATATACCAGACCTGGAATATGACTTTGATTGGCAAGGAGCCTGGGCAAATGTCCGACTTACATCAAGGAACCCGGATCATCAACAAATCAATCTGAACTATATTCACAGGACATACTTGACTCCTATAAGGCTGTGCAAAATGGGGCTTATACAAGACTCCAAATGCTCCCAATGTACAAATGGGGACGAAGGAACATTTATGCACATGTATTGGGACTGCCCACCAGTTAAGGCATTCTGGAAAGATGTATCCCAACAATTATCAACACTCGTATTTTGGAATATACCTGTACACCCCGCGGTATTACTATTGAATGATGTTTTTGAGTTTGCAGTGAATCCACAACTAAAAAGATTGGTTTTATCGGGTATCACAGTAGCTAAAAAACTGATCGCATCACGTTGGTTTCAACCGGAGAAAATGTGCCGAAAAGTGTGGTTTCTTACATATCTTGATGTGATATATCAAGAAATATCTACAGCAAGAATTCTGGGGCTCAATGAATCCAAAATGTCAATGTGGTTAGAAGTGGTGGAGAGAATAAAAGCTAGCTTATAATGGTGGTGTCTGGTTAGGAGTGAGGGATAATGGAGGTACTATCCAAGAGGGGGTCTGGGAGGGGGGGGTTTGAGCTGGAGCATATGTGTGTAGGGTTTTAGAAAATAGGTATTAGGGGTATATTATATACTAACATTTATATAATTGTAATTTCGCTGGATATACACTGTATACGGTTAAAATGTTATTATAGACTATTTTTGTTTTATCCTGTTTCTGTACTTGCATATATTATAACCACCTTTACTGAAAGTTTCATTATGCATTGTGTGTTGAGTACTGACTTTTAATAATTTTTTGTTTTGCAATAATAAAAAAAATATAAAAAAAAAAAAAAGTAATAAATAAAGTAATATAAATATAAAATAGTAATATAAAAAGTACAAACACAAGATAGACCAGTGTTATGAGTCTCTAGTGCAAAGAATCAAGATAGAACCAAGATAGTCGTTGATGTGAGTCTCTAGTTCTCTTTATTCCAGTATGGCTGCCTGTAACCACTTCCAAAAGAAAATGTTAATAATGATCTAATTTCTGTGCAGTGGTAGAGTAGGTAAAGCACTGGAAAAGGATGATATTGCTGTTCTACTGTTGAGTTTGTCCTCTTTTTTGTTTCTTATTTTTTTTATAAGATCCAGTAATAAGACATCAAATTATTATGTTATTGTTGACACAGAGTTTTTCCTGCAGAACATTTGGAGGCAGCTGTCTCCACCGATTCCCAGGCCGCCTCAGGCCAAAAATGCTCAATGTCTGCAAAAACGAAAATGCTATCCTGTGTAGACCTGGGGAGTCTGAACGTGATAGTTCTAAGACCCATCTGGTAACGGACAAATAGTTGCCTATGGTCTTTACTAAGGATGCTCTGATCAGGATTTTTGTCACTGGAAGCAGGATCAGCTGATACAGATCCCAGGGAGGGGATCTATTTAAAGCCATCTATTTATCGTGTAGCATTATTTATGTATTTTAACTATTCTTAAAGGAAAACTCCAACATTTTGGGAAATTAGCTTATTTAACATATTCCCTGGAGTTAGACAAGAAGATACATACCTTTTTTTGTCTCTGTGCATGAATTAGGCTTAGGGAACAGTCGCTCCGTTAGCATAGCTTAGCTTCATCACTGGAAGTGGGGCAGAGTTAGAGCCTTTCCCTACAGTGCCCTACAGGCACGAAATACACTCCAAATACAACTCCAAAACTTTCCTGTAAACATGTTGTGACCTGTGTATTTACCACGTGGAGAAATAAAAAATAATTGAATTCGACAATTACGTTTTCTAAGCAAATATACTCAGAACTATTTTTTGCCTAACCACTCGTCTCTGGGCGCAGTCAGTGATTTCAACGTGTCGCCGTGTTTGTTGACATTTTCATTCATTCAAAGGATCCGAACCGATTGAAGTTTATGGATACCATGACTTAAAATCCTCTTACCTTGACGATTAAAAGCCTCCCCAATTTAGAAAACAGTATTCCAATGGCTGGTCTTGATATCCTGCACACTGGCTTCCAATAACTCATAGAATTGATTTTAAGGTCCTTTTCCTAACATATAAAGTTCTTAATGAGCAAGGCCCAAAATACATAGCAAATTCCCTAGTTAGTTATCTGCCCTCAAGAACGCTACGGTCATCCACTACAGGTTTACTAGACACACCCAGAAACCAAAAGAGGATAGGAAGTATGGCATTTGCCAACTATGCCCCAAAACTATGGAACACACTACCAACACACATCAGAAACGCCAGCTCCATACACATTTTTAAAGGAAAATTAAAATGTACCTATACAGTCTAGCTTACAAATAGTTATGGCTTGGAAAAACCTGATGGATCCATGAGGCTAGGATAAGCCTTGTGGACCCAACTCTTTAGATGAGGGAACGGGTACATACGCACACAATACACGACGACCACTGATGGATCCGTAAGGCTTGGATAAGCCTTATGGACCCAACTCTTTAGATGAGGGAACGGGTACATACGCACACAATACGCGACCACTGATGGATCCATGGGGCTTGGATAAGTCTTATGGACCCAACTCTGACCACTAATAAAAACGTAACTACACTAGCGTTATAAGAGCTAACATTGCTACCTACCGTACAAGTGCATTGGTTTAGTGCATTTCCTACTTCCGGTTGCTACTGAGCGGACATCTTTGTGCGGACCTGTTCTCCCAAACTGGTAAGTTTTTTTTTTTTTAAACATTGATCTTAACTGATCACTGTGACTTTATTGCTTTTATCGTTATATATGCCTATGTTTGTGTACAGCACTTTGAGCTACATGACATGTATGAAAGGTGCTTTATAAATACTTACTTACTTACTACTTACTTACTAACGGAGCTAACCAGCAACCGGACACTCAAGCAAATATAATGACTTCCTTTCTGGGGGGTTTCAAAATAAAAGAGCGACTTCTATAGCAGCGGAATACGTTTATTTTGTACATTATCTAACGTTAACACGAACCTAAACTAACTTTAGGTTAGTTGTAACGTTAGTTTAGGTTCGTGTTAACGTCAAGGTAAGAGGATTTTAAGTCATGGTATCCATAAACTTCAATCGGTTCGGATCCTTTGAATGAATGAGAATGTCAACAAACACGGCTTCACGTAGAAATCACTGACTGCGCCCAGAGACGAGTGGTTAGGCAAAAAATAGTTCAGAGTATATTTGCTTAGAAAACGTAATTGTCGAATTCAATTATTTTTTATTTCTCCACGTGGTAAATACACAGGTCACAACATGTTTACAGGAACGTTTTGGAGTTGTATTTGGAGTGTATTTCGTGACTGTAGGGCACTGTAGGGAACGTCAGGCTCTAACTCTGCCCCACTTCCAGTGATGAAGCTAAGCTAAGCTAACGGAGCGGCTGTTCCCTAAGCCTAATGCATGCAAAGAGACAAAAAAGGTATGTATCTTCTTGTCTAACTCCAGGGAAGATGTTAAATAAGCTAATTTCCCAAAATGTTGGAGTTTTCCTTTAACAACATTGTAGAACGTATTAAAAAAAGTACAACATTCTTCCCATCCTGTCTAGCCTTTTGTCATGCATTCTTCCCCCTGTTCTCTCTAGCCTCTTTCACACTGCCCGTTCAAGCCAGGAATCCTACCCCATTATGCCGGCATTCTGTTGTTAGGTATTAGCATAATTTAGTTGACTGTGCGCGACTGAACAGAGATGTTGAGACAGGAGTCAAAGGTGGAATTCAAGTTGGTTGGAGCCAACGATGGTTTACTTTTGAAGTCTGAAGCAAATGTAGAGTACAAACAGGCTTGCACCAGAACCCAAGTGGACTAAGGTCCTGATCAACAAAAACAGACAAGGTTATTTTGGTTTGGGAATCCCATTCTGCTTATTGGTTGATGAATGATGGCAGATAGACGGTGTCTAAAATATGGTCATGAGCCTATATGTCTCCTTTGTGTTTTACTTCACTTGTGCCTGATATCAGGTGATCTGACATCATTGCCTTTTGTGCCATGCACATGCCATTATGCACGCATGATGAGGGCCAGTCTGTGACCTAGGGCCGAAATAGGCACCAGGTTGTTTAGGTCAAGCGATATTCCGGGCTCCAAGGGGAGAGGGAAAGAGGAGAGAGAGAGACAGAGAGAAAGAGAGAGAGACAGAGACAGAGAGTGGTAGGGAGGGAGCGAGAGAGAGAGAGAGAGAGAGAGAGAGAGGAGAGAGAGAGAGAGAGAGAGAGAGAGAGAGAGAGAGAGAGAGAGAGAGAGAGAGAGAGAGAGAGAGAGAGAGAGACAAAGAGAGTGGCAGGGAGAGACAGAGAGAGAGAGACAGAGAGAGAGAAAGAGAGACAGAGATAGTGGTAGGGAGAGACAGAGAGAGAGACAGACAGACAGAGAAAAAGAGAGAGACAGAGACAGAGAGTGGTAGGGAGAGAGAGAGAGAGATGGGGGGCAGCAGGAGAGGGACATAGATGGGGAGACCGAGAGAGAGACAGAGAGAGATGTGCATGAAACCATATGAGCTGACATCACCATGTGAGCTGACATGCCTTGGGCCATACATATGATATGTCACAAATACACATGAGCACACACAGACACACACACACACACACACCACTCATGTGGCAACCGCTAACAAAATCACTTTAAACAAAATGTCACTTTAAAAAATAGAATCTTTAGAAACACTTTAAAAGAAGGAGGTACTGTATGGTTTAGATACAGTAAGAGTTAACATTGTAAATTGTATATTGCATAGTAGTGTATATAAGAACCAGTTTCTCAGGAACCTAGTGTAGCACCCTGAATATTCTACTATTATTCAGAAGTGCTGACTTGCCTTTTATCTCCCCATTTGTGCACAAAGACATGTTGACTAGTTTCCATTGATATTCTCTCGAACAATGACGCAAGTTTCTCCTTCTCTCACCGGCTGGAATATGGATTATAAACAGTAAACTGAATCATATTCAATCCACCCAGTTCTCTTCCTGTGGGGCTAGGTGGCGGTGCCAGCAGGGGGCGGCAGGTGGCAGGCGGAGCGTGGAGAGAAGCAAGCAACGAGGAAGAGGGAATCACCTGGAGGTGAGGGGAACAGGAAGCTCTCTTCGGCGTTGGATGTAGCCGTGAACGGTCGCAGCTACAACGGGAGGTGCTTTGGAATAGCCCCGTTAAAGAAGTGAAGCCAGAGAGCCCCGCCGGAGCGAGCGACGGGTGATGAGACATACTTGCTAGTGACGGGTTATCCTAGAAGTATCCGTGATAGTGTGTGAGTAAGAGAAACCGAACCCAAGTACTAACGTCTAAGCTAACGAGACTAACATCTAACGTTATCGGGTTATAGTAGTTACTGTGTGTGGTATATTAGCATGCCGCTAACGGCTCCGTCTGACTTGAGTAGACTACCGGGCGCGAGGCGCTGAAGAGACCGGTGGTGTAGCCAGCCACGTTGCGTTAACAGTATAACCGAATAGCAGGAGGGCTGTCTGGGACCCACAGAGTAGCTTCAGTTAAGGTAGGGCCAGAGTATTGTCGCGCGTCGACCCAGCACCGGCCGTCAGCAGCCGTCTTCGCCGGCATTCTGCATCTGCTCTGCACCGGCTGTCTTCAGCCCAGCACGGGAGTTCGTCCCGTCCAGCAGAGGTCGCCATCACCCAACACGCGCTCTCAGCCCGCTACTGCTCCCTCTGTCCCACCCTGCTTGCTAGCGCCCTTGACGAGAGCGTTCGACGCCATCTTACCACCTGGACAGTGGTGGTGCG
Organism: Notolepis coatsorum; assembly: GCF_963971535.1. Lineage (NCBI taxonomy): Eukaryota > Metazoa > Chordata > Actinopteri > Aulopiformes > Paralepididae > Notolepis > Notolepis coatsorum. The sequence continues at coordinate 167,850,235 of NC_140169.1, read as the reverse complement.
GCGAGGCCGCCATCTTGGTTGAGTACATTAGAGCTTCGGAGCTCAGGATCCTATTGCACAGTACACAGTGTGTCGCGGCCTACGGGCGAAGCTAATGGTTGCCAACCACAGTTCATAGGGGTACCCCATTATTATTACATGCCGGCAAGTTTAGGACTTTTGTTAGGTAAAGTGGGCCCACCTTTTCATTTCTTTTGAGTGTAATAACGTGTATGGTCATGCCTCTTAATTTCCCGTCTCGTTAAAGCTGTTTCTTCCTGGGGTACATTAATGCTGCCGTAATATGTAAAGCCTTGGAGGAAGGTATTATTGTATAAGTGTTATATGTGTTATTATTATAATTATTAGTAATTAGGAGTAATGATAGTATATGCCATTTGACTCACTGCCAGTAATACTTGTCACTGCCCAGTATAAGTGACACTAAACGAACTAAGACGGGAATTGTGTGTGTGCGTGTCCATTATTGAGTCTAACCCTAACCCTTTTTGATGCGGGTAATATTATTATTATTTAACCCTTTCTCCTTCCAGTCATTAAGGTCTCTAGTGGTTGTCGAGGGAGGGTACTGCTTGCGGGAGGAACGAATCTATTTAGGCATATCAGTCACTAGGTGTGGGAGGGTTAACGGAGGTATTGAGGGAAGTGAGAGCGAGTTGGAGAGTACTGCTGACCGCCCCGGAGAGGCGAGGAAGACCAGAGTACCAAACCAGGTTGGTAAATCCCGGGCCCCATTCACTCCCACTACCGGGCCCCAGTTTGACGCTCCAGGCCCAAAGACGAGGGTGCAGTCAGACGGAGCTCTACTGCGTCCAGCTACCTTGTGACTGCCAGCAACCGTTCCCACAAAGCAGGGATAATCCACCCTGCTACATTTGGCGTCATGAACAGGATCAACATCCTAACTTACTCCCTTGACCGGGACCCGTAGAGAGACCCACGATGTCCGAAGAGGAGACCCACGCCGCGCAGGAGATGGCGGCGAAGTTTGAGGAGCTGCAGGAGGAGTGTCGGACTCAGGCGGCACTACTAAAGCAGCAAGCCGAAGCGATGAAGGAGTTGAGCGAACAGGCACTCCAAGAGAAGCGCTACACTCAGGCGGCCCTAAAGGAGCAACGAGACGGCCAGGACGCCGCCACCGAGGTAAAGAAGGAGGAGGCCGAAACCATGGAGGAATTGACCGCACAGGTGAAGGCCCTGGTGAACAAAGCCCACACACAAGCCGGCCTCCTGGAACGACAGGCGATGGCCCTGGAAAAGACCCAAGCCGCCCTCGACAGGGAAGGCCGCGACTCCCGCGCGGCCCCCTCGATCGTGTATGTCCAACGGGACCGAAAGTGCAGCGAGTTCGGAGGGGGAAAAGAGAGAGGAGAGCCGCCGGTGGAGGACTGGATCCGGGACATGAAAGCGCATTTCCGGATCAGCAGAGTGCCCGGCGACGAACAGTCGGAGTTCGTACAACAGCTTCTAAAAGGTGAGGCTAAACGGACGGTGCGCTTCGCGATGGAAGGGACCGCCCCAGAGCCGGACTCCATGTTCCGATTGCTGCAAGAGACGTACCGAGACAAAACCCCGGTCAGTGTCCGCCTGGGAGAGTTCCTTGACCGCCGACAAATAGACGGCGAGACCGTGAGAGAGTTTGCTTACAACTTACAGGAGCGGATGCGTCGCATACAGGGCCGAGATCCCCGACAGGTCGCGGATCCTGCCGCCCGGCTGCAGGCGCAGTTCGTGCTAGGCCTGAGGGACGAGATGCTGCGACATGAGATGAAGAAGTACGTAAGGGAGGATGGGGAGCGGACATTCCTCGACTTGATGATGGCGGCGATAGACTGGTCCGAAGAGGAGATGGTCCTGCCCCCCGCGAGGGGTGCCGCCCGGGGCATGATATGTGTCGTCGTCGTGGAAAGACGCGAGCCACCTCTGGACATAGCCGTACTCCAGGAGTCCATCCGACAGCATTTCGCCGGCCAGGAGCGGTTGGGCGCGCGCCTGGAGCAGCTCTTCCAGGCGTGTCAACAGGAGCGAGACACGCCCCAGAGAGGCTTCGCCGGAAGCCGACGGAGGGGAGACGTGCCCTCTACCCCGCGCAGACTATCCCGCCGGAGTGAGGATGGGAGACTGATCTGCTACACCTGTCAACAGCCCGGCCATATCGGCCGCGAGTGCCCCCGCGCGATGGGAGATCCACGCCTGACGGAAGCACTGGGCGGTGAGGTTCCTCCCCCACAAGTACAGGACGCCACCCACACAGCAGCAGGCAGGTCGTCCGACCTGGCGACCGCCAGACCATGGTCTGAGGGGGGAGGTGTGGTAGCGTGCCGTAGTATTCGTAGGATTCGATACCACTGCGGCCGGCCCGACGGAAGCGCTGGCGCCCGGCCGCGCATCCCGATGCGGTCAGAACCAGAGGCTGTACCCACGGAGAAGGAGCGACTGAAGGCTGCGGCGGAGGCCGCAGGAGCCACAGCGAAGCGGATCCACGACCGAAAGTCCAGGAGGGCTCCAATGCGCTCGCGGAGCTCGTCTGGGACAGACGTGGAGCCCGCCGGCTATCGTCCTCGGGAACCGGGTCCCAGGGCGTGTAACCCACCCGGGCCCCTCGGGTCGTCGCTGAAGACGCGCCGGACGAGGGAGGAGAGGTGGAGTCGGACCCCTCGGGAGAGGACGGCAAAGACGAGGGGCGAAGAGGGGGCCGCTGGCGGCCAACCGATGGCCCCAGAGGGCGAGGCCATAGTCAATGACCCGCCAACAGGCACTGAAGGATCTGACGCGGAGTCAGATGGGGGGGGAGTCGAACCAACCCGGCCCCAGAAGAGCACCAGAGGTCGGCTACCCGCTCGGTATCGCCAGGACTACGGGCTGAAGAGTGTGTTTGTTGAACAGTGTTTACAATTCATGAAGGAGTGTGTGAAACTGTTGGCCTAATGTGTGTGACTGTCGATCTATGTGTGAAACTGTTGGTCTCAGGACCGTATTCATGCATGCGTTGGTTGGTGTTTCATTGAATTAACTTGCAGAGGACTTAGCAAGTTCAAAGTGGGGGGAAATGTAGCACCCTGAATATTCGACTATTATTCAGAAGTGCTGACTTGCCTTTTATCTCCCCTTTGTGCACAAAGACATGTTGACTAGTTTCCATTGATATTCTCTCGAACAATGACGCAAGTTTCTCCTTCTCTCACCGGCTGGAATATGGATTATAAACAGTAAGCTGAATCATATTCAATCCACCCAGTTCTCTTCCTGTGGGGCTAGGTGGCGGTGCCAGCAGGGGGCGGCAGGTGGCAGGCGGAGCGTGGAGAGAAGCAAGCAACGAGGAAGAGGGAATCACCTGGAGGTGAGGGGAACAGGAAGCTCTCTTCGGCGTTGGATGTAGCCGTAAACGGTCGCAGCTACAACAGGAGGTGCTTTGGAATAGCCCTGTTAAAGACGTGAAGCCAGAGAGCCCCCTCGGAGCGAGCGACGGGTGATGAGACATACTTGCTAGTGACGGGTTATCCTAGAAGTATCCGTGATAGTGTGTGAGTAAGAGAAACCGAACCCAAGGACTAACGTCTAACGTTATCGGGTTATAGTAGTTACTGTGTGCGGAATATTAGCATGCCGCTAACGGCTCCGTCTGACTTGAGTAGACTACCGGGTGCGAGGCACTGAAGAGACCGGTGGTGTAGCCAGCCACATTGCGTTAACAGTATAACCGAATAGCAGGAGGGCTGTCTGGGACCCACAGAGTAGCTTCAGTTAAGGTAGGGCCAGAGTATTGTCGCGAGTCGACCCAGCACCGGCCGTCAGCAGCCGTCTTCGCCGGCGTTCTGCATCTGCTCTGCACCGGCTGTCTTCAGCCCAGCACGGGAGTTCGTCCCGTCCAGCAGAGGTCGCCATCACCCAGCACGCGCTCTCAGCCCGCTACTGCTCCCTCTGTCCCACCCTGCTTGCTAGCGCCCTTGACGAGAGCGTTCAACGCCATCTTACCACCCGGACAGTGGTGGTGCGGCGAGGCCGCCATCTTGGTTGAGTACATTAGAGCTTCGGGGCTCAGGATCCTATTGCACAGTACACAGTGTGTCGCGGCCTACGAGCGAAGCTAATGGTTGCTAACCACAGTTCATAGGGGTACCCCATAAACATTACATGCCGGCATTAGTTTAGGACTTTTGTTAGGTAAAGTGGGCCCACCTTTTCATTTCTTTTAAGTGTAATAACGTGTATGGTCATGCCTCTTAATTTCCCGTCTCGTTAAAGCTGTTTCTTCCTGGGGTACATTAATGCTGCCATAATATGTAAAGCCTTAGAGGAAGGTATTATTGTATAAGTGTTATATGTGTTATTATTATAATTATTAGTAATTAGGAATAATGATAGTATATGCCATTTGACTCACTGCCAGTAATACTTGTCACTGCCCAGTATAAGTAACACTAAACGAACTAAGACGGGAATTGTGTGTGTGCGTGTCCATTATTGAGTCTAACCCTAACCCTTTTTGATGCGGGTAATATTATTATTATTTAACCCTTTCTCCTTCCAGTCATTAAGGTCTCTAGTGGTCGTCGAGGGAGGGTACTGCTTGCGGGAGGAACGAATCTATTTAGGCATACCAGTCACTAGGTGTGGGAGGGTTAACGGAGGTATTGAGGGAAGTGAGAGCGAGTTGGGGAGTACTGCTGACCGCCCCGGAGAGGCGAGGAAGACCAGAGTACCAAACCAGGTTGGTAAATCCCGGGCCCCATTCACTCCCACTACCGGGCCCCAGTTTGACGCTCCAGGCCCAAAGACGAGGGTGCAGTCAGACGGAGCTCTACTGCGTCCAGCTACCTTGTGACTGCCAGCAACCGTTCCCACAAAGCAGGGATAATCCACCCTGCTATACTAGCATGTCTTTTTTTTTACCATGCATATCTTGTGTCTTATCTATTTTATTGTTTCGATGCCTATTTTATTCTATTTTATTATTGTATTTTGCACAATCAATGCGGGCAAGACCACCCGCATTTCATTGTATGCCCTGGTATGTATGTGACAAATTAACCTCTTGATTCTTGATTCATGATTCTTGATGATATCATGCAAGCATGATATGGAGGATCAGGAGCTGATCGAGAGAGCCTTCAGTGACCGGTCTGTGACCTAGGACCCAATAGGCACCAGGCACAGGGAGGTCGTTAGGGCAAGAGAGAGAGAGAGAAAAGAGTGAAAGAGAGAGAGAGAAAGAGAGAGGGAGTGATGGAGAGATGGGGTGACAGAGAGAACGAGAGGTGGGGAGACAGAGAGAGAGAGATAGACAGAGAGAAGAGAGAAAGAGAGAGAGAGAGGGGGGGGAAGAGGGACAGAGATACTTTGGGGTTATGTGTGAGATCTTTATAATGTCCTTCAATAGGGCGGCTGGGTGACGCAGCGGAGATTGCGCTCGTCACCAATGCGAGAGACTCCGGTCTCGAATCCGGGTGTCAGCATTGCTTGGGCCAGCCGTCATACTAACTCGTTTGGCTGAGTTAGCGGGAGGGAAGTCGATGGGGTGGTAATCTGGCGTTTTGGACAGCGACTCCTACAGGTCAGGTCAGGGCGCCTGCACAGCAAAAGACAGGAAGTGGTGAAGGCAGTGTGACCTCCCACGCGTTACACTTCACCAAAGAGAGCCGCTGGCTGTCTCCGCATGTGTCGGAGGAAGCATGTGGTAGACCTCAGGGCTCCCTTGACCGACCAGTAGGGGGCACATGTGCACAACGAGCAGGTAGGGGAGGGGGGAATTGGCATAACGACTAAATTGTGATGGGAGGAAAAGCACAGAAAATCAGGCGGAGAAAAAGAGGATAAAAAAAAAAATGCCTTCAATAATCCCAATACTGTTCTGTGTGAAAGGTACGAACACGGAATGGAGGGTTAAATTTGATGCAGCATTATGCTGTCTTTGGGTTTGGTGAAATTGCCGGGGGGGGGGGTTCGCCATAGCGGGACAGGGGTGGGATGTTTTGATGATGTGGTGGTTAGCTTGTAGGTTATATCATTACCACAACAATTTTCATAAGTGCCACTATCCCCGCACCACCACGTCGCAGAATATTGCTTCATCTAACTATCAATTGTCACATGAATGGTATGGCAAATGGTAAATGGCTGCATTTATATAGCGCTTTTATCCAAAGTGCTTTGCAATTTGTTCCTCACATTTGACCCATTCACTCACACTTTCACACACCGACGGCGGCGGCGACAATGCAAGGTGCCAACCTGCTCATCAGGAGCAATTAGCGGTTACGTGTCTTGCTCAAGGACACTTCGACACACTCCCCGGGAGGAGTGGGAATTTAACCGGGAACCTCCGGATTACCAGATGACTCCTCTACCTCACCAGAAGACTGCTCTACCTCACATGAAAGGTGGGATAGAACAAAGGCTGACCACATGATGGAAATGTAGGGTTTGTGGGTGCGGCCGGGTAGCGCAGCGGACTAAGCGTTTGTCTACCACCACAGAGCCAGTGGGATCGAATCCAGCTGTGGTGCCTCCGGCTTGGCCGACCGTCCATACTAACACAATTGGCAGTGTTAGCGGGTGGGAAGCCGGTGAGGGTGGGTCGCGTCTATACAAATAGTAGCTCTAGTTCTGCAGACCCCTCTCTGATTGGTTGAGCTCCATTTCTGCAGCCCCCTCTCTGATTGGTTGAGCTCCATTTCTGCAGCCACCTCTCTGATTGGTTGAGCGAAGCCCCTCGCGCGTAAGGTTATCGAGGTGCTTTGAGGTGCTTATCGCGGAATCCGCCATGATTTTCATTCAGTGCTTCAGCTCACCTGGCAGAGCAGCGGTCCTGCGGTCCTGCGGTCCGTTGTTGACGAGTTCGAATCCCATCAAAAAAAATTTTTTAACGTGATTTTTTTTTTAACGTTTATTCTTTCGCCGGTTAAGGTTAGGCATGGTTAAGGTTAAGGTTAAGGTTAGGCATTGTTTCGGAGTTGGTTAAGGTTAGAACGGTTAAGTTTAGGCGCTGTTAAGGAGCTGGTTAAGGTTAGAGTTTGTCTTAGAGAATGGCAATAGACAGCCTATTTCCGCGCGACAGCTCCCAGCAGAGGGGCTGCAGAAATGGAGCTCAACCAATCAGAGAGGGGTCTGCAGAACTAGAGCTACTATTTGTATAGACGCGGGTGGGTCCTGGTTGTTGTAAACAGTGACTCCTACAGTTTGGTCGGGGCGCCTGCACAGCAAGGGAAGGACCTGGGAGAGGTAGTGTGACCTTCCACACGTTACACTCTCCCAGTGAGAGTCCGCACTGCCAGGTGAAAAGAAGCGGTGGGCTGGCTACACATGTGTCGGAGGAAGCATGTGATAGTCTCCGCCCTCCCAGACCGACAGTAGGGGGTAGAGTGCGCAACGACCAGGAAGGGGATTGGGAATTGGCATAACGACTAATATTGGGATGGGGAGAAAAACGGAAAAAGAAGGGAGAAAAAGTCTATTTAAAAAAAAAAAAAAAAAAAGGAAATGTAGGGTTTGTGAAATAAGATTTAATGGGGACAGGGGTAATGCCTGGCATGCACCGGAAGATATTCCAAATCCTAACCGGTGGTGCACCCCACACATAACGTCATATTTAATTTGTTAGAACGCATTGGAAAATGTTGCCAAAACAGAGCATTATGCACTTGAAAATTACACACAGGTCTCGAGACTCTCCGAACCTATAATATTGCAAGCACTGCAGGGCTTGACATTGGCACCTGCCAAATGCGAGTAGAATTCAGCTAAAATAAAGCTGGCTTTTTGGGCCTTTCCGTGACGAAAAATTAACTTTTTGTGATGGCATTTTATAATGGATAGCACCATTGTGTTCGCTGTCAACAACGACTTGTAGGACTGCCTTGTATATTTGCTTGGCCCCCCGGTAATACTATGCAATTAATTAGAATGTTAGAATTCATTTTAGAATGATGATCCGTGTGACTGTACTCCTGAAAAAGTATACTAATATGGTTTATTTGCATTTTCACAGAAATACACTCAATATCTGCATTATTACCACAAATATAGATGTTGTTCAACCAGCTAATGTGTCTGTATCTATACCCAATACAAATAAACGATATTACTATACTTTTTCAGGAGTACAGTCACACTGATCATCATTCTAAAATGAATTCTAACATTCTAATTAATTATATAATAACTGGTTATACATGCACAATGGACAATAGAACGCTCTCTAAAATGCTTAGAGAGAAAGGGAAAAAAATACTTGCCTCTCCTATCTCGGCTGCTCCGTTACCAGCAGGGTCTGAGAGAAAGCTTGTCTTAACTCATCATCATGAGTTATGCATGTCAAATTGATAATATTTGTCATTGCATGCATATGCCTTTGGAGACCTATGTCAGAACCACAATCCAAGACGCACTGCGTCTATCCACCTCGGGAACATGGCATCACAGCATTCTGTCTGAACGCACACACGCTGACAGCATTATGCCTTCTTTACTATGATTGGAGGGAAAAGGAGGTTCTCCATTGTGACATTATGATGGGATTTCTGTGTGAAAAGGGCTTCTGTCTGTCATCTGTTCTTGCTCTGCTCTCTTTCTCTTCCTTTCTCTCTTTCCCGTTGTGGGTTTGGTCTGGTTTAGTGTTTAGAAGATGTTTTAAAGATTTCCAGTTCCAGTGTTCTATTGTCCATTTTGCATGTATAACCAGTTATTATATAATTAATTAGAATGTTAGAATTCATTTTAGAATGATGATCAATGTGACTGTACTCCTGAAAAAGTATACTAATATAGTTTATTTGTATTGGGAAAGATACAGACACATTAGCTGGTTGAACAACATCCATATGTGTGGTAATAATGCAGATATTGAGTGTATTTCTGTGAAAATGCGACGCCATGGAAGCGAAAGTGAAACTCTGATCGCCCGCATCGCACCTGGCACGTGCGTCAGAGCCGTGCGCCTCACGCATTTTCACAGAAATACACTCAATATCTGCATTATTACCACACACATAGATGTTGTTCAACCATAATGAAAGACCCTCACTACCCCAACAACAGCCTGTTCATGCTGCTGAGGTCAGGCAGACGTCTGCGAACACCAGCTACTAGGACAGAGAGACTTCGGCTCAGCTTCTTCCCCCAGGCCATCAAAGCCTTGAACACTGAACTCTCCACACACAAGCACACATGAGCACACACACAACACACACACTGTAAACGCTCACACACTAGCAGCCACTTTAACATGAGCAAGCACACACTCATGCTGCACACGCCCACACTTATGGCCACTAAGAAAGGTCACTTTAAGAATAGTATAGTATAACTTGAGATTGTATAATATAGCATGTACATAAAGACCCAGTGCCTCATCCGTAGCTAACAGTGTATTGCACTACCACAGGACCTAGCATGTCCTACCATGCTCTGTAAATAACTTATGTACATATACCGATATGCCCTACTCTGTTTACTCGTTTTATTGCACAATGTCGTTCTATTGGATTCTATATGTTATTACTATTGTATTATGCACATCGTTGCGGGCAAGACCACCCGCATTTCATTGTATACTCGTATGCCGTGACAAATAAAACTCTTGACTTGACCAGCTAATGTGTCTGTATCTTTCCCAATACAAATAAACCATATTAGTATACTTTTTCAGGAGTACAGTCACACTGATCATCATTCTAAAATGAATTCTAACATTCTAATTAATTATATAAAAACTGGTTATACATGCAAAATGGACAATAAAACACTGGAACTGGAAATCTTAAAAAAATCTTCAAACGAGGACTGACTTGTTCCAATGTAAATGTGCCTTCCTCCGTGCACTTTCGCCCGCTCTGAAGTCGGACTCGGTTAAATAAAAGTAAAGGTGCTTCAGTGTAGGATTGGAGATTATAAAATTGTTCCATCTTCTCTCAGTGAAGTGCAAGGTACGAAATGTATTTTATGTCTTGTTGTATTGTGTTTATTTTAATTGTTTTATGTTTTTATTGTGTTTTTAGGTTTTCCATCAAGGACCACTTTGGAAATAAGTGTGTTAAGTAATGCTTTTAAGGGTCATGATACTTCAATGTAATGTATGATACTTGTAATTTTCCTAATAAAATAAAATCAACTTAAATAATTTTGCTTTCCTGTGAAATAAAAGCTAAATGCTCACAACACACCAAGTTAGAAGTATAACAATAAATTATATTGTCACAATGTGGTGGTGTAATAGGACCAAATAGCAGAGGTGGAGGCGGGCAACAAGTCCAAGAGTTTTTAATGAGCAAGACTAATAAAGTGAACAAGGGAACAACAAACTAACAAAACAAAACAAAACCTCTCAGGAACCACTGGAAGAGGGGAAAGGGGAAACAAAATAATTAACTCTAAACACTAACATCTAGCACAGGGAATACTTCCTTGAAACATGGAACGTGAAGTGTAACAGAGATAATGGACAGACACAAAGAACAGGAAACAAGGAACTCAAATACACAGGAACAAATGACAAATGAGAAACACCTGGGATGATTACAACTGGAGACACCTGGGAGGGGAAACAGACAGACAAAGAACTACAAGAAACAACACAATGAACTACAACTATGGATGACATGACATACACCATGCACTGGGACAAAACAAGACTACAGACACTAAACGGAGAACCTAATAACAGACAGTAACTACTAAGACTAAACTAAATACAAGACAAGAGTAACACTAGACTAACAGGGGAACATGAAGAGGAAGAGAGAGAAGGGGGGAGAGAGAGAGAGCAAGAGAGAGAGAAGGGAAAGACATACAGGGACAGGGAGAGGTAGAGCAGGGGAGAACAGTCCATGTGTAACGGATGGTACCACGAAGCGCAGTCACGATGGACCTCCGATGTTGTGAAGTGACTGGGACGAGTAGCAGTGCTATGGGTTAAACTCACTCTCACCCTCAAAAGACACAGACACGTTACAAAGCAGTGAGTTCACCTCTTGGTATAGAGGTCTGTGCTGTTGCCCGCGGTGTGGGAGACCACGTGTTCGAAACTCCCTCGGGGCATCGAAGTTTAAGGTGACGATATGACTACCATTACACATGGACCGGTGGGACGTTACATATATAATATATTGAGGCAACACTCTATATTCCACAGCAAGAAACAAACTAAAACTTGTACCTCTATATATCTATATCTGTAACTTTATCTCACAGGTCTAACAAGCCAGACCCATTGCAATTTGTGGGCTTTGCCACTTGACTTGATTGTGTTGTAGGGCTGTGTGTGCGTGCCTCTCCATCCCTCTGTTCTCTGGGGAATACAATCAACAGAACCACAGCTGCACTGTCATGATGGCTTTTGCAGCATGGGTCAATGGTAAAGTCTGAAGTAGCCACCTGTTGTTCTGAAAAGCGGAGGCAGTTCTTGCATCATGAGCCAATGATCAAGTCTGGAGTAGTCACGACTGAGTAGGGTCACAGATCCGTTGCAGTAAAAACACCTAGAATGTGGCATTTGTTATTCCGTTCGTCCAGTCTGAATTAGCAGGGAGAGGCTGCTAAATGCCACGGGGAGCTGCATTTGCACTGCACTCTTGTTTTCCTTGTACCAGTGATATCCACATTTGGATGATCCCATTTCAAATGAGTAATCATGTTTGACGTACTGCCGGATTTCATACTCAATTTCAGTTTCAATTGCGGCGCGCCGTCTCCGTCGTATCCACTTGCCTTTGTCCACTGCTACTGCAATTCACCGGGAAACCGCAAATGTTCCTAAAAAAGCAGAACGTAAGGTTATCCTATAACCCTAGTTATATGAATACTGGCTGAGCGCCTCGCTCTGCCTTCTGAGATATCATTATCTCCCGCACCTACTGTGCCACAGAAACCAAACACATGCACCCACTTGCACGTGACCACGCCACTCCCCTGCGTGCCCCTACAACAGGCAGGAAGTGGTCACGCCCTCACCCTTCCAAGTTCGAATTCCATATGCGGAAAACATCCAAGGGACCTCAGGGCGCTGAAGAGCGAGACGCTCAGCCAGTATGCATATAACTAGGGTTATAGGATAACCTTACGTTATATCTCATTACTGGCCTTCTGGGATAAAGGGCAGAGCGGACGTGCGGCCACGACAAATGCACCCCCTGAGGGCCCGTAAGCCCCAGCCAGGGAGGAGGGGAGTCACGTCCACCCGCCCGTCCTAACGAAGGGGGAGAGGCAGTCAACTACAACCAAAGTGCGAAAAAAGGGGAACAAGGCACCCCCGAACGCACAGCACAAGCGGGACCACGTGTGACACAGCACTCCGCGGTCCACACCCACACACTCCTGCTAGCCCACCTGATGGTGGGATGCAGGAGAGGTCCCGGACCTCAGGACTGCCTGGGAGACAGAACCCCCAGTCATGTCCATGAGCTAAAACCTAACGAAAGGACTCGGGGAGGACCAGGAGGCCGTAGCACAGATGTCCTCCACCGAGGCCCCCCCCAACAGGGCAGCAGAGGCCGCCACACCACGAGTGGAGTGCGCCCTGACGCCCCCGGGAGGGAACCCGTCCAGCCAACGTGTAGCAAAGGGCAATGCCCTCGCACAACCAATGTGACAGGCGCTGCTTGGACAGCGCCTTACCCGCACGAGGGCCACCGTAACAAACAAACAGTTGATCGGAAGCCCTGAGATCCTGCGAACAGAGTTCCGTGTGCCTGAGAGAGGGCCCGCGGTGACCACGGAACAGGCCACGGCGGGGCCACCAAGAGCTGAATCAGGGCCGGGAACCACACAGCCGTGCGCCGGTCCGGCGCGACCAGGATCAAAGCCCCGCGCTCCTGACGTACCCGCCCCAACAGCTGAGCTATCAGGTGTATGGGGGGGAACGTGTACAGAATCCCGGGCGGCCACGGACCGAATCGGCCGCCGCCCGGTGGAGACGGGGGGAGCATACTCCCCCCTGTCTGATGACATACGACGCCGACGTCGTGCTGTCCGTCCTGATCAGAACAAGCTCGCCCATCACATGATGGCCGAGCTGTCCGAGGACTAGAAGCACTGCCTTTAATTCCAACACATTGATATGTAGTGAAGACCGGGCAGCATGGTCCTTGCCAGCTGCCCCCTACTGTGTCGGCCCGACACGTCCCCCCCCATCCCGTGAGGGAGGCGTCGGTGAAGACCGTGAGGCCTAGCTAGCAACTGGGTGTTAGCCCCTGTCTCCATGAGAAGCAAAATGTGGGGCCGCTTGCGCTTCACTGGAAGAACCGGAGAGCGTGCTAGACACAGCTAGATGGCAACGGTTTTTTAGGGCGTGCCCATCTAATATAGCCAACCCCTCGGGCCGCCAGGGCTGTCGGCCTTGTGATCACCTGTTTTCTTTGTGTTCAGGGTATCTCAGGCAGGGGAAACATGGCCGCTGGCCGGGGGCCTCACCGCAGCCGCTGGCGAGGCCGTGCTCTCACCTCTGGCTGTGCGGTGTGGGGCGGCGTGGAGCCCAGGTCAAATACCGCCCGCACCTCGGTGGACAGACCAAGGTCCACCCGCGGAGAGGGGAGCCCTGAGGAGGAGACCCCTCCCCTCCTCAAGGGGAGATTGCTCCAACCAAAGATGCCTGTGAACAACCATTGACAGCATCCTAGCCCTCCCTGCGGTTATAGCTTGCGGCTGGGTCAAATGCTGAATAACCTCAAAACCTTGCGCGATGGTTTTGACGTCAGCTGGCCCTAAGGCCCCACCACCGACACCATTTTCGACAGAAAAGCAGCCAATTGAGCAATGTTGTTAGTTCCTGCTAAATTCTGTACCGCGGCAGTATAAGCTTCATCAGCACTGCTCCACTAGTAGTCATGCAATAACCTCCACTGCACCCGTGTAAGGGATAAATGAATGAATGAACTAAAACTTTATTAACATATTGCAGAATGGGCTAGCCCAATACACACAATTGTTAATGGGATGCAGACCAGAGAAAACGTTAGTATGGAAGCAAATGAGTGCCAGAAGTATTTGAATTTAATCAGACACCGCATTTATAGCATTGAAAATAATAACTTTGAAAACATGTATCTGAATTTGAAAACATGTATCTGAATTTTTTCAGACACCGCATTTTTGTATCTGAATTATTTCAGACACCGCATTTATAGTTTCAGACACCGAATTTATAGCATTGCAAATAAATACTTCATGTATCTGAATTTCTTTGCTCCGAATTTACCTATGCGAAATAAAAATGCAGTGTTAATAAAACAATTCGAGTGCATAATAAAATTCAATTCGACGCCAAAAAAGAAATTCGATGCATAATTGCGGTGTATATAATTCGATGTCAAAAATTCGATGCATAATTGCGGTGTATGGAATTCGATGTAAAAAACCAACATCCTCGTATCCAGCTGCAGAACCACAGAACCACCCCCTCGCTTCCATTGGCTGATTTGGGTCACGTGATTTGGGTCTCGTGACCGTCCCACCCAATGGCTGAATTGGAGTATTGCACTGTGGGCATTGGCTGATGCACTGCGGGTGTTACGACCCCTGTGAGTCTAAGGGTAAAGGGCTGTAACATAACAGTTGGTTGACAGAAAAGATGGACCACGTTTGTAAACAACAATGATATTTATTGATAGATGCAAAGGAAGCACATGTAGCTCAAGGGTGAGCCCAGGCCAAAACAACAAACAAACACCACTTTACTCCAAATAAACCCAATCTAATCTATGGTAAAAGAAATTACATTACCTAAACTACTCTTACCTAACCAAAACAGGAGAAAACAATATCCAAAGGAAATGGCAGCTCACCCCATCTGTGCTTCCTGAGAAAGAGAGAAAAACACATTAATGATACATAAAACAAAGGCAGAATATATACAAAAAACAAACTATAACTAGCAATGCTCTCTCTGTGGCCATACACACACAAGGCAATTTCCACTAAGCACAAAGGCCAATAAACGAAATGCAATATTGTCAAAGTCAAGGTTACAAAATCACACTAGGCCTAGCCTCATGCCAGAGAGAGAGAGTGACTGAAGTGAGAAGCCATGTTTTAACAGGTGTGTGGTGATCCATGATTGGGTGGTGTTGATTGAGTGTTGGAGTCTGGAAAACCATCCACCAATCGGTGCTGTGCTGGGTAATGGAAGGGCAGGCCTGGCAGGGACCAATGGTGGAGGGAACAATGGCTGGAGGGAGGAAAGAAAAATGGAGAACACACACACATGGAGACACACACTGGGGAATATATACATTGGGATGTAACACCCCCATACATAAGACAAAAACATGTTTGACACCAACTAAACATGTTTTTCTTTAACAACGAGATCCCCATCTCCGAGATAACTGGTACTCCAACGTAAAGAGCTATGAAAAAAACAAAAATAAGCCGTCGGTACAACAATGAACCAGTCAACAAACAAGTCGACCGCACGAGAGATTTAACTCCGAGATAGAGCATCCGCCAACACATTCTCAGACCCCTTCTTATGCTTTATGCTGAGGTTATAATTTTGCACTATGAGCGCCCAACGCATGAGGCGCTGATTGTGGTTGTACATCCGCGACAGAAAAACCAATGGGTTGTGGTCGGTGTATACTACCACTGGTAATACGCTCGAACCGACATACACCTCAAAATGTTGCAACGCGTACAACATAGCCAAAGTCTCCTTTTCAATAGTGGAATAGTTTAGTTGATGTTTGTTAAATTTCCGGGAAAAATAACAAACCGGGTGACTGACACCATCGTGATCTTCCTGTAATAACACCCCTCCAGCTCCCACCCCGCTGGCATCCACCTCCAGCTGGAACGGCAGGGAGAAATCTGGAGCAGAGAGAACAGGGGAACTGCATAAGAGAGCTTTAACACCATCAAATGCATTTTGACAATCAGCTGTCCAAATGAATGGTTTGGACGGGCTACACAGGCTAGTGAGAGAAGTGACGACAGAAGAAAAGTTTCGGCAAAAACCACGGTAACACCCAGCCATCCCAAGGAATCTACGCAATTCCCGCCTAGTACTAGGCACTGGAAAAGTTGTGATTGCAGATATTTTTGCATCCACCGGACGCACTTGTCCTTGTCCTACCTGCTTACCAAGATAGGTAACCGTAGCCTTGCCGAACACACTTGGCAAGGTTAAGGGTCAGGGAGGCTCCAGCTAAGCGGTCAAAGACATTTTGTAAGGTTGTCATGTGGTCACGCCAGTTGGTCGAATAGACAACCAGGTCATCGAGATAGGCATTACAATTTGGAACACCAGCCAGGACTAGGGTCACCAGTCGCTGGAAAGTGGCCGGGGCATTACGCATTCCAAAAGGCATTACAGTATATTGCAAAAAATTGTCAGGAGTAACAAACGCCGAGATTTCCGAGGCACGGGGGGTCAAAGGGACCTGCCAGTAACCCTTTAACAAATCTAGTTTGCTAACATAGGTGGCAGATCCAAGGTTGTCAATATAATCTTCCATGCGGGGCAGTGGGAAGGAATCAGGCACGGTGACAGCATTTACCTTTCGGAAATCAGTACAAAATCTAGGAGTTCCATCCGATTTGGGAACTAACAAGCAAGGTGAACTCCAGGGACTGCAACTTGGCTTGGCTACACCATGTTTTAACAAATAGTCAACCTCCTGTTGCATCATGGCTCTCTTGGTGATGTTAACATGGTATGCATGTTGCTTGATAGGCACAGCATTGTTAACATTAATATCATGGGCCAATACAGAAGTACAGGAGGGAACATCACCAAACAGAGCCATGTAGGCCTGAATCAAATTTGTGATGTCCTCTCGCTGCTCCTCAGGTAAGTGTGCTAAGTGAGTGGGCAGGTTCAATAACATCTCAGTGTTGGACAATCTAGCACCCTGATGGGCTGCATTGCGCAACTCTAAGCCATCTACATCCTCACCACTAACGTCAGGAGAGTCCGGAACTATTGGAGTTGAGGCAACAGCAGAGACGGCCAGTCCGGCTGTCTGGTCTGAGGTCTTCACCTGCACACTATCTCTGGAAAAATATGGTTTAAGCATATTGATGTGGCAAACACGAGAGTGACGTTTACGATCAGGGGTGCGAACTACATAGTCTGTATCACTTATTTTCTTGTCTATTGCATACGGTCCGGAAAAACGAGCGGAAAGAGCAGAACCAAGGATAGGTAACAGGACTAGAACCTTATCACCTGGCTGGAAAGATCGAGAAACAGCTTTCTCGTCATAGTGCCGTTTCATAGTTCTCTGGGAAGAAGAGAGCGCTTCTTTTGTGAGAGAGCACGCCTGATGCAGACGCTCTCGAAACTGGCTAACAAAATCTAGAACATTAGTGGGTGTGCTGGCACCCTTTGACATGAACCGTTCTTTAAGAACTTTCAGAGGCCCTCTAACAGTGTGCCCAAAAACGAGCTCAGCAGGACTGAAACCAAGAGACTCCTGTATGGTCTCTCGCGCAGCAAATAGAACAAGGGGGACACCTTCATCCCAATCTTTCTCTGTGTCTAAGCAATATTTACGCAGCATGGACTTTAAGGTCTGATGCCAACGTTCTAGAGCCCCCTGAGTTTCAGGGTGGTAGGCACTGGACACTATATGTCGGATACCCAGGGACTGTAACACTTGCTCAAATAACCTAGACAGGAAGTTGGTGCCTTGGTCAGTTTGTACTACCTTAGGCAGTCCAAACGTGGAGAAGAACTTCGTCAAAGCCTTAATTATTACAGGCGCTGTAATTCTGCGAAGAGGGATAGCCTCAGGGAAATGGGTGGCGGTACACATTATTGTCAACAAAAACTGATTGCCGGCTTTGGTAACGGACCAACACAGTCAACTATGACATGTTCAAATGGTTCACCGACCGCTGGTATAGGACAGAGGGGAGCAGGTGGAATGACCTGGTTTGGCTTTTCCGGTGATCTGACAAGTACTACAGGTACGACAGTACTGTGCTACATCGGACTTCAAACCGGGCCAAAAGAAATGTTGAAGTATTCTGTTGTATGTTTTAGTGACTCCCAAGTGTCCAGACCAAGGGTGGTCATGGGCCAAGAACAGTACATGCTGACGATAAACTGCAGGGACAACAATCTGATAGACAGTGCTCCAGTCTGGTACCTGATCTGGTAGCCCTATCTCCGATTGTGCATGCTCTGCCAGTCTAATACCATGGGACCTCCATGTACGCATCAAAACTCCTTTATCCACAAAATAAGAATGCAACTCTCTCCTCTGTTCTGTTTCAAGAGAAGAGAAACAGTTTGCAAGAGAAGGGTCAGCCTTCTGGGCAGTAATTAGCATTTCACGAGTAACGGGTAACTTCAATGCGGCGGAACTAGTTACAGTTGTCTGTGGGGGTACCTTACTATGAGTCGGTGGTTTGTCAGCGGTATCAGAAGTTGGAGCCAGCAACTCCTCCCTGACAAAGGCTGAAGCAAAAACAGAGTCAGACAAATTAATTTCATCACCTCTCTTTTTCAATTGAGCCCGAGTGACAACACTTGCAGAAAAAACTTCAGGGAAGTTCTGTGACAAGTCATCAGGCAGAGAATCTGTGTCTGGGTGATCCAACACTTCCAGCACAGCGTTCACCTGTCCTCCAGCTAAATCATTTCCCATGATAAAGGAAATGCCTTTAACTGGCAAGGAAGGTCTCACCCCTATTTTAAAGAAACCAGTGACCAAATCAGATTGTACATGAATACAGTGTAACGGGGCTGGCACGAAACCCATCTCAATACCTTGAACTAGGACACTAGAACCACAGGAAGATTTCTCAGACAGAGGTAGTACATCAGAGAGGATAAAGGATTGTGAGGCTCCAGTATCTCGTAAGATCTGAACTGTACACTGATCTTTTGTATCCCCTGTCAAGGAAACTAAACCCTTGGAAGTAAATGGCCTGAAACAAGGATCGAGAACATCCTGATCATTGTGCATCTGTTGATCGGAACCAGGTGCCATTTTAATCAGACCAACCCCTTTGGGTTGCCTAAAGTTCTGAGAGGACGGTTGCTGCTTACGTTTCAATGTTAAACAGTCAGAAATAACATGACCAGATTTATGACAGTAGTAACATGTCCGCTCCTCTTTTGAGCGTGGAGGTGACATTTTTGGTCGGGGGTGTGTGAATTCTGAATGGTTGGGGACAGAATGTTTCTGAGAGAAATCATGGGGGAGAAACGAGTCACGCCTATCTACAAACACAGTTTTATGGGTTAGCGCAAACTCATCAGCTAATACAGCAGCCTGCTGCAGAGTGGACACTTTCTGCTCACTCAGGTAAATGACAATACGCTCTGGCAAACGATTCTTAAACTCTTCTAATAGAATGAGTTCTCTGAGAGAGTTAAGATCTGAGGCCTTGCTTGCTGCACACCATTTATCAAAGAGAGTTCCCTTCTCTCTAGCAAACTCTACAAAGGTCTGGTTGACAGCTCTCTTGTGACTGCGAAACCTCTGCCTATAAGCTTCGGGCACAAGCTCATATGCACGAAGGATGGCAGCCTTCACAGTATCATACAGTAAGCTATCTTCTAGGGAAAGTGTTGAACAAACCTCTTGGGCTTTACCAGTCAATTTGCATTGAAGCAACAAAGGCCAGACCTCTCTTGGCCAGCGCAATGAAGCAGCAATACGCTCAAACACATTAAAATAAGTATCAACTTCTGTCTCTCGGAACGGAGGCACCAAAGCAATGTGTTTACTTATATCAAAAGTGTGTGATGAATAAGCTGTGGAGGAGGACATACCCGGGCCTTGTGGAGGAGTCGGTGTAGCAGAGTTGGATCCACTCCTTTGGTCTCCCAGCTCCAACTCCCGCAGTCTGAGCTCTTTTTCCACCTCCAGCTCCAACCTACGAATGTTAACAGCCCTTTCATTTTCCGCCTCAAGCTCCATTCAACGAAGCCGATACTCTGCCTCACGTGCTTGTGCCTTCTCCTGAGCCTCCATCTGGAGACGGGCTATTCTAACCTTGACCTGGGCCCCTTCTCGAGACCCAGATGACACAGGAGAGGCCAAGTGAAAATGTGGCAATGTGACTTTCACACCTGCCTTCTCAGCACCATGAGCTTGCTCCTCAGAAGGCTGTGCTTCCGTAGGTTCACCAGGAGGACTTGCATGTTCATCAGAGACCACAGGTAAAACAAGCGTCCCCTGCTCCAACAGCTTATCTACCACAAGACACCTGATATCCTGCTTAAGATGCTTTTGTTGAACCGAGAGTTTAAAATGTGTGGCAATCTCCACTAAGTCTGCCTTGCGGCAGCTATCCAGCGCTTCCCAAGTAGGATTGCTCAAGAATTTCCCCAGATCAAAAGTACTAACTGCCATTTTTTTTACACAAATGCCATTTTTACACACAAATTAATTAATTACTATACAAGTGTAAACAAACACAGTTCACCAAATCCATCAACCAACAATTGAACACAGGTTACAAGATCCAGGCAGAGCCCCCATTTATGTTACGACCCCTGTGAGTCTAAGGGTAAAGGGCTGTAACATAACAGTTGGTTGACAGAAAAGATGGACCACGTTTGTAAACAACAATGATATTTATTGATAGATGCAAAGGAAGCACATGTAGCTCAAGGGTGAGCCCAGGCCAAAACAACAAACAAACACCACTATACTCCAAATAAACCCAATCTAATCTATGGTAAAAGAAATTACATTACCTAAACTACTCTTACCTAACCAAAACAGGAGAAAACAATATCCAAAGGAAATGGCAGCTCACCCCATCTGTGCTTCCTGAGAAAGAGAGAAAAACACATTAATGATACATAAAACAAAGGCAGAATATATACAAAAACAAACTATAACTAGCAATGCTCTCTCTGTGGCCATACACACACAAGGCAATTTCCACTAAGCACAAAGGCCAATAAACGAAATGCAATATTGTCAAAGTCAAGGTTACAAAATCACACTAGGCCTCATGCCAGAGAGAGAGAGAGTGACTGAAGTGAGAAGCCATGTTTTAACAGGTGTGTGGTGATCCATGATTGGGTGGTGTTGATTGAGTGTTGGAGTCTGGAAAACCATCCACCAATCGGTGCTGTGCTGGGTAATGGAAGGGCAGGCCTGGCAGGGACCAATGGTGGAGGGAACAATGGCTGGAGGGAGGAAAGAAAAATGGAGAACACACACACATGGAGACACACACTGGGGAATATATACATTGGGATGTAACAGCGGGATTGATTGATTGATTGATTGATTGATTGATTGATTGAAAACTTTATTAACAGATTGCAGAATGGGTACACGTGACCGCCACAGGCCCTGATTGATTGATTGAAAACTTTATTAACAGATTGTAGAATGGGTACAGTGACCGATTGATTGATTGATTGATTTATTGATTGATTGATTGATTGATTGATTGAAAACTTTATTAACAGATTGCAGAATGGGTACAGTGACGTCACAGGCCTGAATTGATTGATTGATTGATCTGATTGATTGATTGAAAACTTTATTAACAGATTGTAGAATGGGTACAGTGACCGATTGATTGATTGATTGATTGATTGATTGACAACTTTATTAACAGATTGCAGAATGGGTACAGTGACGTCACAGGCCCGGATTGATTGATTGATTGATTGATTGATTGAAAACTTTATTAACAGATTGCAGAATGGGTACAGTGACGTCACAGGCCCGGATTGATTGATTGATTGATTGATTGAAAACTTTATTAACAGATTGCAGAATGGGTATAGAGGTGTGATAGGTGTGATAGGTGTGAGAGGTGTGATAGGTGTGAGAGGTGTGAGAGGTGTGATAGGTGTGATAGGTGTGAGAGGTGTGATAGGTGGGATCGGTGTGATAGGTGTGATAGGTGTGATAGGTGTGATATGTGTGAGAGGTGTGATAGATGTGATAGGTGGGATCGGTGTGATAGGTGTGATAGGTGTGATAGGTGTTAGAGGTGTGATAGGTGTGAGAGGTGTGAGAGGTGTGATAGGTGTGATAGGTGTGAGAGGTGGGATCGGTGTGAGAGGTGTGATAGGTGTGAGAGGTGTGAGAGGTGTGATAGGTGTGATAGGTGGGATCGGTGTGATAGGTGTGATAGGTGTGATAGGTGTGATAGGTGGGATTGGTGTGATAGGTGTGATAGGTGTGAGAGGTGTGAGAGGTGTGAGAGGTGTCCGATCACACCTATCACACCTCTCACACCTATCACACGATCCCACCTAGCACACAGATCCCACATATCACACCTCTCACACCTCTCACACCTCTCACACCTATCCCACCTATCACACCTATCACACCTCTCACACCTATCACACCTATCACACCTATCACACCTATCACACCTCTCACACCTATCACACCTCTCACACCTATCACACCCATCACACCTATCACACCTATCACACCGATCCCACCTCTCACACCTATCACACCTATCACACCTCTCACACCTATCACACCTATCACACCTCTCACACCTACATTTTACATTTACATTTAGTCATTTAGCTGACACTTTTATCCAAAGCGACTTACAAGTTCTGTACGACAAGACAGCAAGAAGGGTACAACTCTATCAGCTGAGTAACAATGTTCATCAAAGTGTTGCATGTTACAGTGTAGGTTCGTTTATTAGGACAAGTGCATGACAGTAAGGTTAGTCAGGGTTAGATTTTTATTCTTTATCATTTCAGATAATGGTTGAAGAAGTGAGTCTTTAGTCGACGGCGAAAGATTGGACGGGATTCGGCTGTCCTAACTGGGATGGGTAGTTCATTCCACCATTGTGGGGCAAGGACTGAGAATAGGCGGCTTCTCTTTGATGACACTCCGGGAGCTTGGATAGGAGTAGGTCTGAGGCGGCCAGAAGATGCAGAGCGTAGGGGTCTTGAGGGTGTGTAGTTAGAGACCATTGACCGGAGGTAGGCGGGAGTGGTTCCCTTTGCCGCACGGTATGCTAGGTCGAGGGCCTTGAAGTGGATACGTGCAGCAATGGGGAGCCAGTGCAGGTCTCTAAGAAGTGGGGTGACATGGGCCGACTTCGGTAGGTTTGAGATCAGGCGGGCCGCTGCGTTTTGAATGAGTTGAAGAGGCTTGGTGGCAGTGGCCGGGAGGCCAGCTAGCAGTGCGTTGCAGTAGTCGAGGCGGGAGATGACTGTTGATTGGACGAGGAGTTGGGTGGCTTCTTTTGTCAGGAAGGGGCGTATCCTTCTGACGTTGCTCAGGAGGAATCTGCAGGTTCTGGTTGTCGCTGCGATGTGAGCAGAGAAGTTCAACTGGTCGTCGAGGACAACACCAAGGTTCTTGGCGGTCGGGGACGCGGTCACAGCTGCATTCTCGACTGTGATGGAGAGGTCGGTCAGGGGGGAGGATTTGGCCGGCAGGTGGAGCAATTCTGTTTTGCTTAGGTTCAGTTTGAGGTGGTTGGTCGTCATCCAGGCGGAGATGTCGGACAGACAGGCCGAGATCCGCTCAGAGACGTGGATATCTGAGGGAGGGAAGGAGGGGAAGAGTTGAGTATCATCGGCATAACAATGATATGAGAAGCCATGAGACGTGATAATGTTACCCAGTGATTTATTGTAGAGGGAGAAGAGAAGGGGTCCTAGGACCGAGCCCTGGGGGACACCCGTCCGGAGGGGGTGGGTGGCCGACAGAGTTCCTCTCCATGACACTTGGTAGGAGCGGTCGTTGAGGTATGATGTCAGCCATGTCACCTATCACACCTCTCACACCTCTCACACCTCTCACACCTATCACACCTATCACACCTCTCACACCGATCCCACCTCTCACACCTATCAAACCTATCCCACCTATCACACCTATCACACCTCTCACACCTATCACACCTATCACACCTCTCACACCTATAACACCTATCACACCTCTCACACCTATCACACCTATCACACCGATCCCACCTCTCACACCTATCACACCTATCCCACCTATCACACCTATCACACTTATCACACCTCTCACACCTATCACACCTCTCACACCTATCACACCTCTCACACCTATCACACCTATCACACCTATCACACCGATCACACCTCTCACACCTATCACACCTATCCCACCTATCACACCTATCACACCTCTCACACCTATCACACCTATCACACCTCTTACACCTATCACACCTATCACACCTCTCACACCTATCACACCTATCACACCTATCACACCGATCCCACCTATCACACCTATCACACCTATCACACCTCTCACACATATCACACCTATCACACCTCTCACACCTATCACACCTATCACACCTCTCACACCTCTCATACCTATCACACCTATCACACCTCTATACCCATTCTGCAATCTGTTAACACTTTAATCACCAAGGACACCTAAACTCATCATTCCCCGCCATGCTAATTCTGCCAATGACGCCGTAACACGTCATTGAGATCAATATTTCAAAAATCTGTGATCGCAATCATATTTCTCCCCCGGAGACTTGAGATCTACTGTTGATCCCCTCTCAACTCTCCAACGGTTCAAGAGCGCCATCTGGTGGCTGATCGGCGGATCGCCCAAACCGGAAACGGAAACTGGTGCTCATCCAAATTCGGTCCTATCACTCGCTATAGGTGCCGGGACTCGAGCGCGACACAATGGATAGTGATCCGTTACCAATAACTCGATAAACAACATGATTTGGACGTATATACTATTATACAACCTGGAGATGGATCGCATATTTCAACATCCCATAATAGGAATATTTTTGCTCCACGCTCATCGCCCAACGCTACGAGGAAGCTGCGGTGAGTTTCAGCATTTTTTTTACAATACAAACTGCTCTAATGATCATATCACCCACACTAGATGAATCATCTAATGTTGGCCACGGAATTATAAACGACCCCCCCCCCCCCATCCGGTCAACATCAGATGATAAGTAGTAACTTCTAGAAGCATGTCCATTTGACATTTTTTATCTCGCGCAGATCGCTATCAAACTGTATTTGATCATCAATATAATGCATTTAGGGCTATAAATCACGTTCTGGAGAATGCTGCAGAAAACGATAAAAACATATTTATACTTTAGACCGTATTTTAGTATGAATATGTGAATGAAAAAGTATAACGTTCCTACATCCTGAACGATAGATAATTGACGTTGAATGGGCCATAGTAATGTCAATTTAGCAATACAATTTAAAAGGTTATAGCCCTGCAAAGAAGGGGAACTTCTCCATAGACAAATAGAGCTGGCAGAGGATTGTATAATGATGTACATAAGCCTGGTGAAGAAAGTGTTAATAAAGTTTTCAATCAATCAATCAATCAATCAATCCGGGCCTGTGACATCACTGTACCCATTCTGCAATCTGTTAATAAAGTTTTCAATCAATCAATCAATCAATCAATCCGGGCCTGTGACGTCACTGTACCCATTCTGCAATCTGTTAATAAAGTTTTCAATCAATCAATCAATCAATTGGTCACTGTACCCATTCTACAATCTGTTAATAAAGTTTTCAATCAATCAATCAGATCAATCAATCAATCAATCCGGGCCTGTGACGTCACTGTACCCATTCTGCAATCTGTTAATAAAGTTTTCAATCAATCATTCAATCAATCAATCAATCGGTCACTGTACCCATTCTACAATCTGTTAATAAAGTTTTCAATCAATCAATCAGGGCCTGTGGCGGTCACGTGTACCCATTCTGCAATCTGTTAATAAAGTTTTCAATCAATCAATCAATCAATCCCGCAGTGCATCAGCCAATGCCCGCAGTGCAATGTACTCCAATTCAGCCATTGGGTGGGGCGGTCACGTGACCCAAATCACGTGACCCAAATCAGCCAATGGAAGCGAGAGGCCTCAGCCTGCTGCTGCTGTGGTGGTTTTGTGGTTCTGCAGCTGGATACCCGGATGTTGGTTTTTTACATCGAATTCCATACACCGCAATTATGCATTGAATTTTTGACATTGAATTATATACACCGCAATTATGCATCGAATTATTTTTTTGGCGTCAAATTGAATTTTATTATGTATTCGAATTGTTTTATTAACACTGCATTTTTATTTCGCATAGGTAAATTCGGATGTCTACATCAGGGTCCCCCATTTTCAATTCATAGATTCACAAATGCACACCTGCCCTGAGCCCTGTTGTCAGCCCATCCACCCATGTAAAGGGTAAATAAGCCTCAGCTAAACCCCCAACATTAGACACCGATTGACTGTCAGCATGAATGGTTAAGAGGAGGGAAGAGTGAAGACAGCCCCGGCGGGGTACATGGGAAACGGCGCCCCAAACATCTTAGCATTAGCATCAGCTGCACGCGCTAGGATACTTGGAAAAACATCCAACAGTGAGTCATGATGACCACGTTTATCCAAATATCCCGCCCCCCGTGCCAATACATCGCCCGGTCGTCTCACGAGAGTACGAGCAGTATTAAACATGCCAGTACCAATGCCTGCCAGCGCAGGTCCTACCTGGGCGCGACGTGGCTCGACTGCCAAGCGCCGCGCGAATTCCATCGGTCCGCTGTCAAGCGATGAGGAAAAACACAGGATAGGACCGCCGTGCTGTCTGGACGTGCCGAGAAGGTGCCGGGGGCTGGCGTACTTCTGGCGAAAGCCCAACATTGCGTAATTTCTCCCTATGCTTCATAACAAAGTTCCACCTGTTCACAAGCGCATATGAGCAGCTTCCGCGTTTGGAAAAGAATGAGGAAGGGTGAGGGCGTGACCACTTCCTGCCTGTTGTAGGGGCACACAGGGGAGTGGCGTGGTCACATGGAAGTGGGTGGATGTGTTTGGTTTCCGTGGCACAGTAGGTGCTGGAGATAATGATATCTCAGAAGGCAGAGCGAGACGCGATGCCAGTAATGAGATATAACTGAAGGATATGAGAGTGTCCCTGAGCGTCTGGCTTGTCATTTGCGTTCGCCACAGCGACGAGGCCGATCTGTGCTAAAATGAGGAGTTCAGTCGCTAGGTTGGCTCTCACAACATCCCTCTCTTTGTTATGTCACCGGGGGGATCTAATGGAGTTGTGAATTTAAGTTGACAACATGGGACATACATACACTCCAAATCCCTTGTGAAACTGATTGATGTGATGCTGTCAATATGTGTATCCTGCGTGTGGTATAGCATGTGGCAGGTGTGCATCCGTGAAATATTTATGTCCCGGAAGAGTATAGCGTGGATTCAAGTACAGTAGGACATGAATCGTCTGAACCCCTTGTCTTCCACAACGTGTTGGAAGATGGAGAACTACACAAACATTCCGTGCAAGGCCTCCATTCGATATCCTTGGAAAGGAGAAGAAGGGTGTTTTCGGAGCATCTGGAATCTCCAGAGAGGACGGTATTATCTTCACTGCAACGGCGTGGGTTTCTTATCTTGCCATATTTCTTTCCGTTTACAAAACCACATAGAACTCCATCGGATCTCCCTCTGACAGCGTAGGAGACTGGGAACAATAAGAGAAGGGAATATTTAGGGAGTCTGGCTCGTGCAAATTTCCATAACCCGCCCACCAGTGATGGTACTGTCTAATGCTCTTCCAAACTCAACTCGTTCTACAATCATTATTACACCTGCGCAGACAGGGGTATTGCAATGTGTGTGTGTGTGTGTGTGTGTGTGTGTGTGTGTGTGTGTGTGTGTGTGTGTGTGTGTGTGTGTGTGTGTGTGTGTGTGTGTGTGTGTGTGTGTGTGTGTGTGTGTGTGTGTGTGTGTGTGTGTGTGTGTGTGTGTGTGTGTGTGTGTGTGTGTGTGTGTGTGTGTGTGTGTGTGTGTGTGTGTGTGTGTGTGTGTGTGTGTGTGTGTGTGTGTGTGTGTGTCAGCCATAACTCCTTGGCACATAACTACACTATTCTACATAGTCAGTTTCTGGGAAAGGAGAGCATCCATACCAGGACATTGGTTGCATTGAAAAGTGAAATACAAATACTTGATGATTTCTGAGATAAATTACAGCTGTAGGAATAGAGTTGGATTTGGCGCTTTATTGTTCATAAAATGAACAATGAAAAAAGAGTGAGTGAGTGAGTGAGTGAGTGAGTGAGTGAGTGAGTGAGTGAGTGAGTGAGTGAGTGAGTGAGTGAGTGAGTGAGTGAGTGAGTGAGTGAGTGAGTGAGTGAGTGAGTGAGTGAGTGAGTGAGCACAGCTGTCACAGCTGTCACAGCTGTCAGAAAGTTGATGGACATGCAGGCAGAGGAGCAGAGGTAGATATTACTGAGGCGTCTTGCTCCATTCATGGCAGGAATTAAATATTAACACATTTTCATAGTAGGTGTAGCCATACTTGGGTGAAATTACCCAGATGGGTAGGCTTTGCCCACTCACACAGGGTGTAGGCACCTCTCCGGGTGCCCTTCTAGTTAGCATTGATTCCGATTCCGATTTATTTCCACCACATACATTTGCAAGAAGGAATTTTTCTTGGTGAGGTTGATACAGTGCCATATTCAACAGACAAGACAATAAACAAACAAATAACAGCAACATGACCATGAAGTTACCAGATAGAAACAGTAAATAGGTTAATAAATGAAAACACAATGCAATAAAACAAGATGTAAACATTTGAGATGTCAGAATATATATATATTTTTTTTTATATATAACCTTTATTTATCCAGGCAAGCAAGTGAGAACAACACATTCTTATATACAAAAGCAGCCTGGCCAAAAAGCAAAAGCCTTTTGATGGAAGGGGGGGGGGGGGGTTATGTACATGCATACAAGTAAATAAAATACAAAATTACAGTAGCAATAGTATACAAGGAAAATTACAATAAATAAGGGAGAGAGAAGGAAAGAGAGCGAGGCAGGTGGTCCTTGGTTTCAGCTCGCAATAAAACAAGATGTAAAAATATGAATATCCAAATTGACATATGAATGTATTATTTCACAGGCCAGGATGTACTGCACAATTGTGTGAGTGAGTGTGCATGCGTGTGTGCCTGGGTGGGTGGGTGGGGGGTTGGGTAAAAATCCCTCAATGCAGTTCAGAGTAACTGGGACACCTGGGGATTATTTGTGGGGGGGGGGGGGGTTTGGCGGTCTATCATAGGCCGCCACCTCTTGCCGGAGGGGAGTCTTTGAAAGGCGACCGGGGGTGAGAATGGTCGGCCATGATATTTTCTGGCCGCTTCCTGACCCGGGAGGCATGTATGCTGTAGCTCCTGAAGAGAAGAATATTTCTAAGCCGTCATAGGAAATAATAACATTCTTTGTTGTGCCTTTTTGACGATGGTGCTGATGGCGTGCTCCCACCCCTGGTCCTGGGAGATGATGGTGCCCAGGAATCTCAATGGCTTGGCGGTGTTAACTGGAGAGTCACACAGGGTGAAGCCTGGGCCGTGGGGGCTGGACTCGCACCCTGAAGACTAACCGTTTCAACGGTTTTAGAACTAAGGCTGCGGCACCCTCTAGAAATGCCTTCTAATACCTAAGGCATTGTTGTAAACAACCTCCCAAAACCTGAGCGTTTTCTTCACAACTTGACAGAATTGCCAACGGTGTGTACTACTTACTGTCTGTGTACTAGTCACTGTATGCCATCATTTTACTGAACTGAACATCATTATCGTCATCATCATTTATTACCATCATCATTATTATTATTATTATTATTATTATTATTATTATTATTATTTTATTATTATTATTATTATTATTATTATTATTATTATTATTATTATTATTATTATTATTATTATTATTATTATTATTATTATTATTATTATTATTATTATTATTATTATTATTATTATTATTATTATTATTATTATTATTATTATTATTATTATTATTATTATTATTATTATTATTATTATTATTATTATTATTACTTGACTTCGGGGGATATTTGTCTGAAAAAGTTACTTATTTTGTCGCCAATAGTCTCTCCTTGGCTGGCAGCTGAAGAATGCCCATGGTGACACAGCCCAATGAAGGTTTGGCATTTCTTCCTCTGTAACAGGTACAGTGCTAGACGCTCACTCCTGCTTTGTTCTGCATATAAACCGTTGCATCGCCAGCAGGGGCGTTTTTAGGGTTAGAAAACATTGGGGGCTTCAGCCCAGGGGGGTTGATGGGGGGGGGGTCACCCCTTTTTTTTTTTTTTTTTTTTTAGCACAG
The DNA here is from genome assembly GCF_963971535.1 of Notolepis coatsorum. Classification (NCBI taxonomy): domain Eukaryota; kingdom Metazoa; phylum Chordata; class Actinopteri; order Aulopiformes; family Paralepididae; genus Notolepis; species Notolepis coatsorum. The sequence goes on along the minus strand of NC_140169.1, from coordinate 167,820,130 downwards.
AAATACGCAATTTTTGAGTAATTAGAGATTAATACTGAATAACTAGAATCATTAGAGGTTCTCAAAGTGAGGTCCAGGTCCACGAGAGGGATCTGGGCAGTCCCCATAGAAAATTCAAAGTTAACAGGACCAAATCATCAGTTTCTTATTTATTTATTTATTTAGCCAGATAAAACATTGATCTGGTCCAAGAAGCCCCAACAGGAGTACAAATATACATATATACACATATATATATACATATATATATAATATATATACTTATACTGTACATACATACACATATACACCAATAACAAAATAAAAACACAGTTAAGAATCATACACATAAGCAAATAAACAAACAAACAAACATATGCACAGCCTATGTACAAAATAAATAAACAAGTCAAGTCAAGTCAAGAGTTTTAATTGTCACGGCATACAGGTATACAATGAAATGCGGGTGGTCTTGCCCGCAACGATGTGCAATACAGTGGTACATATAATAGAATCAAAAGAAGAAACAACATTGTGCAGTAACAGGTAACAGGTAACATGGAGTGACATCTCGGTATCTGTACATAGTTATTTACAGAGCATATGGGACATGCTAGTTAGCTTTGGTAGTGCAATACACTGTTCCTGTTATTCTAATTTAAAGTGTCCTTTCCTTTGGCCATAAGTGTGCGTGTGTGCGACATGAGTGTGTGCCCGCTCATGTTAAAGTGTTAAAGGATAACTCCACTATTTTGGGAAATTAGCTTATTTAACATCTTCCCTGGAGTTAGACAAGAAGATACATACCTTTTTTGTCTCTGTGCGTGCATTTTAGCTTTGGGAATAGATGCTCCGTTAGCATAGCTTAGCTTCATCACTGGAAGTGAGGCAGGACAGTAGCCTTACAGTGCCTTACAGTGTATTGCAAGGTCTGACATTGACCAAACTTGATATGCATGACCTTGGTGGGCTCTAGGTCAACTCCTGAAAAGGGGGTCAATGTCAGACTTTGCAATCAAAAGTTAGGGGGCTAATAACCCTTGCCATAATTTCAGTGCGCCCCTAACTTTTGATTGCAAGGTCTGACATTGACCCCCTTTTCAGGAGTTGACCTAGAGCCCACCAAGGTCATGCATATCAAGTTTGGTCAATGTCAGACCTTGCAATACACTGTAAGGCACTGTAAGGCTACTGTCCTGCCTCACTTCCAGTGATGAAGCTAAGCTATGCTAACGGAGCATCTATTCCCAAAGCTAAAATGCACGCACAGAGACAAAAAAGGTATGCATCTTCTTGTCTAACTCCAGGGAAGATGTTAAATAAGCTAATTTCCCAAAATAGTGGAGTTATCCTTTAAGTGGCTGCTCGTGTGTGAGCGTGCACAGTGTGCGTGTCGTGTGTGTGTTCATGTGTGCTTGTGTGTGGACAGTTCAATGTTCTGAGCACTCAATGTTCATTGTTCATGGCTCTGATGGCCTGGGGGAAGAAGCTGAGCCTAAGCCGCTCTGTCCTAGTAGCTGGGGTTCGCAGGCGTCTGCCTGACCTCAGCAGCTGAAACAGGCTGTTATTGGGGTGGTGAGGGTCTTTCATTATCCTGCAGGCTCTGGATTTGCACCTCTTGTTGTATAGAACCTGCAGGGGGGGTAGTGCAATACCCGTGGTACGCTCGGCTGAGCGCACCACTCTCTGTAGGGCCTTCTTGTCCTGTGCCGTGCTGTTTCCATACCAGGCAGTGATGTTTCCGGTCAGGATGCTCTCTACAGCTCCTGAGTAGAAGGACTGGAGTATCTTTCCCGATACTCTGAACTTCCTTAACTGTCTCAGGTGGTAGAGGCGCTGTTTCGCCTTCTTTACTACTGTGTCTATGTGTGTTGACCATGTCAGGTCCTCTGAGATGTGGACCCCCAGGTACTTAAAGCTGCTCACCCTGTCCACGGTAGCCCCGTTAATCATCAGTGGTGTGTGTGTCTCCTGCTGTCCTCTCCTATAATCCACGATCAGCTCCTTGGTTTTACCAATGTTCAGGAGCAGGCTGTTGTCCTGGCACCAGCGTTCCAGTACCTCAACCTCCTCCCGGTAGACCTTCTCGTCGTTGTCCGAGATCAGCCCCACCACCACCGTGTCATCTGCGAACTTCACTATGGAGTTGGAGCTGAACTTGGCCACACAGTCGTGTGTGTAGAGTGAGTACAGCAGGGGGCTCAGAACACAGCCCTGGGGGGACCCGATGCTCAGGGTGATGGTGTTGGAGGTCTGACCCCCCACCCTGACCGCCTGGGGTCTTTCGCTCAGAAAGTCCAGTACCCAGGCGCTCAGGGCGGAGCTCAGACCTAGCTCGATCAGCTTGTCCACCAGTCTGGTGGGGACTATGGTGTTGAACTGTAGTCAATGAACAACAGTCTCACATAGCCCCCCTTCTGACGGTCAAGGTGCGAGAGGGTGCTGTGCAGTACCTGGGAGACCGCGTCGTCGGTGGACCTGTTTGTCCTGTATGCAAATTGCATAGGGTCCATATCGCTGGGGAGGGAGGCACAAATGTGGTCCTTGACCAGCCTCTCGAAACATTTCATGACCACAGAGGTGAGTGCCACCGGTCTGTAGTCATTTGGACATGTTGGGGAGGGTTTCTTCGGTACAGGGATGATGGTAGACATCTTGAAGCAGGCAGGGACCACTGACTCCGCCAGGGATTGATTAAATATGGCGGTGAACACTGGGGCCAGCTGGTTGGCACAGGACTTGAGTATGCGTCCTGTGTTCATCTCTAGTCTTTACAGTTTTCTTCAATTGCATAAACACTCAAATCAAAAGTATTACACAATTATCAAAACCTTACACTCAAGGAGCAAAATATAGGCCCAGATTTGCACCCCTACAATCAGCGGCGGCGGGGGGGAGGGGCTAGCAGGGGCTTAAGCCCCCTCTGAAAAAAGCTTAGCCCCCTCTAAGCCCCCCCTCCCAGACAGTTATGTTTTTTATTTTATTTATATATAAAATAAATGTATAAATAAATGTATGGAATAAAAAATATAATATATGAAGACATCGGACTGACTGATGTAACTAAACTAAATTTTTAAATCATATTGACCTGCCATGATGACCTGCCGTTCACCTTTGTGGCACCTGTTGTGTGATTTGATTGGTTGGGTTCGTTGCACGTGATTGCATCACTCATTTGCCTGCGCACACTTTAAGTTTAACGTTAACTCTAGCTAGCGCGAGAAGTTTCTAGCTGCAGCACTGTCTCTACTTAGTAGCAGCAGTTATTACAACTTACAACAAGCTTAAGTTAGGTGACATTTATATAATGGACCGCTTTATTATTATTGGAAAAAAGCGAGGGAGTGTGGTCGTGGATGATGTTGTTGATGGACTTGGTGGTCGTGGAGATCCACCAACTAATTCCAGCAACGTGGTGGTCGAGAACGTGGAGGACATTGTGTTCGTGTTGCCAGACACGGAAGATAATGAGGAGGACCTGGACGATGAACAACAAGGCCCCGGGCCCGGGGTAACGTCAGTTGGCGAGGCCCGCAGTCGCAGAGGGTTCATCTTCGGCCGAAGATGACTCGGATAACGACAATGAGAGTGGAGGGGTTGCCGCCCGGGGGGGAGAACAGGTGGCGGCGTTGGCTCACAGTCACATACCTGCCGTCATTCGCGGCAAAAGGCCTGGTGGGCAACTTTGGTCTGCTTGCAATCAGTTCCAGAAGGACCAAAGAACTGGACGTCAATGCAGTGATCGATCGCTTCGCTGCAAATCACAACAACAGGCGGATCGTTCTCCTGTGACTGGTGGTGAGTACCATGCAGTCTTTGTTGACACACACACACACACACACACACACACTGGAATGTACGGGCGGCTGTGCCCATTTTAATGTCGGGCGGCTGTGCCCATTTTAATGTCGGGCGGCTGTGCCCATTTTAATGTCGGGCCACACACACACACACAGACACACACACTGGAATGTACGGGCCGCCGTGCCCATTGGCTGTTATGTGGTGAATGAATGGTGCATGTCATAAATGTAGTCATATTATTATAGGCTATGTTTTTGTTGTCCTTGTGATTTGTCATTATCTGATATATTTCGTTGCTATACCCTTTGTAGAAACGAAATCTTAAATATTACACCTTTCCTTTGGTTACTTTTCTTTCAAGCGTTGTTTTAAATTCGAATCATACTGACTGAGAGACCTTTTACGCACAAGCGTCAGATTACCACTCCCGATATAATGTCGAGCTTTATTGGGTTATTGGGTGCTTGCATTGGTGTATAACGCTAAACATTTAGTAACGTGCATTTTCAATGATGTAGCCTATATTAGCCGTTATTTTGTTTGTTGCATTAAAATTCATTAGCACCTGCTATAAACAATTCAGCCCCCCCAAAGCTCCTGCAAGGCAAATTCTCTGGCGCCGTCGCTGCCTACAATGTCAGCCTCACTTTTTGCAAAACAATACACACAGTGATTTGCAAAACACTAAACACACTTGCATTACATTAGACACAGAATGTCAAATTACCACACATATGAGCCAATTGGTTAAACACAGCCATCAGATGCACAAACACACCATTGCTTAATTGTAGATACACAATCAGGTTTAAGCACTATAAAAATGCAGCAGGTGAGTTCACCTGTCTTCAACCAAAATGGAAGGATTACTACATGGCTTACATAGCTCTACATGGCACCATAGGGTACTACATGGCACTACAGGGTACTACAGGATACTACGGGGTACTACATGGCACTATGGGGTACTATAGGGTACTACATGGCACTACGGGGTACTACATGGCACTACAGGGTACTACATGTCTGCTCCTTTGCAGCACCACAAACATGGGAACTCTCTAACTCTCCCCCCCCCCCCCCCCTCTCCCCCCCCCCCCCCCCTCCCTCCCCCTTCTCTCTGAGTACCCCTCCCCCCCCCCCCCCCCTCCCTCCCCCTTCTCTCTGAGTACCCGTCTCCTGGCGCTGACCAAGGTGATGGATGCCTCGGGGTCTTGGCCAAGCTTGTAGTGACTGCTCTACATGCACCTCCGAGGCATTGGATCAGTTATTCACCGCCGTCTGTCCGTGGTCCTGTCAACTGATTAACAGACTGTTAACAGATTAACAGTCAACGCGGTTTCATTGCTGGGTTAAGTACTTCTATTCTATTCACATAATACGCTTACTTCATATATCTACTCCATTCACATATATGCCTACCACTTGTATCTATTGCTATGTCCGCCTACTACAATCTCATGAGCTGTCTAACGCCTGTCCCGTCTCCCTGTCTTCCTATGACTTGCTGTCCTGGAGTGTTGACCGGAGTGTTGGACGTCCCGTGACGAAGGCCGGGAGATTGCGACCCCCTCTGCGTGCCCCCCTGTCTTCGGAGGTCTCGTAGTGGTGACCGGAGTGCCGGATGTCCCGCGATGATGTCGGGGAGTTCGCGACCCTCTCTGCGCCACCCCCCTTCCCCCTGTCTCCGGCTGTCCCTGAGCAACGACCGGAGTGTTGAATGTCCCGTGACTAAGACGGGGAGGACGTGACCCTCTTGCGCCGCCCCTGTGCCTCAAATAGATCCGCTATCAACTCTATCTTTAATCTTTCAAAATGTTCAGTTGCTATCGCTATTAGCTCTATCTTTAATTTTTCAAAATGTACAGTTGCTATTGCATGCACTCATCTGTGTTTCACCACACACATGAGTGCATGCTTATCAACTGTCCGTCTGCAACACTACTATCACCGACATCTAAGAAGGGAGATCCCCCCTTGAACGGCCCTTCTAAGGTTTCTCTCCTCCACATTGCCTGTGGAGCTTTTTTTCCCTATTGTTAGGTTTTAGTGAGTTTTTCCTTACCTTCGCGTGGGGTATGTCTGGGAGTGCTTGCATTCTTTCATTTATTTGCATTCATCTAGTGTTCTTGTTCTGTTCTTGACTTATTGTTATGTTGTCTTCTTGACTTGTTTAAAGAAGACCTGTACGGCCCATGGGGACATTAACGTGTGTTGTCGGGCCCTATAAATAAATTTGATTTGATTTGATTAGGAGAGTGAAGTACTGTACACAGAGAACATGAAAATATACAATACATTCACCAAACACTACACAAGACAACCAATGGTGCAGACTGATGAAAATATACATTTTCTCCCATTTTCCCAAATCAGTCAACATGTCAACATGGAGAATCACAACAAAAAATTATCTTGCCAGATCCAGCTAGGCAAAGAGATAATGTCTAGTATTTTCTGTTTAAATTTTTTCAAAAAAGAAATTGTGTTACTGTAATTTTAACCTGTACTGGATACAGTATTTTATGTTTGTCTGATATTTGCTGAGCTTACAGTGTTATACATAGTAGCATGAAAACTGGGACATATTGTTGTGATTCTCCATGTTGAAATGTTGACTGATTTGGTTATATGGAGAGAACATTTATATTTTCATCAGTCTGCATCATTGATTTGGGTATATGGAGAGAAAATGTAATTTTTTTCATCAGTCTGCATCATTGATTTGGGTATATGTAGATAAATAAATTATATTTTCATCAGTCTACAGCATTGGTCTTGTGTAGTGTTTGGTGAATTTATTGTATATTTGCACATTATCTGCGTACTTCACTTACAGTACTCTAATCACTGAGAAGTAGAATTGCTAAATGTGTTTTAGGTTAAGCACAGCAGTGTGTGTAACTGGTTCAAACAGAATTATGTCATTATGTAACGTGTGTTTCATATGGTAACAAAATTAGTGTATGGTTTTGACAAGTGTTTAATTTAGCAAAGGATCTGAGGTGTTCTGATAATTGTGTGTGTGGTTGTGCTAATTGTGTGTTTTGAAACACCGGGCCCCGTTTTCAAAATCATGCTTAGGCAATCGAAAAAAACGATTGTGTGTTTCATTATATACATATGTTTCAGTCGTCTCATAAAAAAAAGATTCGATTTTTGGGTCTTTTACTGCCTTTGGTCCGCTTTGCATTCACATCTCAAATGAACCGCAGCAGGGTTCACTTGCAAGAGTGAATGAGCTTTCACACCACCCCAAACCAACCGGACTATCCGAGGTTCGATTAAAGCTTATTATAGGACACTGGACATGGGTATGGATGGCTCCAGGTGCTGCTGCGTTAAAGTGCACATCTTCAATATCTGTACTATTTAAAAGCACAGTGCAGGACACACTCAAAGGTTATCGCACCTCAGAGATGGCAGTGGACATGTATGACAGGACAAAGGCCATATGTAATGGCCTTTGGATTGAGGAACATACTACCAGCCAAAGGAGGAAGCAGAAAAGGATGGACGAGTATGTAGTTGAGTCATCTTGTGGCACAAGCTCAGACCTCAGCTCAGGAGATCAGCTGAGACAGAGACTGTTCTATCCAGTCGTCGACAGAATGCTGCAAGAGCTTGAGAGCAGGTTCTCATGAGTTGGATAACAACTTATGAGAGGCATACAGACATGTTATCCAGCCTCAGACCAGTTTCTCTCAGTGGAATTGCTGCAACCCCTCGCCACACATTACAATATCCAACTATTGCCAGAGGAGATCACAGTTGCAAAGTGTTTCCTGGTCAGGACAGGCAGAGATGCAGTCCCTACTATCCAAAGTGTCTTTTCCCTCCTGGATGATAATAATAATAATAATAATGCATTTGATTTATAAGGCGCCTTTCAGGACACAAAAAAAAAAGTCCACAAATCGGTGAATGAAAGAATTATAGGATCAAATGAAAACTACTTACTAAAAATGTTTAAAAGTACTAAAAACCAACAAAAAATACCAAACACTAACAAACATTCAGCACAGACAATGGGGATGCTGACATAAAAAAAATAAAAAAAAGTAAAAAGTAAAAAAAAAAGTAAAAAAATGTAAACATTTTTTTTTTTTTTTTTTTTTTAGATCCGGGGCTAGGAGAAAAACATCCGGGGCTAAAGCCCCGGAAGCCCAGGGCTAACGACGCCACTGATCGCCAGTCAGGTCCATCTGATGGGGCTTTTCCAGCCAGGTCTAGCAGCACAGCTGCTTCCATCCAGGTCAAGCAGCACAGCTGCTTCCAGCCAGGTCTAGCAGCACAGCTGCTTCCAGCCAGGTCTAGCAGCACAGCTGCTTCCAGCCAGGTCTAGCAGCACAGCTGCTTCCAGCCAGGTCTAGCAGCACAGCTGCTTCCATCCAGGTCAAGCAGCACAGCTGCTTCCATCCAGGTCAAGCAGCACAGCTGCGTGCATTCAATCTATTCAATGTCCAATGTAGAGGAGCGTATGCAGTCACCAGGTGCACGGTGGTAAGGGGTAAAGGTGCAAATGTTAACACTTTCAGTGCCACTCACGAGATTTCTCTGTTTTTTTTTAGGTGGTTGCATGCCACTCACGAGATTTCTCTGAATTATTATTATTATTATTTTTTTGCGATCTGAAAAATTATTGCATCACCCGAGCCTACCCGAGTATAGCCGAGGGGCGCCGGCGATCACTGTGGAAAAAAGCGCCCCCTGTCGTCTCCCAGATGACATAAGTGATTTTGGAATGGACTCAATGAAAATGAATGGGGAAAAAAATCCGGTACTCCACATTTTCCAGTTCACTGATCCAGCCGGGGTTACTAGAGTTCATTCTGGAGCCTCAGATCCCCGCGGATCATGGAGTTCTACTGTATCGCGTTGGATCCATACACGTATCGATTTTTTCGAATGGTGATCAGGAATTGGAATATACCAGTTGGATACCATCTGATGTCAGGTAAGGACTCTATGTTATCAGTGGTAATATAATCAGAGTAAGTTTGATGAAGTTATAAGCTGTTTTGTGAAATGTCTTCTTTCGGTTTCACTGTAAAAGTCCGTGAGGAAATCAACGCAGCGATTATCAGTGCGCGGCCGTAATGTGCGTGCGTGCACGTATAATAATGATCATCTAGCGTTTATTTGAAAACGATTCATAAAAAGGCCGACGAATATCAACGTTGTGGAATATTCCACTAAAAGACGATTTTCATAGAATGCTCCAGAATGAGCTGTTTTTTATATCAAAACGGGGGCTTTTCTAACTGCTCTGAAACGGCAACGACGCGATAAAAAAACAATCTGCCTTCACAGCACTGACTGGAAAATAGTCTTTGATAATGCGATGGGCAGATTAGACACATAGCCATAATTTAAAACATAGATTAGGCGATATTAACGTTAACATTGGCGCCGATGGTGGCATTCAAGCGGTAAAACGGAAAACCAGGCGTGGCGCTGAAAGTGTTAAGGAGTTGGTGCGGCTCATACAGAATTAGCATAAAACGAACTTGAGTTTAACTTTATGCAAATAAATGTGTCCATCTGGTGCACAATTCTGATCAAACTAGGAGTCGTGGATCAAATATGAATTAAGATCCAGCATGGCCTATTTATTTTTGTCAAATGTTGTCAGATACATTATTTGAGTCGACCGTTTAGATTGAGAAAGTTTATGACCAAAGCCCCATGATTAAAAGCTACGAGCTGAAACCAAGGACCACCCGCCTCGCACTGTTTGGTAGGCGGCTTGTTTGAGAAAAAAAAATATATTTCCTATATCATGAATAGTTTCTATACAGTCATTTATTGTTCATGGAAGAATGGCCGATCTCTGGGTTTCCCAACCTTTACGACACACCTCTGCCGTCATACAGGGACAACTTGCTACAGAGAAACAGAGCAGGGCGAGATATTTCTGAGATTGTTGGAGTGGAGGATTGTTAGACAAAACAAAACAAACAAATAAGAATAACAAAAAATTGCCTAAGAATAAAGAATAAAATAAGCCTAAGAATAAAATAATAATAATAAAATACGGTCTGGGATTCACATTTCCTATGTTATGTATATACATTCTAATATAAAATATACAGTAAAAATATACAGAAATCTACATGCTTGCCAATGTCAATAAAGGAAGAAAAACAACTACCAAATTCAATTGGCCATGACCATAGAAGGATGTGGGGGCATCAATCAATCAATCAGATTTATTTATATAGCACATTTAACATGACACGTGTCAACCAAAGTGCTGGAGAGGGTAGATACATAGATACATATAGATAAACAATCACAACTCCGTTTTACGGGAGGGCACACAGGCAAGCACACAGGAAAGCAGGGCATGAGTCAGTGAACGGGAAATGCTAGTAGGTAGAAGTGGGTTTTGAGCCTATAGATTTGAAGGCATCTATCGAGGGGGCAAGCCTAATGGAGGTTCATGACATTCATCCAACAGAACCTGCCTAAATTTTTTCAGTGAATAATTTACATTTGGCAGGGCAACGGGCAGAAGCTCAAGCCCTTATTGGACGCTATTCTTATTATTTATTAATTTTTTGCCTTTATTTAACCAGGTCCCACTGAGATCCAGGATCTCTTTCACAGGGTTTTACGGTTTTGTTGGACCCAGGTGCAGTGCAGAACGCATAGACGAGAGGCAGGTGTTGATTCTCAAACAAAGGCTTCTTATTTATTGTTGACATGTAAGGCGTACACACGCCAACAGCGACGCACAAACAAAAGGGGAGAATATTTTGTCTCCAAAATAGGGAAAGCAAAGGGGAGAAATCAAGTCTCCAAAAACACGACATAGGAAATACTTTTAGCATAACGGGTGACACAGCAATCAAAGTCACATAATACAATGAAGAACAGAGCGAATGTACTTATGTACCTCCTATGGCAAGGAGCGATAAGGCTTACTCACAATGGTGTCAGTATTGACACAGAAGAGCATATAAAGCCGCCCTAACCAGTGATAACTGAAGTAACTAGTTACTCTAATCTGATTACTTTTTTCAGTAAATAGTAATCTAACTTGTTACTTTTTACAAGCCAGTAATCTGATTACAGTTACTTTTCCAAGTGGCTGTGCGTTACTATTTAGTTACTATCTCATAATTTACCCATAATGATAAGCCTAATTTGAGACAATAACAAACTATAATACCATGTTTTATATTACACAACGGTTTTACAATTTAATTTTTTATTAGAATTATATTATATACATTTTCTATTTAACTTAGTTTGGGAACCACTGTCCTAGAGTGCCTGAGCAGTGGACAGCTGTGACCTTATATGGCCTGATGGCTGATGACCTGTCAATCATGATTTATGACATTATGCACTTTCAATAAAGCATTATTAAAAAAAAAAATCTTGTCATTCTTATGTTGTGGCAGCAGCAGGGGGACGACGACGACGACTTTGTTACTTTGATAATCAAGTAATCAGTAAAGTGACTAGATTACTTTTTAAAGGAGTAATCAGTAATCAGATATTTTTTACAAGTAATCTGTGGCATCACTGACCCTAACTAGACACACCAGGTGCCAATGACTGCAATCAGGGCAGATAGACAGGTCAATTACCACCAGGTGACGCTGGCTTTGCTCCCTGAGGAGAGCTAAACCCCAAATGTTACACAAGGAAGGCCTGGCCAAGAATAGCAGCTACACAGTTTCATTACATTACAGATAAAAGTAGCATTACGAAATGATCAGATAAAACATTTGCACATGGAAAACCTGGTTACAATAGGCTTTATCGTAGCCTTAAATACATTCAGGGTTGCCAAGCTTTGAATGTTAAGATCAGACTGAAGATTTGTTCCAAGCAGTAGGTGGGGGAAAACCTAAATGCTTTCTTTCCCATTTCTCTGGGAACATCTGTACTATCTGTACACATGCCTGCAAACAACCCTAGAGAACACACGATCACTGCTGAATATAAAACAGATTACTTGGCCTATGTGCTGTCAAAAAGTGATCTCTCGGGGCGCCCTCATGGCGCACCGCATAGTGCCGCACACACTTAAGCGGCACTTAAGTTTTTTCCCCGTCCCAATTTAGTCGTTGTGCCAATTTCCCCCCCTCCCCTACCCAGGTGGCCAAAAAGTTCCGGCCCATTAATGGCCTGTATCCGGCAGGCCGGAAGAAATTAGTCGGCCCAAGTCCGGCTGCCAGAGTCGGCCAAGTAGGCGGCAATGACTGACTGGCCGATTCCGGCCCGAGTACACTGGGCCAGGTCCGGGGTTGCCGGAAGCGGTGAACGTCCGGATTGGCCGAGTAGGCGGCAATGACTGACTGGCCGATTCCGGCCCGAGTACACTGGGCCATGTCCGGGGTTGCCGGAAGCGGTGAACATCCGGTTGCCTAAAGCAGCCCAGATGCGACCGACACACGCTGGGCCAGGTTTGGTTGCCCGAAGCCTAGCTGACACTGCCAATGCAATACTGGTACTACACAGTAAATTACGCAGAGTAGATTTGACTCAAACTGAGTAAAGAAATTTTACTCAGTTTGAGTGAAATGTACTCAGTTTGAGTCAGCGGAATTTACTGTGTACCCATCTGCCAGAGCTACTCCACTATCTGCCTATGACCGTACATTACCGGAAATACAGTAGGAAATGGTTGATTAGTAATACAATGCCACATATCTTCCCTTTACCAATTCAGTATTGGCATGTCCCTCATTGAAAAATTCAGAAGTTTACATGCCGTCTCCTACCTCACTGAAATATATTCTCAATGTATGTGCATATATTGTACACAATATACATCATTCTGCAGTGAAGCTCAAATATCAAGTAAAGTAACAATGCTACTTTTTCCAGTAAAAAATGACAACTTGAATAGATATTTAAACATTTATTAGCAAATGAAATATCATGACTTTACTGGGCCATTACACCCAAAATGAGGTTTAATCAAAATCAACATCACAATACATCATGTACAGATAGATTACTCAAATGCACATAAGCATGAATGATCAGTTTCAATTTTTTTCTACCTATGGTGGTAATTACTACCTTCAAAAAAATTAAAAATAAACATTTGAATATCCATTATTGCTCATTATGTAAATATACCTATACATATAGAATAATGTATTCTCTCTCTCTGTGAACATTAGTAAACATTTATTACCATAAAACATGCCTTGAGAGATAATTACATGTAACAAAATAAAATAGTCCATACACGCAACATGGGTGTAAAGAACGAAGTGCAATTAGTCAAAAGTACATTTGTACTTTACTTGAGTAGTATTAGGTTTGCGGATTGGTCCTTGTGCAAGACTATAGATATATAATCATTGTTACAACTCAATAACAGTCTTCTCCCAGAGTCCATACCCAACATGTGTACCATAAAACAGGCCTTGAGAGATAATTAACAAAACATGTAACAAAATAAAATAGTCCATACACGCAACATGGGTGTAAAGAATGAAGTGCAATTAGTCAAAAGTACATTTGTACTTTACTTGAGTAGTGCGGATTGGTCCTTGTGCAAGACTATAGAAGGCGGGATCTTTGATTAAACACTATCAGAAGAATAGACAGTCAGAAAAAATGTTTGTACTTTTAACTAAGTACATTTAAAAGTAGAAACTTTAGTAGAGACTTTTACTCATGTGTTTTACTTGAGTACAATTTTGAGACGGTACCCATACTTTCACTTAAAACTCCCAACATTTTGTGAAATTAGCAGTCTTCTCCAGAGAGAGACAAGAAGATAGATACCAGTCTCCTCTCTGTGCGTCGAGTAGAAAGCTATCTGGCTGCATGTTAGCCTAGCTTAGTACAATGAATGGAAGCGGGCATGACTGGTTAGCCTAGGCATTGTCCAACTAACACCTCTCCCGAAGGCTATACACAGTCATGTCCGCTTCCATTCATTGTGCTAAGCCAGATAGATTTCTACTCAATGCACAGATACGAGACTGGTATACATCTTCTTAATTGTCTCTCTCTGGAGAAGACTGTAAGCATGAATATGATCAGTTCAAAATGTTGTCTACCTATGGTGTAGAGGAAACAATTTTGTCTTTCAGATCCTTTACTTAGGGATGGCTGGGGGATTTACTGTGTGTTTGTGTTATGGTTTGTAACCGACCCCAATCGCACAACACAAGACAGGTATGGTGGTTTGCCAGAAACAGATATTTTATTGTGAACAGGAAAAAACAGGGAAAAAAACCAGACACGAGCAACAACAAAACGAGAAAGAAAAGATCAATATGAGGGGAAGGAAAGGTGCCTTAAAGAGGCGGGCAGGAAAAGGGAACACTAAGGGAAAGTAAGGGAACGCCTAAGGGAAGGTTAAGGGAACGCCTTGGGACAGAGGAACTAGAGACTAGGTAAACCAGGGACAAGGAGAACTAGGGAGAGAGGACTAGGGACTAGGAACTAGGTGGAACTAGAAGGGGAGAACTTGGGACCAGGAACTAGGTGGAACTAGAAAGGGGAGAACTAGGGAACAGGAACTAGGTGGAACTAGAAAGGGAGAACTTGGGACCAGGAACTAGGTGGAACTAGAAGGGGAGAACTAGGGAACAGAGGGGACTGAGGCCCGCGGAGGCGGGCTGGGGTACAGGGAGGAACTGGGGACTGGTGGGAAAACATCTGGGCCGCTCTGCAGGACAGAGGAGAGAGTTAATGCACAAAAGGGGAAAAACAGAGCAGGTGCAGAACAGTCCAAATAACAAAGTGAACAAAGTAATAATATCTTCGTGTGACAAACACACAGGGGGAGATGTAAAGTCCAAAAATACTATTCTAAGTGAGAACCAAAAACAGAGGCATTACGCTGGGAGATGAAATGTCCAAACTAACTAACAGAGGCAATACGCTGGGAGATGAAATGTCCAAACTAACTAACAGAGGCAATACGCTGGGAGATGAAATGTCCAAACTAACTAACAGAGGCAATACGCTGGGAGAGTGACATCACAATCAAAACTCACCCAGGCGTATGCGTAAAGGTACAGGAACAGCAGCGGGAACGGGGGCAAGAGGCATTACGCTGAGTGAGTGACATCACAATCAAAACTCACCCAGGCGTATGCGTAAAGGTAAAGGGGCAGCAGCGGGAACGGGGGCAAGGGCACTACGCTGAGTGAGTGACATCACAATCAAAACTCACCCAGGCGTATGCGTAAAGGTACGGGGACAGCAGCGGGAACGGGGGCAAGGGCACTACGCTGGGTGAGTGACATCACAATCAAAACTCACCCAGGCGCATGCGTAATGGTACAGGGACAGCAACGGGAACGAAGGCATCGCCACCGGGGCGGCTGGCTGTCCGAGCCGAGGGAGAGAGTGCTGGAACAGTGGCGGTGACGAGGGCATCGTCCACCGGGTAGCCGCTGTCGGAGCCGAGGAACAGAGTGCTGGAACAGTGGCGGTGACGAGGGCATCGTCCACCGGGTAGCCGCTGTCGGAGCCGAGGAACAGAGTGCGCGCCACACCTTGGTGTGCGCGTCGGAACAGGGAGCTGGAACAGTGGCGGTGGCGAGGATGTCGTCCACCGGGTAGCCACTGTCGGAGCCGAGGAACAGAGTGCGCGCCACACCTTGGTGTGCGCGTCGGAACAGGGAGCTGGAACAGTGGCGGTGGCGAGGATGTCGTCCACCGGGTAGCCACTGTCGGAGCCGAGGAACAGAGTGCGCGCCACACCTTGGTGTGCGCGTCGGAACAGGGAGCTGGAACAGTGGCGGTGGCGAGGATGTCGTCCACCGGGTAGCCACTGTCGGAGCCGAGGAACAGAGTGCGCGCCACACCTTGGTGTGCGCGTCGGAACAGGGAGCTGGAACAGTGGCGGTGGCGAGGATGTCGTCCACCGGGTAGCCACTGTCGGAGCCGAGGAACAGAGTGGCGCGCCACACCTTGGTGTGCGCGTCGGAACAGAGAGACGCATCGGGGTGCGTCTGCCAGGAGGAGTGTGCCAAGCACGAAGGTCTGGAAGATGCGCGTCAGAGCGCTGGTACGGAGGAGCGTGCCAAGCTCGAAGGTCTGGAAGATGCGCGTCTGTGCGCCGGTACGGAGGAGCGTGCCAAGCTCGAAGGTCTGGAAGATGCGCGTCAGTGCGCTGGTACGGAGGAGCGTGCCAAGCTCGAAGGTCTGGAAGATGCGCGTTGCGCGCTGGTCTGGAGAGCGTGCCAAGCTCGAGCGTCCTTGGAAGATGCGCGTTGCGCGCTGTGGACTGGAGAGCGTGCCAAGCTCGAGCGTCCTTGGAAGATGCGCGTTGCGCGCTGTGGACTGGAGAGCGTCTGCGCTGGTCTGGATGTGCGTCAGGACGACAGCTGCGCAGGGGGTCTGAAGTGGATGACTGGGATGCCTCCCGTGGAAGTCTAGGGAGCGCAGACCAGTCCCACTCTCAGGCAACGGCGACAGCAGGCGAAGGCTGGAGCAAACATCTCGACGCCGGAGAATGGAACAGCATAGGCAGACAGAGGATCTCCCGAAAGAGTCTAGATGTTTAGAGAATATGACTCGGCAAGTATACAACACGACCCCACGCCAAAACGAGGGGAAGCGCCCTCGTATTTAAAGCCCACAGGGGGACTAATTAGCCTGCCACCACAGGTGCGAGAGATAATAGAATATCAAACAGGTGTGGCCACTAAGGGTAAGGAACGAGAGGGTGGGGGCTAGAGAGAGTGAGTAGGGAATTCCTAACAGTAGGCTTAAAGAAGACAGAGAATAGGGAATTCCTAACAGTAGGCTTAAAGAAGACAGAGAAAAGGTAGTGAGCAGCGGGCAAAACCTCACAGTATCCCCCCCTCCAACGGGAGCCACCCGGCGACCCAAAACAAATACAGACAGAGTGGCAGGGGGCAAAACAAGAGGTACTGGCCAAGCCAGCAGGGGAAGCCACCACAAGAGTGGGGCTAGCAAAAGAAACAGGGTCGCCGAGGGGTAACTAGGGTAGCAGAGGGGCAACTGGAGGAACTGGGTCTAGAGAACTAGTCTAGAGGAACTGGTCTAGAGAACTGGTCTAGAGAACTGGTCTAGAGAACTGGTCTAGAGGAACTGGGTCTAGAGAACAGGTCTAGAGAACTGGTCTAGAGGAACTGGGTCTAGAGAACAGAGGGGCAAGCAGGGTAGCTAAGGGGTAACCATGGAAGCACCGGGAAAGGGCTAGCAGAGGGAAGGTTAGCTGCCAGGGCACTGATAGCTACAGGGCCTATGCTAGCTGTACTGCTACATCAACATAGAGGCTGCGCAAGCTGCCGGAGCCAGGCTAGCAGAGGGAAAGGGTAGCTGCCAGGGCACTGATAGCTACAGGGCCTATGCTAGCTGTACTGCTACATCAACATAGAGGCTGCGCTAGCTGCCGGAGCTAGGCTGGCAGACAGGGCTGGACCAGCATGAGAGCACAAGCTAGCTGGAAGGACAGTCCTAGCTGTGTGAGAAAAACTGACCTTGCTAGCTGAAAGGGCAGTCCTAGCAGTGGGATAAACTACACAAAAAAAGTGGAGGCCATGCAGAGGGACCGGGTTAGCTGCTTGGGCCTGGCTAGCTACAGGGCCTATGCCAGCAGCAAGGGCTGCATAAACATAGAGGCTGTGCTAGCAGCCGGGGCTAAGCTAGCAGACAGGGGCTCTGCTGAGGGACTGGGTTAGCTGCCAGGGCATGGCTAGCTACAGGGGGGTCAAACAGGGCAAACGGGAAGCAAACAGGGGAGCTAACCGGGGAGACTAACAAGCTAAACAGGGGAGTAACAGGCTAACAAGGGAGCTAAACAGGACTAACAGGGAAGCTAAACTGGGCAAACAGGGGAGCTAGAGGGGAGACTAACAAGCTAACAGGGGAGCTAACAGGGCTAACAGGGGAGCTAGAGGGAACAAGAAAAAAAAGGCAAACTCAACATACACCGTCTGTGCTGGCTGGGGTCGTCGATTTGGTGGGGTCGTACTGTTATGGTTTGTAACCGACCCCAATCGCACAACACAAGACAGGTATGGTGGTTTGCCAAGAAACAGATATTTATTGTGAACAGGGAAAAACAGGGAAAAGGGCACTGTCCCTTTAAGGGAGAATCACAAATACAGGAATATAATATGAGGGGAAGGAAAGGTGCCTTAAAGAGGCGGGCAGGAAAAGGGAACACTAAGGGAAAGTAAGGGAACGCCTAAGGGAAGGTTAAGGGAACGCCTTGGGACAGAGGAACTAGAGACTAGGTAAACCAGGGACAAGGAGAACTAGGGAGAGAGGACTAGGGACTAGGAACTAGGTGGAACTAGAAGGGGAGAACTTGGGACCAGGAACTAGGTGGAACTAGAAAGGGGAGAACTAGGGAACAGGAACTAGGTGGAACTAGAAAGGGAGAACTTGGGACCAGGAACTAGGTGGAACTAGAAGGGGAGAACTAGGGAACAGAGGGGACTGAGGCCCGCGGAGGCGGGCTGGGGTACAGGGAGGAACTGGGGACTGGTGGGAAAACATCTGGGCCGCTCTGCAGGACAGAGGAGAGAGTTAATGCACAAAAGGGAAAAAACAGAGCAGGTGCAGAACAGTCCAAATAACAAAGTGAACAAAGTAATAATATCTTCGTGTGACAAACACACAGGGGGAGATGTAAAGTCCAAAAATACTATTCTAAGTGAGAACCAAAAACAGAGGCATTACGCTGGGAGATGAAATGTCCAAACTAACTAACAGAGGCAATACGCTGGGAGATGAAATGTCCAAACTAACTAACAGAGGCAATACGCTGGGAGATGAAATGTCCAAACTAACTAACAGAGGCAATACGCTGGGAGAGTGACATCACAATCAAAACTCACCCAGGCGTATGCGTAAAGGTACAGGAACAGCAGCGGGAACGGGGGCAAGAGGCATTACGCTGAGTGAGTGACATCACAATCAAAACTCACCCAGGCGTATGCGTAAAGGTAAAGGGGCAGCAGCGGGAACGGGGGCAAGGGCACTACGCTGAGTGAGTGACATCACAATCAAAACTCACCCAGGCGTATGCGTAAAGGTACGGGGACAGCAGCGGGAATGGGGGCAAGGGCACTACGCTGGGTGAGTGACATCACAATCAAAACTCACCCAGGCGCATGCGTAATGGTACAGGGACAGCAACGGGAACGAAGGCATCGCCACCGGGGCGGCTGGCTGTCCGAGCCGAGGGAGAGAGTGCTGGAACAGTGGCGGTGACGAGGGCATCGTCCACCGGGTAGCCGCTGTCGGAGCCGAGGAACAGAGTGCTGGAACAGTGGCGGTGACGAGGGCATCGTCCACCGGGTAGCCGCTGTCGGAGCCGAGGAACAGAGTGCGCGCCACACCTTGGTGTGCGCGTCGGAACAGGGAGCTGGAACAGTGGCGGTGGCGAGGATGTCGTCCACCGGGTAGCCACTGTCGGAGCCGAGGAACAGAGTGCGCGCCACACCTTGGTGTGCGCGTCGGAACAGGGAGCTGGAACAGTGGCGGTGGCGAGGATGTCGTCCACCGGGTAGCCACTGTCGGAGCCGAGGAACAGAGTGCGCGCCACACCTTGGTGTGCGCGTCGGAACAGGGAGCTGGAACAGTGGCGGTGGCGAGGATGTCGTCCACCGGGTAGCCACTGTCGGAGCCGAGGAACAGAGTGCGCGCCACACCTTGGTGTGCGCGTCGGAACAGGGAGCTGGAACAGTGGCGGTGGCGAGGATGTCGTCCACCGGGTAGCCACTGTCGGAGCCGAGGAACAGAGTGGCGCGCCACACCTTGGTGTGCGCGTCGGAACAGAGAGACGCATCGGGGTGCGTCTGCCAGGAGGAGTGTGCCAAGCACGAAGGTCTGGAAGATGCGCGTCAGAGCGCTGGTACGGAGGAGCGTGCCAAGCTCGAAGGTCTGGAAGATGCGCGTCTGTGCGCCGGTACGGAGGAGCGTGCCAAGCTCGAAGGTCTGGAAGATGCGCGTCAGTGCGCTGGTACGGAGGAGCGTGCCAAGCTCGAAGGTCTGGAAGATGCGCGTTGCGCGCTGGTCTGGAGAGCGTGCCAAGCTCGAGCGTCCTTGGAAGATGCGCGTTGCGCGCTGTGGACTGGAGAGCGTGCCAAGCTCGAGCGTCCTTGGAAGATGCGCGTTGCGCGCTGTGGACTGGAGAGCGTCTGCGCTGGTCTGGATGTGCGTCAGGACGACAGCTGCGCGGGGGGTCTGAAGTGGATGACTGGGATGCCTCCCGTGGAAGTCTAGGGAGCGCAGACCAGTCCCACTCTCAGGCAACGGCGACAGCAGGCGAAGGCTGGAGCAAACATCTCGACGCCGGAGAATGGAACAGCATAGGCAGACAGAGGATCTCCCGAAAGAGTCTAGATGTTTAGAGAATATGACTCGGCAAGTATACAACACGACCCCACGCCAAAACGAGGGGAAGCGCCCTCGTATTTAAAGCCCACAGGGGGACTAATTAGCCTGCCACCACAGGTGCGAGAGATAATAGAATATCAAACAGGTGTGGCCACTAAGGGTAAGGAACGAGAGGGTGGGGGCTAGAGAGAGTGAGTAGGGAATTCCTAACAGTAGGCTTAAAGAAGACAGAGAATAGGGAATTCCTAACAGTAGGCTTAAAGAAGACAGAGAAAAGGTAGTGAGCAGCGGGCAAAACCTCACAGTTTGCATGTGTATACGACAGTGGTTTGGTCGGTAGAGCAGTCGTCTTTATCCGGAGGTTCCCGGTTTGATTTCCCGCTCCTGGATAGATAGAAAGATAGATAGAGAAAAGTAGGGGGAGGGGACAGATAGTTAGTTCAGGGATGTGATTGTGCCTTAAGAAAAAAACATGAAAATCTTCGAAATGATATTATTTTATTTATATATTATAAACACTCCATTTGAATGAATGAACACATTTTATTTGTATAGATTGAACTGTTCCCAGGGAAGAGGAAGGTGGGAGAGGAAAGGGACAAAGAAAATGCATCAAATATCTCAGTGTCCCCCTAAACAATTTGAAGGGGCCGGGTCATCGGACCCCTCCCAAGTCATCCTGGCTCAAACACTAACGGATAGGACCTTATCTTTTCTTCTTTGCAACCAGATTGTGCAACACCTGTAACCGCCTCCTCTAGTCTTGCCTACTGCGAAGGGCTGCAGTTGGACTAATGGACTCTTTCGCTCTCAAGTCGATTTTGAGAATGAAGGTGCACGTGGTGACATTTCTCCATCTGCTTCTTGGTTATGTCTAGGTTGGCTTCTGTACCTCATGCTTGAGAGTTTGATGTTTCTACAGAGCGGTACACTGGTGTCACCAGGGTGGAGTTTTCAATACAGTCTTCACTGTGATAAATCAACAATTATTGGAAAGATTATTTGTGTCATGCACAAAGTATAGATGTCCTGACTTGCAAACACTAGTTTGCCAACATGAAATCTGTGGAGTGGTTAAAATGTAGTTTTAATGACTTCAACATTCAGTAAGTATGTAAACGTAGACAGACAGACAGACAGACCACAACTTACTAAGAATTAAGGAACTGCTAATTGTCTCAAGGCCCGATCTCTCCTTCCTCCATCTCTATCTGCCGAGAGCTGAAGCCACCTTTTAGTATAGCGCTCTACATCTGCATCAGATGCACTTTTAGTGCCCGCATTGAGTCTCACGGCCCCTAAAAAAAGACAAAGAATGGGACAGGTGAAGCCCTATCATAAGAAACTTCCATTAACCTTTTTTTTAATGCTTTCTTGATACTCATCCAACTATAAGTGTTTTGAGAGTTGGTCAGTGATGAAGGCATTAGATTTACATCGGCTCAAAACTCAAATAAATCAAGGATGTGATTTTTCCGGCCTGAAAATGTGATCCACGTGAATCCACGTACATTTCCGTGCCAATTCATATTTAAAATATACAGACATGAATGGTATCAATCTCCTCAACTCTGGTCAAGAAAGCAAATACGCATATTACCCAAAATGTTGAACTATTCCTTTAGAAGATTAAGAAACCATATAATAATAAAGCAAAACTTACTCAGTACAACATCTTTCATTGCAAGTGGCTTGAAGGCCTGCTTGCCATTTGCCCCACGCCAGTTAATTTTCTTGGCCAGCTGGTTTGTCACTAGTTTCGCCATAGTCCTCCAAACAGTTTATTTAACAGTCAATCCCCCAGCCATCGCCAAGTGAAGGATCTGAAAGACAAAATTGTTTAGTTTCCTCTACTCAGGAGTGGTGGACCAAGAACATACCACCATAGGTAGACAATTGGAAACTGATCATATTCATGATAGCAAAAAAAAGAAGAAAAAGCATAAGGCCTAGTGCGTAGAAGTAGCCCTAATCATGATCAAGTAACCAAATATATAATAATAAATAGAATGGGAGAAAAAAAGTAGATTAAAAAAAAAGGGCCATAGGTCAAAAGTCTCAGCAAATGTCAATTCCTCAAATATACATTTTCACCTACCAATTTGTCATTATAAACATCCTCCTGTGCAATGCGCTCATCAAGGGTTCTCAGGTCATCCAGGGTGGAAAGTGGTAACATCGTAAATGGAAGGCCATCTGGGACGGTTCCTGCTGCACCATTTTTTAGCAGTAAGGTGTGCATTTCCTTTATCATTTGATTAGTCGTTGCCACAGTAGTTAAAATCTCATGGAGAATAGCTGTAAAAAACAAACACACTTAACAAGTTAATATCTGAGATTTGGAAACACAGTAACATCACTACACAATAAACTCAAACCGGTCTACATATAAATCAGAAAATCTGACAGGTTTTAAAGAATGTATCCAGTCCAGATTATCTTAATTTGGAGGCCTAACCAAAAGTAAGCATATCTAAAATGTCACAAAAACCATATTACATAGGGAAATTGGGTGCAGAACTGTGGTAAACTAACGGTTCTGAACTGAGACACAAATATCCATTGTCTTGAGTCATGGTTCCCTATTTCGTGTCAAGGTCTCACCCCCCCAGATGCAACACTTTGAATGAGATGTACTGTGTAGTAGTAATTGCTGTAGAACACTTACGATCACAGTCGGTTTGGGTTAGCCTGGGCCGGGTACAAGGTGCCACACTAGGTGTGGGAGCTGTAGGACGGATTGGCGATAGAGAAAAGTAGGAGGGGACAGTTACAGTTAGTTAGATTGACAGTACACTGGTGTCATCACCGGTGTGGCTGTGCCACAGTGGATTTTTCAATACAGATATGCAACACTTGAGATTTACTGTGTAGTAGTAATTGCTGTAGAACACTTACGATCACAGTCGGTTTGGGTTAGCCTGGGCCGGGTACGAGGTGCCACACTAGGTGTGGGAGCTGTAGGACGGATTGGCGATAGAGAAAAGTAGGAGGGGACAGTTACAGTTAGTTAGATTGACAGTACACTGGTGTCATCACCGGTGTGGCTGTGCCACAGTGGATTTTTCAATACAGATATGCAACACTTGAGATTTACTGTGTAGTAATAATTGCTGTAGAACACTTACGACTTAGCCTTGTTATGGTTTGTAACCGACCCCAATCGCACAACACAAGACAGGTATGATGGTTTGCCAAGAAACAGATATTTATTGAACAACAGGGAAAAACAGGGAAAAGGGCACTGTCCCTTTAAGGGAGAATCACAAATACAGGAATATAATATGAGGGGAAGGAAGGGTGCCTTTAAGAGGCGGGCAGGAAAAGGGAACACCTTGGGAAAGTAAGGGAACGCCTAAGGGAAGGTTAAGGGAACGCCTTGGGAAAGTAAGGGAACGCCTAAGGGAAGGTTAAGGGAACGCCTTGGGAACAGAGGAACTAGAGACTAGGTAAACCAGGGACAAGGAGAACTAGGGAGAGAGGACTAGGGACTAGGAGAGCTAGGGATAGAGGACTAGGGACTAGGAGAACTAGGGAAAGAGGACTAGGGACTAGGAGAACTAGGGAAAGAGAACTGGGGACTAGGAGAACTAGGGATGGAGGACTAGGGACTAGGAGAACTAGGGAACAGGAACTAGGTGGAACTAGAAGGGGAGAACTTGGGACCAGGAACTAGGTGGAACTAGAAAGGGGAGAACTAGGGAACAGAGGGGACTGAGGCCCGCGGAGGCAGGCTGGGAAACAGGGAGGAACTGGGAGGACTGGTGGAAATCATCTGGGCCGCTCTGCAGGACAGAGGAGATAGTTAATGCACAAAAGGGGAAAAAACAGAGCAGGTGCAGAACAGTCCAAATAACAAAGTGAACAAAGTAATAATATCTTCGTGTGACAAACACACAGGGGGAGATGTAAAGTCCAAAAATACTATTCTAAGTGAGAACCAAAAACAGAGGCATTACGCTGGGAGATGAAATGTCCAAACTAACTAACAGAGGCAATACGCTGGGAGATGAAATGTCCAAACTAACTAACAGAGGCAATACGCTGGGAGAGTGACATCACAATCAAAACTCACCCAGGCGTATGCGTAAAGGTACAGGAACAGCAGCGGGAACGGGGGCAAGAGGCATTACGCTGAGTGAGTGACATCACAATCAAAACTCACCCAGGCGTATGCGTAAAGGTAAAGGGGCAGCAGCGGGAACGGGGGCAAGGGCACTACGCTGAGTGAGAGACATCACAATCAAAACTCACCCAGGCGTATGCGTAAAGGTACGGGGACAGCAGCGGGAACGGGGGCAAGGGCACTACGCTGGGTGAGTGACATCACAATCAAAACTCACCCAGGCGCATGCGTAATGGTACAGGGACAGCAACGGGAACGAAGGCATCGCCACCGGGGCGGCTGGCTGTCCGAGCCGAGGGAGAGAGTGCTGGAACAGTGGCGGTGACGAAGGCATCGTCCACCGGGTAGCCGCTGTCGGAGCCGAGGAACAGAGTGCTGGAACAGTGGCGGTGACGAGGGCATCGTCCACCGGGTAGCCGCTGTCGGAGCCGAGGAACAGAGTGCGCGCCACACCTTGGTGTGCGCGTCGGAACAGGGAGCTGGAACAGTGGCGGTGGCGAGGATGTCGTCCACCGGGTAGCCACTGTCGGAGCCGAGGAACAGAGTGCGCGCCACACCTTGGTGTGCGCGTCGGAACAGGGAGCTGGAACAGTGGCGGTGGCGAGGATGTCGTCCACCGGGTAGCCACTGTCGGAGCCGAGGAACAGAGTGCGCGCCACACCTTGGTGTGCGCGTCGGAACAGGGAGCTGGAACAGTGGCGGTGGCGAGGATGTCGTCCACCGGGTAGCCACTGTCGGAGCCGAGGAACAGAGTGGCGCGCCACACCTTGGTGTGCGCGTCGGAACAGAGAGACGCATCGGGGTGCGTCTGCCAGGAGGAGTGTGCCAAGCACGAAGGTCTGGAAGATGCGCGTCGGCGCGCTGAGGTCTGGAGAGCGTGCCAAGCTCGAAGGTCTGGAAGATGCGCGTCAGAGCGCTGGTACGGAGGAGCGTGCCAAGCTCGAAGGTCTGGAAGATGCGCGTTGCGCGCTGGTCTGGAGAGCGTGCCAAGCTCGAGCGTCCTTGGAAGATGCGCGTTGCGCGCCGGTACGGAGGAGCGTGCCAAGCTCGAAGGTCTGGAAGATGCGCGTTGCGCGCTGGTCTGGAGAGCGTGCCAAGCTCGAGCGTCCTTGGAAGATGCGCGTTGCGCGCCGGTACGGAGGAGCGTGCCAAGCTCGAGCGTCCTTGGAAGATGCGCGTTGCGCGCTGTGGACTGGAGAGCGTCTGCGCTGGTCTGGATGTGCGTCAGGACGACAGCTGCGCGGGGGGTCTGAAGTGGATGACTGGGATGCCTCCCGTGGAAGTCTAGGGAGCGCAGACCAGTCCCACTCTCAGGCAACGGCGACAGCAGGCGAAGGCTGGAGCAAACATCTCGACGCCGGAGAATGGAACAGCATAGGCAGACAGAGGATCTCCCGAAAGAGTCTAGATGTTTAGAGAATATGACTCGGCAAGTATACAACACGACCCCACGCCAAAACGAGGGGAAGCGCCCTGGTATTTAAAGCCCACAGGGGGACTAATTAGCCTGCCACCACAGGTGCGAGAGATAATAGAATATCAAACAGGTGTGGCCACTAAGGGTAAGAAACGAGAGGGTGGGGGCTAGAGAGAGTGAGTAGGGAATTCCTAACAGTAGGCTTAAAGAAGACAGAGAATAGGGAATTCCTAACAGTAGGCTTAAAGAAGACAGAGAGAAGGTAGTGAGCAGCGGGCAAAACCTCACAAGCCTGGGCCGGGTAGGGGTTGCCAGGCTAGGTGTGGTGGCAGCTAGGCGATATAGAGAAAATAAGTAGGAGGGGACAGTTACAGTTAGTTAGATTGACAGTACACTGGTGTCATCACCGGTGTGGCTGTGCCACAGTGGATTTTTCAATACAGATATGCAACACTTGAGATTTACTGTGTAGTAATAATTGCTGTAGAACACTTACGACTTAGCCTGGGCCGGGTAGGGGTTGCCAGGCTAGGTGTGGTGGCAGCTAGGCGATATAGAGAAAATAAGTAGGAGGGGACAGTTACAGTTAGTTAGATTGACAGTACACTGGTGTCATCACCGGTGTGGCTGTGCCACAGTGGATTTTTCAATACAGATATGCAACACTTGAGATTTACTGTGTAGTAATAATTGCTGTAGAACACATACGACTTAGCCTGGGCCGGGTAGGGGTTGCCAGGCTAGGTGTGGTGGCAGCTAGGCGATATAGAGAAAATAAGTAGGAGGGGACAGTTACAGTTAGTTAGATTGACAGTTCACTGGTGTCATCACCGATGTGGCTGTGCCACAGTGGATTTTTCAATACAGATATGCAACACTTGAGATTTACTGTGTAGTAATAATTGCTGTAGAACACTTACGACTTAGCCTGGGCCGGGTAGGGGTTGCCAGGCTAGGTGTGGTGGCAGCTAGGCGATATAGAGAAAATAAGTAGGAGGGGACAGTTACAGTTAGTTAGATTGACAGTACACTGGTGTCATCACCGGTGTGGCTGTGCCACAGTGGATTTTTCAATACAGATATGCAACACTTGAGATTTACTGTGTAGTAATAATTGCTGTAGAACACTTACGACTTAGCCTGGGCCGGGTACGGGGTGCCACGCTAGGTGTGGGGGATGTAGGACGGATTGGCGATTCGATTTGCGGTGCAGGGGGAAAATGCCCTTGAGGTTGCTCATCCTCATCGTCACTTGAGAGCAATCTTTTTGTGCCTCTATTGAACAAAAGTACTAGTGTTGGCCATTTCATAATGTACAAACAGTACTAAG
Source organism: Notolepis coatsorum (assembly GCF_963971535.1). Taxonomy (NCBI): domain Eukaryota; kingdom Metazoa; phylum Chordata; class Actinopteri; order Aulopiformes; family Paralepididae; genus Notolepis; species Notolepis coatsorum. Next base: position 167,793,157 of record NC_140169.1, on the reverse strand, counting down.
TCTCTGCTTCAGAAAGGTTTAGCCCAATAAGTACACATATCATCTAATGAAATATTAAGTGTTTTATAGACAACTTTTGCCTTTCACCCATAAAGTGGGTGAGTTAAAGGAAAACTCCAACATTTTGGGAAATTAGCTTATTTAACATCTTCCCTGGAGTTAGACAAGAAGATACATACCTTTTTTGTCTCTGTGCGTGCATTTTAGCTTTGGGAATAGACGCTCCGTTAGCATAGCTTAGCTTCATCACTGGAAGTGAGTAGGGGCCGGAGCCTTACAGTGCCTTACAGTGTATTGCAAGGTCTGACATTGACCAAACTTGATATGCATGACCATGGTGGGCTCTAGGTCAAGTCCTGAAAAGGGGGTCAATATCAGACCTTGCAATCAAAAGTTAGGGGGCACACTGAAATTATGGCAAGGGTTATTAGCCCCCTAACTTTTGATTGCAAAGTCTGACATTGACCCCCTTTTCAGGAGTTGACCTAGAGCCCACCAAGGTCATGCATATCAAGTTTGGTCAATGTCAGACCTTGCAATACACTGTAAGGCACTGTAAGGCTCCGGCCCCTACTCACTTCCAGTGATGAAGCTAAGCTATGCTAACGGAGCGTCTATTCCCAAAGCTAAAATGCACGCACAGAGACAAAAAAGGTATGTATCTTCTTGTCTAACTCCAGGGAAGATGTTAAATAAGCTAATTTCCCAAAATGTTGGAGTTCCCCTTTAACCTGATGCTGCCAGATGGTTTGTTTCACAGAACCATCTGGGTACACTCCACATTAAAAATAGGGAAGCGGGGGGCGGTTAGGTGGCCGAGCGGAGATTGCGTTCGTCACCAACCCCGGAGCTGTGAGCTGGATTCGCCTGTTCGAATCCAGCTCACAGCTCCGGGGTTGTCACCAGCTTGGCTGGCCGTCTGCACTAATACAATTGGCTGTATTAGAGGGTGGGAGAAGCTGGCGGGGTGGGTCCGGGTCGTTGTAAACAGCGACTCCTACAGTTCGGTCGGGGCGCCTGCTAAGCGCGGATAGGACTCGAGGGGGATAGTGTGGTCCTCCCACACGCTACGCCCCCTCGATAAGAATCCGCGCTGCCAGGTGAAAAGAAGCAGTGATTGGCTGGACGTGTGTCGGAGGAAGCACGTGGTAGCCTCCACTCTCCCAGATGATCTGACTGTGGGGGGTAAGTGCGCAGCGACCAGGAAGGGACTGGGAATTGGCATACGACTAACATTGGGATGGGAGAAAATTGGAGGAAAATGGAGGGGGAAAAAGACCAATAAAAAAAAAAAAAAAAGGGAAGCGGCTGTGTGCCTAGGTTACTACTGTACCTAATTTATGTATTAGAGTGTATTCAATTTATTACCTTCTCTTCCTTTTTTTATGCGATGGACGTGTGTCCTCCTCATCATCAGTCTGAAGGTCAGACGTCTGCATTGCCCTCGGGAGCAGCATCCGTGCCTCACTAAATGTATCTGGGATTAAAAAAAAATGTATCATTAATGCAATTCATTAAGTAAATCTAATGCCAGTTGTGGTTGGTATTTGTAACAATTAAATAAACAATTAATTAAATCATTAAATAAATTGCACTTGTCCTAATAAACTAACCTACACTGTAGCACTCAACACTTTGATGAACATTGTTAGTCAGCTGATAGAGTGTTGCCCTTCACCTTCCTGATGACTTGTCGTACAGAACTTGTAAGTCGCTTTGGATAAAAGCGTCAGCTAAATGACTAAATGTAAATATAAAATCATACTTTTAGTTGCCCTGATCCTCCTGATAGTATACGTTCTCCAGGATGCCTCTGGAAGTTCTTGTCGTGTAACTGCAACGTTGCAGCGATTCCTGGATTCAAACGGAGGCCAGTAGCACTTGTCATCAACCACCCATGAAGCTGGAACCAGCTCCGTCTCATCATTGGCTCCATTTTCACCCACAAAGTCCACAATGTGGAACATTATCTTAACAGAAAGGGATTGAAAAAGAATATGCAACTATAAGAATTTAAACTTTACAATAATTTAATATATTATAGGACTATTTTTTTTTATTATCTATGTGTAAACAGTAGCATAATATGGGCTGGTAGCAGATTGGCAAACATACATCAATTTGCTGTTGTACTCTGGCTCATGGACCATTTTTGCTGCCACAGCAATCTTCTCAACATGCACGGCCGTCCGCTCTCCAGCTGTGAATGTTGGATGAATCCAGCTGCGGTGATGTCCTGCTCTTACATCCAAATACAGTCTTCTGCTAGAAACAGCACCGGTCACTCAAAGCTCCATTCAGTTCCTGAAGCATTAGCTTCACTTTAGCTTTGCTACACTGTCCCCTCGCAGTGTCAATTGCAGTCCTGCACTGTATGAAGAGAATCCATGGCGCTGCTGAAACAGTAATCCACTCCATTTCTTAAATAATTCCAACGAGCACAATTGCCCCATAAAAAAAAAAAAAAAATAAAAGGCGAGTAGAGCCAATACCAGCGGTTGGTGGAAATTAGGCAATAGAGAGAAGATTTCATGAAACGCTCCCAAACACTTGGAAAACACAAGGCCCCCCCCCCCAGAACCGACATTGCCTAGTTCACTACAGTCAGGAAACAACTGACTGTTGTTGTGCTCGTGATACTGCCAAGTTGCAGTGATCCCTGGATTCATACGGAGGCCAGTAGCATTTGTCATCAGCCACCCATGAAGCTGGAACCACCTCAGTCTCATCATTCGCTCCATTTTCTTCCTCACACACAAAGTCCACAATGTGGAACATTATCTTAACAACAACTCCTTAACTTAATTATCTCCAACAACTCCCAAACGTTCCTGTAAACATGTTGTGACCTGTGTATTTACCACGTCTCCCAGTCACACAAGTCACACGAGTCTCCCAGTCACACAAGTCTCCCAGTCACACAAGTCTCCCAGTCACATGAGTCTCAGTCACACAAGTCTCCAAGTCACACAAGTCACACGAGTCTCCCAGTCACACAAGTCTCCCAGTCACACAAGTCTCCCAGTCACACGAGTCTCCAAGTCACACAAGTCTCCCAGTCACACAAGTCTCCAAGTCACACGAGTCTCCAAGTCACACAAGTCTCCCAGTCACACAAGTCTCCAAGTCACACAAGTCTCCCAGTCACACAAGTCTTCCAGTCACACAAGTCTCCAAGTCACACAAGTCTCCAAGTCACACAAGTCTCCAAGTCACAAGAGTCTCCAAGTCACACAAGTCTCCAAGTCACACAAGTCTCCCAGTCACACAAGTCTTCCAGTCACACAAGTCTCCCAGTCACACAAGTCTCCCAGTCACACAAGTCTCCCAGTCACACAAGTCTCCAAGTCACAAGAGTCTCCAAGTCACAAGAGTCTCCAAGTCACACAAGTCTCCCAGTCACACAAGTCTCCCAGTCACACAAGTATTCCAGTCACACAAGTCTCCAAGTCACACAAGTCTCCAAGTCACAAGAGTCTCCAAGTCACACAAGTCTCCCAGTCACACAAGTCTCCAAGTCACACAAGTCTCCAAGTCACAAGAGTCTCCAAGTCACAAGAGTCTCCAAGTCACACAAGTCTCCAAGTCACAAGAGTCTCCAAGTCACAAGAGTCTCCAAGTCACACAAGTCTCCAAGTCACAAGAGTCTCCAAGTCACAAGAGTCTCCAAGTCACAAGAGTCTCCAAGTCACACAAGTCTCCAAGTCACACAAGTCTCCAAGTCACAAGAGTCTCCAAGTCACAAGAGTCTCCAAGTCACACAAGTCTCCAAGTCACAAGAGTCTCCAAGTCACAAGAGTCTCCAAGTCACACAAGTCTCCAAGTCACAAGAGTCTCCAAGTCACAATAGTCTCCAAGTCACAAGAGTCTCCAAGTCACACAAGTCTCCCAGTCACACAAGTGACTTGGAGACTTGTGTGACTGGGAGACTTGTGTGACTGGGAGACGTCTGTGACTTGGAGACTTGTGTGTCTGGGAGACTTGTGTGACTGGGAGACTTGTGTGTCTGGGAGACTTGTGTGACTTGTGTCACTTGGAGACTTGTGTGACTGAGACTTGTGTGACTGGGAGACTTGTGTGACTGGGAGACTTGTGTGACTGGGAGACTTGTGTGACTGGGAGACTCGTGTGACTTGTGTAACTGGGAGACGTGGTAAATACACAGGTCACAAATATGTTTACATGAACGTTTGGGAGTTGTATTTTGATTGTATATTTCCTGACTGTAGTGAACTAGGCTAGCCTAGCTAAGCTGCATGTTAGCCTAGCACAATGAATGGAAGCGGACATGACTGGGTAGCCATTGTATATTTTCTGACTGTAGTGAACTAGCCTAGCTAAGCTGCATGTTAGCCTAGCACAATGAATGGAAGCGGACATGACTGGGTAGCCGTCGGGAGAGGTGTTAGTTGGACAATGCCTAGGCTAACCAGTCATGCCCGCTTCCATTCATTGTGCTAAGCTAGGCTATCATTGTGCTAAGACTGAGCGAATTTTCCAAAATGTTGGCGTGTTCCTTTAAACTGTATAGAGTTAGCTGTATAAAGTTGTCTATAAAACACTTAATATTTCATTAGATGATATGTGTACTTATTGGGCTAAACCTTTCTGAAGCAGAGACTTAGTTAGTACTGTTTGTACATTATGAAATGGCCAACACTAGTACTTTTGTTCAATAGAGGCACAAAAAGATTGCTCTCAAGTGACGATGAGGATGAGCAACCTCAAGGGCATTTAACTAAACAATTTTGTCTTTCAGATCCTTTACGTAGATTTTAACTACTGTGGCAACGACTAATCAAATGATAAAGGAAATGCACACCTTACTGCTAAAAAATGGTGGAGCAACCGTCCCAGATGGCCTTCCATTTACGATGTTACCACTTTCCACCCTGGATGACCTGAGAACCATTGATGAGCGCATTGCACAGGAGGATGTTTATAAGGAAAAATGTATATTTGAGGAATTGACATTTGCTGAGACTTTTGACCTATGGCCCTTATTTATTATATATTTGGTTACTTGATCATGATTAGGGCTACTTCGACGCACTAGGCCTTATGCTTTTTCTTCTTTTTTTTGCTATCATGAATATGATCAGTTTCCAATTGTCTACCTATGGTGGTATGTTCTTGGTCCACCACTCCTGAATGAAGTGTAGAGGAAACTAAAAAATTTTGTCTTTCAGATCCTTTACTTGGCGATGGCTGGGGGATTGACTGTTAAAGAAACTGTTTGGAGGACTATGGCGAAACTAGTGACAAACCAGCTGGCCAAGAAAATGAACTGGCGTGGGGCAAATGGCAAGCAGGCCTTCGAGATTGCGATAGATTAAACCACTGCTAGTTATGTACTTTAATTACTGGCCAGACAAAAAACGTTCCAAATCAATATAATCCAACCGGTAATGGTTCTGCAATCGCCAACGTTGTCCAATCCTGTGCACATGTCCAACGGTTCTCCGTCTAGGCCTCCTCGGGTGTGGGCACGTATTTAGGCCACACAGCCTGGATAAGGTACACTAGCTAAAACACGACGAACCGCTGGGTAATGCTACACATGAACGAACTGTGGCCGCACGATATACAATAAATGAACGACTATTTACTTCACATTAGATTAGGTCGAACTTGACGTTACTGCATTAAACTCGTGACACTTTACTATTCTATTCGCACATGGCTCTCAACGCTCTGTTAGACGCACGGTTGCTCACTTCACTGTTACCGACCACAGACAGACTTTAGACGAACTTGTCACACTGCTTGCTTAGACGAACTGCTGCTGTGCGCACCTTGCGCTGTATATATACTTAAGTGATTACCTAGTCCCAAACCGCAATCTTTGTCTGGTATCAATACGCTGTCTCCGGGCATGTTCTGACATGCCTGAACTTGTCTTTGAACCTGGCGTTGGGGGCTTGCGAGGTGGCGCCTAGGGGCGCTGTCCAATAAGGAGAGCGAATATTACTCTGGTTTGAACGCAGGTAAAGGGATATTCCGTGTATATATAAATAATATACAAAGTATATCAAACAATAAAGGTAGATTCTCAGTTTTAATCTGGCCCTTCACAACACATACCATAATGAAATATTAAGTGTTTATAGACAACTTTATACAGCATATTTTTAATGAGAAACTGGTTTAGTGGGGGTGTCCACTGGCTTTTGGTGTATGTACACCCCTGGTTATGACAAATGGAGTAATGGAATGCCTACAAATGTGTCCCTGAGTGGAAGGAGTACATATTTTGTCACAGTCGCATCCATCTTAATGCATTTTAGTTCCTGGGACAAGTCTGTGAGAAGGAATACTCCCAGTTCAGAAGAGTTTATCGGGTAGTCGAAGAAGTTGGAAGAATGACTAAACTCATTATACACCAAATATAGAGCCCCATCAACCACAATGATATTGCGGACTAAGCCTACTGATAGTTTTAATTCATTGATCTGTTGTCAATATCTTCTTCAGGCTGTACACTGACGTCAGATGTCTCTGTGTAGACACAGGCCGCCCCATGAAACGGTCTCTGTGTAAACATAAGGGCCCCCTTTGAAACAGTCTGGACAGGTGCATGATGATATCAGAAGCATGCAAAAGCCCACACACACACCGACACACACACACTCACACACACACACACCAACACACATGCACACACACAAATTATATGCCGTCATCTCAGACATCAATGCACACACATAGAGAGACATACACACCCCTCGAGAGTGTCTCACTTTAGCACACACACACACCGACACACACACACTCTAACACACCAACACACACACACACACACACACACACTCTAGCACACTAACACACATGAACACACAGAAAAGCATCTGATAAGGAGAGCGGAGGAATCAGCCCCTCCTTTCCCCCATCTAAGCAAACACCAGCACACACACACACACACACACACACCACACAGACATCAATGCATAACACACCGAGAGACATACACACACCATCTGATAAGGAGAGCGGAGGAAAACAGCCCCTCCTTTTCCCCATCTAAGCAAACACCAGCACACACACACACACACACGGACACACCACACAGACATCAATGCATACACACCGAGAGAAATACACACACCATCTGATAAGGAGAGCGGAGGAATACAGCCCCTCCTCTTCCCCATCTAAGCAAACACCAGCACACACACACACACACACGGACACACCACACAGACATTCATGGATACACACAGAGAGGGATACACACACCATTCTGACGAGAAATGTATAAATGATGTGACGATGTATTGACGAGACCACCACTTGGCACTGGCTCGCTCGGTGTGCGGAGGTGCGTGGTCCGGATTGTGGTCTACTTGTGCTGTGACGGTTCAGTAAAACTCTGCAGACTGCCATCTGACTCTGTCTCACTCTCTGTTCACCTCGCCGACATTCAATAAAAGAACTATGAGGGAATTCCTTTCAAATGGGGGCTCGACCGGGATTGGTGATCGGAAAGAGGTGAGCAGAGACCGAGTAGATTATCTGCAGAGTTGGCACAGGATGAGTAGATCATAATCTGTATTTTTTTTTTTTTTTTTTTTTTTTTTTGTTGTTGTTTGTCTTCTTGTCCGTTTCGTGCATTTCTCCTGGGACGAGTTGAATGGCTGTGTGCGGCAGATCGGATGACGGACCCCGGGGCTGTTTCTTCAATGACGAAAGGTGAGCAGAATACCAAGTTTCTGCAATTGGAAATTCCAAATTTAAAATAGGTTTGTCATTTGAATGAAATATGCCTGCGTCTGCGAGATCTGTGGCCACACACTGTACATAGGACTTCATGCAGTTTTTTATTTTTATTTTTATTTTTATTTTTTTTATCGAGTCAAGTCTGGAGAGGTTAAAGTCCTAAAAGGGGGGGGGGTTAAAGTTCCCATCAAAGGTTAAAGTCCTGAGAGGGTGAAACGGGGGTTGTTGTTTTCTTTATCGAGTGGAGGTCTGATATATGGTGAAAGGGATGGTTAGGGTCCTCTGTGGTTAAAGGCCTCCGTGGTTAAATAAAGTGGGTTTACAGTGTGGGTTTGAGTCCCTGTGGTAGAGGTATCACTAAAAGTTACAGTGTGGGTTTGAGTCCCTGTGATCTAGTATCACTAAAGTTTGCCGTGGTTAAAGGCATATTGGGTTGCCGTGGTTAAAGGTGGCCCCCGTCGTCACGGTCACTATTAGTTAGAAGGAAAGTGGTACGAAAAAGTTCTGATATGTGTGTTGAATTAATAATGTGTAACACATGTATGAAGTTCCATATGATGAGTGAAGCCATGTCTCCAGTCGAGTCAAGTGGATATATGAATATTCATCACGGGATACAAAACCGGTGCGTTATGTTGTTGATAAGGAGGCCATTATCATTATATTATAATGAATAGTGGTAGGGAGGCCAACCTATTATTATTAGAATAAATAACCTATTATTATTAGAATGAATATCGTCCATATTGCATTAGTGTGCTGCTCTGTGGTAGAGGGATGCGGCCGCGGCGCGAGGGTAAAGGTCTCTCTCCACATTGCAGTTTCAGACTATGCATTGACAACCTAGTTGATTAAATATAGGTGGGGGTTAGTTTATTTGCATGAATCGCTCTGAACACCGCCGTCGCTCCCCCCACGGGCGCGCGGCTTGAGGGGTGGAAGCGCTTCAGAGGCGTGCATGTTCACAGAAATACACTCGATATCTGCGTTGTTACCACAAATATGGATGTTGGTAGAGGCGAGCATGTTCACAGAAATACGGTATAGTGCTGTTAAGGGGATGCGGACCAGTGATGGCGCTTTCGTCATCAGGGTCCCCATTTTCAATTCCACATAATCATCACCATTATTATCGTTATTATTTCGTTGGTGACGTTGCGGGACCACACGTAAATTACAACATTTTATTGGAGCGACGCGCGCTCGGCCGAATTCTGCTCCCTCCTCCCTCCTCGGGGGCTGCAGCGGCACGGCGGTGGGAGCTGCTCCCGTGGTGGTGCTGGACCCCCACACTCTCTCTCTCTCTCTCTCTGTCTCTCTCTCTCACTCTCTCGTTCTCTACCCATTCAGAGTGTTCTCCCCCACTCGCACGCTCTCTCCCTCCCTCTCCCTCTCTCTCTCTCGCTCCCTTTCTCTCTCTCTCTCTCGTTCTCTCTCTCTCTCTCCTTCTCTTTCTCACCCTCTCTCTCGTTCCTTCTCTCTCTCTTTCTCTCTCTCTCTCTTTCGCGTTCCCCCTCTCTCTCTCTCTGATAGGTTTTTCTGTGTCTCTCCTCCCCCTACATCATGTAGCAGAACATGCAAAATCCTAGTTCACTCTCTCTCTCTGGCAGTTATACATGCAAAATCCTTCCTTTCAGCACACACGCACACACACACACACACACACACACACACACACACACACACACACACACACACACACACACACACACACACACACACACACACACACACACACACACACACACACACACACACCCCTCCCCTTTCTAAGAGTGTATAAGGTGACATGTAATATGGACATTCTGTTCTTTTTTGTCGCCTGCTCTCTTTTGTCTACTGGTCGTTTTTTTCTTTCTCTCTCTCTCTCTCTCTCTCTTTCAAGGTAAAAGTGGCTATGGAGAGTCCGATGGCTCCTGATAGCAGTGCCGAGGGGACTACTCGACGCGTACACCCGATGGGCGTACACCCGATAGCCCCACTGGGGGCTATGGGCCTTACGTCTAGGTCAGGCATTATAGCTCAGCTACAATCAATGGGCGCAGAGAGATTTGTGTCGATGTCAATCCGTGACGTAGCATTTTTTAAAGAAGGTATGTCGCGAAATGGGGCAGGAGAAGGAAGGGTGATTACGTTTCCCCCCCTCAATCCCCATTAATCTATCTTGTGTTCCCTCTCTCTTAGGCCTAAGGGGGAGTGGGTGTAGACTGGATGTAGACTGGAATTAGCTGAGATTAGGGGTAGAAAGGGAGGAAGCCCTGCGTATTAGGCACTGTTTGTTTGCCTAATACGATACTAAATTCCAACTAACACATGTGTGTGTGTTGGTACCGGTGTGAAAGGTTGTTGTATTTGAGTGATAGGTTTTGTTTGTCATGGTTCCTGGAGTATGGGTGTGAACACCGCAGCCAGGCACCGCTGGCACCGCAGATCAATCACCGCTGATCCGTCGTCTACGACACGCAGTTCATCCACGACTAGAACGGGGGAAGCGGCCGCAGGGGAGACACTGAGCTGAGTTTGAGTGGTGGTGGGCCGGCCGGCGAGGGGTGGAGAGGACAGTCTGAGACACTGGGAAGGCAGCGGACCGGAGGAGGCACGTTTGTCTAGGGGACCGCACCCTGGAACGGGGACCAACCTCAGGAGGTCAGCCCTTGCCCTCCAGAAGACGGGGCCGACCCAGGTGGGCGGTGCACTGTGACAGAGGGAAGGAAGCGCCCTGATGGACGTTGTGTGTGCCTACGGGAACCAGCTCAGGAGGAGACCCACGTCCCCTAGAAGACGGGACCAGGGGTGCACTGTAATAGAGGGGGGGTTCCTCTGGGTTAGGTGATGAGTAAGGGGGGTCCGGTGGGGTTACGTGCTATCTTCTGTTAAGTTGCCAGAATTGTGTTTCTCTCTTTCTTCTCTCTCTCTCTCCCGCTTTCTCCCCTCCCTCTATCTCTCTCTCTCTGCTCTCCTGATGTTGATTATCCTGTCTGGTATTGGATGTGATGCATGTAATGAGGTGACAATCGACGGACATAGATCAATGAACTGTGTGTTGACGTTTTATTTAACGTCAAAAGGGGGAATTATGACGAATATCCTCTATATATCTATAAATAATACTGTCACGGTGTCCAATGAGCAGACTAGTATGAATGGAATCCAAGTGTGTTTCAAGTTGTTCGCATATTATTGTCTCAAGATATTGTTGCGTGTTTTGTTTTTTATTTCCTTTTTATAGTATAATCATTAGAATATTGTCTACTCATGGGATATTGTATACTCTTATGTGGGACAATGTGTGTTTTGTTTTGATTTGTTTTATGTGAATTTTAGTCTGATTTTCTAATGATCCTTCGGCATAGAGATTGCAACCATTGAAAATCATTGCATTATTTTTTCTTCTTTTTCATTTGTGAGTTTGGGTGATGGTGACGGAGTATGACGCTGATATGCCCCAACTATGAATCTGAAAGTTGGGGAGAGGACGCGATGGGGAACGGTCGGCTGTCATCCGCTTCATTGGGGACGCTGTGGTCATGCTGAGAACCGTGCCGAGGCCCTTCTCCTCTCCATACCTCCGCCGGTGGTGGGGTGGAAATGAAACCCGGCCGATATCACGAGATGTCACGAGCTGTCGCTCGGTCGCCTGGAAATGTAGGGCTGGTGCCGGATTGAGGGGGAGGGGCCGGCAACAGGACTTCGGCCTGAATTCAGTATGATGCAGTGTCCTCTGGGGGGGGTGATGGCTGACTGACGAGGAGCGCTCTCTGCCTGATGGCCTGCGGGGGAGTGGTGTTGAGACTGTGAGATTCACAGTCTCAAAGGGGGATTGTGTGAACTGTGTGGACTCCACACAGCAACTGAATGGTGGACTCAACAACTGAATAAATTACTGAATTTAAATAATTAATTGAAATAAGAATATTAGAATAATAGATGAGGAAGTGTAAATTGATTGAAATTATGCAAAATGTGACTGAACTAAAACTGGACTGTCTTAAAAAATTGATTGAAATTATGCAAAATGTGACTGAACTACAACTGAGCTGTCTTGAAATATGAGTGATATTGTGCAAAAGAAAACTGACCTGTCTGAACTGTCTTACATAGTATTTCAGGCATGTACATCATGCGAAAGCGGTCAAGCATCATTTCCATATTTTACAGGTCCTGGTTGGGGTTAAATCAACGTCAGTTTATTGTTATTTTTTTTGTGTTTTCATTCCTCTATGAATTTATATTGGGTAATTGTAATTAGTATTTCACGTGTTTTGATCTATGGCCTGCCCATCTACGGCCCTGACGACACTGGACGCTACTGGATGACCACTGGACCATCTAATTGTCACATGTCTCTGCTATTCCATGCGCTTCGTGCTATGTTTGCCTCTGGGCCCCCGTATAGTTAAGCTTCACGCTTCTATGATATACACGCCCTCTTGGATTAAGTGCAGGTCTGATGTATTGATGGCAGTATTGGTGGTCATCCGATATGTAGGTATATGTCCGGAGATGTACTCTATTTGTTCCTGACCTTGGCCTTTTGACAGGTCCATGGCTTAGTGTATGTCTTGATGAGTGATGGTTGTGTCATATTGTTGGGTGCACAATGAATTGTTGTGTTGACATATAGAGTTATATGTCAAAAGGGGGATTGATAGTTTTAATTCATTGATCTGTTGTCAATATCTTCTTCAGGCTGTACACTGACGTCAGATGTCTCTGTGTAGACACAGGCCGCCCCATGAAACGGTCTCTGTGTAAACATAAGGGCCCCCTTTGAAACAGTCTGGACAGGTGCATGATGATATCAGAAGCATGCAAAAGCCCACACACACACCGACACACACACACTCACACACACACACACCAACACACATGCACACACACAAATTATATGCCGTCATCTCAGACATCAATGCACACACATAGAGAGACATACACACCCCTCGAGAGTGTCTCACTTTAGCACACACACACACCGACACACACACACTCTAACACACCAACACACACACACACACACACACACACACTCTAGCACACTAACACACATGAACACACAGAAAAGCATCTGATAAGGAGAGCGGAGGAATCAGCCCCTCCTTTCCCCCATCTAAGCAAACACCAGCACACACACACACACACCACACAGACATCAATGCATAACACACCGAGAGACATACACACACCATCTGATAAGGAGAGCGGAGGAAAACAGCCCCTCCTTTTCCCCATCTAAGCAAACACCAGCACACACACACACACACACGGACACACCACACAGACATCAATGCATACACACCGAGAGAAATACACACACCATCTGATAAGGAGAGCGGAGGAATACAGCCCCTCCTCTTCCCCATCTAAGCAAACACCAGCACACACACACACACACGGACACACCACACAGACATTCATGGATACACACAGAGAGGGATACACACACCATTCTGACGAGAAATGTATAAATGATGTGACGATGTATTGACGAGACCACCACTTGGCACTGGCTCGCTCGGTGTGCGGAGGTGCGTGGTCCGGATTGTGATCTACTTGTGCTGTGACGGTTCAGTAAAACTCTGCAGACTGCCATCTGACTCTGTCTCACTCTCTGTTCACCTCGCCGACATTCAATAAAAGAACTATGAGGGAATTCCTTTCACTACTATTCCGTTATAACATATGCAGTTATCGCCTGTCAATACCTTGACACAGAAGTCTGGAAGACTTGCTTATTTGTACTGCATGACTGGACATGTGATGTCTGATGGCAGTGGACCATCACTGTGTGGCTTTATGAGTTTGGTTTCATTTGGTGCATCTCGATTACAAGCTGCATTTTCCAACTCTGACATTCGCCTCACAACTTGTGCAACTGGGAACTGAGGGCTTCGGATCATTTTCTTTATTTGGCCAAGGTAGTTCTCGAAGGGAAACCCAGAGATGTTGTCCAAACAGTGGCCATGTTCTTTTACATCATCGCTGAGATGTGTAAGGCCGTGCACATTGTAGACCAGATTTTCTCTGCCATAAAGCTGTCCAAAGTGTTCAACAAAAGACAGCAGCAAGGTTTTTGCAAAATCATTGTAGACCACACACCACTTTGGACATGCCAATATGGTTATGGCGACATGCAACAACATGAAGTTGTTGTAAACTGTTGTGTCCAGAACATCAAGTAGAGCAACTGGCCCAGTATACAATAGAAATTGTCGATATTCAGTTGCCTTCCATCTATGTCTCTCTTCAAGAGATCTGGGCTTTCTAGCAAATTCTTTGGGCATGTGACACTTGAAAGACAAAAGTGTTTCAGACAACTGATTTACTTTCCTGGATGGCAAGCGGCACTTAAGACGGCCCTTGCTGCCTGCCCACAGCTCTAGGATCTTTTTTGTGACTCCAAGGCAGACAAGATGCATGTAATCATGAGGAAACATAGACACCATTCCAATGTAAGTCTCAGTAAGTGGGGAGACATTTCTGTGATGTTCCTCATCCATCTGAAGTCTGAAACTCTCATCTGTTCTAGCTGGGCTTTTGCTGTCTGGAAAAGTCATCCTACTGTCTACACGAACCCCATGTATTGTGCACTTGTCACAGCCTGCATAGCCAGTGTGTGATTTTATGGCTTTTATGTATGCCCGTGCAGGAGCGTCACACATTACTGATGTTATTTTTATGAACAGTGTTTTTCCTTTAAAAGGAAAGCCAGCCGCTACAGATTTTATCTCCGTCACTAGATCTCTCAAGTATTCTACCAGAGGTTGTGGTTTCGATTTTCCACCAAACAAGGCAATCAAGCAAGGTTTGTTTACACCAAATCCCTGCACTAAGCCCAAAATTGGCCAGAACTGGAGACTTGAACTCTTAAAAATAGGGAGCCCATAAAAATTTAGTTGTAGTTTGATTGTGTGCTGATCTGGAATTTTCAACCAAATTTTTTTCAAAAAACATGACAGAGCATTTACAATTCCAAAATAAAAGTATGTACCACCTGCAACTTGTGTGATAATGTAATTTCTGCTGGTATGGAGGAGTGTCTTGGCATCCTTGGGTAGGGATGGGTGGTAATGCCTCAAGACTGACAACAAGGCAGTCAGTGCAACCAAAGTAATACTATACTCAACGGCCCAGTGCATCAAGCTAGTAGTTAGAGAAGGCTGTTGCATTTCATCATCACTCTCACTCCCATTTTCACAGTCCCCCACTGGCTCAGGATAGGCCTCGTTTTCACCAACCGCTGTGCATTCAGCATCCATCAATTCTTGTTCAAAATCAAGTCCTCCCTGTCCCTCTGCTAAATCAGGAAGTTGATAACCTGGAGGTTCAGGCGCCTCAGAGGTGTGCCTATTTGCAGAGTGCAATTGGAAAAGTTGATCAACTATATTCCGTGACCGTCTTCGCATATTTGATGCCTTATTGTAGTCAGAGTAGCGCTCAGTCATCATGACAATTAGTACCACGTACTTTTTACAGTTGGGAGGATGTTGTCACTCCTGGCCTGGGCAGACACTGTAAACACACAAATTTAAACAGTAGATTACATGTACAGCAGATAATATGTATCCTGCATCATCATTTAGTGGAGAAACGGATGGCAAATTAAAGACAATCAGGCGGAATTTTCTTCAGTCCTTCACTATGCCAATGAGCTGTGTTACGCGTTGTACTAATGACAAAAACAGAAACCCAAATCACAAGTTTTATACCATCACGGAGGAAAAAGTGGCTGCCCTGCACGCATTATGATCCATATTAAAATATCCACGTGCTCACCGCAAATGGCTTTGACTATAGTGCTGGCAGAACCTAGACAAGTACATGTTGAGCTAACGTTAATTATATCATCGAACCGATAGGAGCTTATATCTTATCTAATCTTACGTTCGGGTAGTGGCACACGTGGTACCATGTATAAGATTAGATCAAATAAGCATATCGGTTCGATATGTAACGTTAGCTTAGCATATCTAACACAACCACAACAGAGCTAGGGAGCCGAGCACACGTGGATATTTTAATCCATATAACGTGCGCGTAATCATCTTAACCCTAGCTACTGTTGTAAACTATACCCATAATTTAATATAGGGTTTAACCTGCAATTCAGTCTCAGAGCCCCTGCTGCCCTGCACGCATTATCCATATTAAAATATCCACGTGCTCACCGCAAATGGCCTTTGATCAGTGCATGCTGGCAGAACCTAGACAAGTACATGTTGAGCTAACGTTAATTATATCATCGAACCGATAGGAGCTTATATCTTATCTAATCTTACGTTCGGGTAGTGGCACACGTGGTACCATGTATAAGATTAGATCAAATAAGCATATTGGTTCGATATGTAACGTTAGCTTAGCATATCTAACACAACCACAACAGAGCTAGGGAGCCGAGCACACGTGGATATTTTAATCCATATAACGTGCGCGTGATCATCTTAACCCTAGCTACTGTTGTAAACTATACCCATAATTTAATATAGGGTTTAACCTGCAATTCAGTCTCAGAGCCCCTGCTGCCCTGCACGCATTATCCATATTAAAATATCCACGTGCTCACCGCAAATGGCCTTTGATCAGTGCATGCTGGCAGAACCTAGACAAGTACATGTTGAGCTAACGTTAATTATATCATCGAACCGATAGGAGCTTATATCTTATCTAATCTTACGTTCGGGTAGTAGCACACGTGGTACCATGTATAAGATTAGATCAAATAAGCATATCGGTTCGATATGTAACGTTAGCTTAGCATATCTAACACAACCACAACAGAGCTAGGGAGCCGAGCACACGTGGATATTTTAATCCATATAACGTGCGCGTGATCATCTTAACCCTAGCTACTGTTGTAAACTATACCCATAATTTAATATAGGGTTTAACCTGCAATTCAGTCTCAGAGCCCCTGCTGCCCTGCACGCATTATCCATATTAAAATATCCACGTGCTCACCGCAAATGGCCTTTGATCAGTGCATGCTGGCAGAACCTAGACAAGTACATGTTGAGCTAACGTTAATTATATCATCGAACCGATAGGAGCTTATATCTTATCTAATCTTACGTTCGGGTAGTGGCACACGTGGTACCATGTATAAGATTAGATCAAATAAGCATATCGGTTCGATATGTAACGTTAGCTTAGCATATCTAACACAATTAACCACAACAACAGTAACGTTAGCTTAGCATATCTAACACAACCACAACAACAGAGCAGCGCTAGCCATGTGCACAAATGTTTGATAAAAACGCAAAAACTGGCTCAATTACGATACAAAATGTTCCCCTCTTCATGAAAGTCACATTATTGAACAAAAATACAACATAAGTGCGGGCCTTTAAGGCCATAATATATCTAAATTACAAAGACGACGTATACTGTTGGTTCGGCGTTGCTAATAAACATATCATTTTTATAAAACAAGTCAACAAGTTTCTAAACTATTCTGGTAACGTTAATTACTGTTTGAAGTCAACTATAATAAAATATAGACAATTGTTATTAACTTACCTGATATGTGCAAGCGAACGAACAACGCACGTGTGGATTTCAAACGGAAGTGCAGCGTCTTCCGGCCATTGAGCACATGCCGCGTTCACGTTACATGGGAATTCAAGTGGAAGAACCAGCTTCCTACTGGGAAAAACCATTCACGTCAGCCTCTATAGTTATAATTCCTATATAGTCTAGGACATATGGGATTTTTTCATAGACCCCGATCTCCCACTTCGCGTCACGAATTGCGGAAGTATGGATGTGGGCGTTTCATTGAGTCAACGCGTGAAGCTTAGTTGTAGCAACGAGATGTCCTCTGGTTTCCGCTTCTTCCCACGTAACGTGAACGCAGCATCTGGCTGATGCAATAACATGAAATGTTCACTTTTTTTTCAGCATAGCAGGGGGAGGGGGGAGGGGGGAGGGGGGAGTGGATCACATATAGAAAATAAAAAATATCTATAATATGATTAATGGAAAATGTACACATATGAGCAATTATAGGCAGTATAGTATTTGTTTCAAGTTTAAAGTTCAATAACTTCGTTTTTATATACTTTACAGTGAAAATGTTGGTTTTGATTGATTGATTGATTGATTGATTGATTGATTGATTGATTGATTGAAAACTTTATTAACAGATTGCAGAATGGGTACAATACAGTACAGCTCAATACACACAATTGTTAAGGGGATGCAGACCAGAGAAAGACTTTCGTCTTGCATCAGGGTCCCCATTTCAATTCATCAGAGGCTATACATTTATGAAAACGTATACATTATAGGTGGGGGGGTGGGTGGGGTGGGGGGGGTTGGGTAGGTTGGGTAGGGGTGGACACTGGACACTGTACAACTGCACAAGCAACTGTACATATTGACAAAACCATGTTTGGTAATTGACTGTACATTGGGTTGGGTTAGGACATTTACAGGGGCCAGTTTCGAATTGCAGTCTCCCGTAGGTGTTCTTTGAGAGTGGTTTTGAAAGTGGGTAGTGATTCACATTCCTTTACAGCTTTGGGTAGGGCGTTCCACATTGATGTGGCATAATTGCGAAACGTGTTCCTGTTTGAGCCGAATCTGGGTTTAACATGATTTGTGGAGCTCCCTCTATGGCAGGGGTGCCCAACCTTTTTTGAACCAAGATCTACTTTTTAATTTGCCACCTAGCCGAGAGCTACCAGCCCAAATTTGTCCTACTCTCGGCTAAGATAAGATAAGATATTCCTTTATTGATCCCCTTGGGGAAATTCAGGCATAATAGCAGCATGGGGGAAGGGGGGGGGGGGGTACAGGTAGTAAAAACAACACAAATGTCAATATAATTTACTATCTAACTAACTGAAAAATATATTCAGTGTCATAAGGTGCATAAGGCTAGTATTAGTAGTAATAGTATTACCCATTCAATATGCACATGACAGAAAATATTATATGCCATATAATATTTTCGGTCATGTGCATATTGAATGGGTAATACTATTACTACTAATACTAGCCTTATGCACCTTATGACACTGTGAATATATTTTTCAGTTAGTTAGATTCTAACTAACTGAAAAATATATTCACAGTATTCAGTGTCATAAGGTGCATAAGGCTAGTATTAGTAGTAATAGTATTACCCATTCAATATGCACATGACAGAAAATATTATATGCCATATAATATTTTCTGTCATGTGCATATTGAATGGGTAATACTATTACTACTAATACTAGCCTTATGCACCTTATGACACTGTGAATATATTTTTCAGTTAGTTAGATTCTAACTAACTGAAAAATATATTCACAGTATTCAGTGTCATAAGGTGCATAAGGCTAGTATTAGTAGTAATAGTATTACCCATTCAATATGCACATGACAGAAAATATTATATGCCATATAATATTTTCTGTCATGTGCATATTGAATGGGTAATACTATTACTACTAATACTAGCCTTATGCACCTTTTGACACTGTGAATATATTTTTCAGTTAGTTAGATTCTAACTAACTGAAAAATATATTCACAGTATTCAGTGTCATAAGGTGCATAAGGCTAGTATTAGTAGTAATAGTATTACCCATTCAATATGCACATGACAGAAAATATTATATGCCATATAATATTTTCTGTCATGTGCATATTGAATGGGTAATACTATTACTACTAATACTAGCCTTATGCACCTTATGACACTGTGAATATATTTTTCAGTTAGTTAGATTCTAACTAACTGAAGAATATATTCACAGTATTCAGTGTCATAAGGTGCATAAGGCTAGTATTAGTAGTAATAGTATTACCCATTCAATATGCACATGACAGAAAATATTATATGCCATATAATATTTTCTGTCATGTGCATATTGAATGGGTAATACTATTACTACTAATACTAGCCTTATGCACCTTATGACACTGTGAATATATTTTTCAGTTAAACTGAAAAATATATTCACAGTATTCAGTGTCATAAGGTGCATAAGGCTAGTATTAGTAGTAATAGTATTACCCATTCAATATGCACATGACAGAAAATATTATATGGCATATAATATTTTCTGTCATGTGCATATTGAATGGGTATATAATATAATATGCTATTTTATATATCATTGTAACAGTGTAGTGTAGGACTTACAAGAATGACAAGACTGTAACTGTAACTTCTCAAGTTTATTTCACACTCTGCATACACACTGACAACACACACACTCAGTTCAATGGGCATGAGAAAACATGTGTTTACATTGCCAAAGCAAAAGTGGAACAATACAATAAAAATATATGTACAATAAAAAAAGGAATAGGAATGATGTGTAAACAGAGCTGTCACATTGCAAAATGGAATACAATAAAAAAACAATTCCACAAAAAGGTCTGTCAACAGTCACTGATAGTTCTCCTTTATCTGTTTTTTTTTTTTTTTTTAATGTCTCTACCTTAGTGAGAACGCTGGCACTGGGAAGAGGTAGCTAGTTTTTCAATGTCTGGGTTGTAGGAGCTGGTTGCAAGCCTCAGGCAGTCCACAAGATGGTCATCTGTTAATGTGGTTCTGTACTTGGACTTGATGATCTTCATGTGAGAGAAAGCAGACTCACACAGGTAGGTTGATCCAAAACATGCTGTTAAGTTCATGGCACATCTCCTGAGATTGGGGTACTTCTCAGGCAGCAGTAGCTCCCAGAACTCTGCCTTCATCCCTTGTGTTGCCCTGGCTTTAATCTCAATGTCAGTTTGAAGTGTGAGGATCTCGTTCTCCACAGCATGGCTGTCCAGATTAAACAGTGTGGCCACTTTGGATGTGATGTCATCCACATCTACAGTTCCAAATGGAAAACACATGTAGCTTGCAACTGGTTCAAGTATTGAAAAGTCTGTGAAGCGCTTATCAAACTCTGACAAGATGCTTTGAACTTGCTCCTCATAATGTGTGCAATCAAACTGTGCGGTGTCCTCACCCTGACGTTGAAGTTCTGCTTGCATGTGAGGAAAGTCGCGTAGGTCACTGCGTTGCAGCCTTCTCGCCCACATGGTGAGCTTGCTTTTAAAAGCATTCACTGAGCTGATCATGTTTATTACACATTTATCCTTTCCCTGCAGCTCTAAATTCAGGTTATTCAGCATGCCAGTGACATCGGTTATGAATGCCAAATTCAAAAGCCAGTTGTTGTCCTCTAGATGTGTATATTCGGCATGTTTAGCAAGCTTGAGAAACTCTTTAATTTCAGGCAGCAACTCGCTGAATCTCTCCAGAAATGTACCTCTGCTCAGCCACCTTACATCTGTGTGCAGCAGCAGGTCTGTGTGCTCCGCCCCTGTCTCCTCCATATGTGCACGAAATAGCCTCCTCTGTAGGCTCCTTGCCCTGACAGAGCACACAATCTTCATAGCGATATCCATAACTTCCTTCATATTTAAAATCTTTGCACACAGCACTTGTTGGTGAATTATGCAGTGGTAATTAAGGAAGTCCGGGAAAGCGTCGCTTTTTTTGCACAGTCCGATGAACCCATTATTACAGCCAACCATGGCTGGTGCCCCATCGGTTGTAATAGAGATGAGTTTATGGAGGGGTAGTTTGCTCTGCTTAGCGAACTCCATGAAGGCTTGAAAGATGTCTTCACCTTTAGTGTATCCTTTAAGAGGCAATATGGTGAGCAGCTCTTCTTTTGCGCTCATGTCATCAAAGGCCATTCTAATGTAAATACATAGCTGTGCCACATCTACCATATCAGTCGATTCATCGAACTGCAGGGAATAACACTCGCATGTATTAATGTCCCTCATGAGTTGCTGGTGGACATCTTGGGACATTTCCTCACAGCGCCGGGTCACAGTATTACGTGACAGCTGAAGGTCTTTAACAGCATCCATAATCTCTGTGTGATACTTGGAATTACCGAAGAGTGAATCGGCAGCGGCAGTCAATGCCTCTTTTACACATTCGCCGTCTTTAAAGGATTTTTTCTTTTTAGCGAGAATGTGACTGACACGATAAGAAGCAATTGTTGCAGCTTTTGCCTTGGTGCTGGGCTTCGTAAAAGTAGACTGTTGTCCCACTAGTGAAGACTTCAGCTGCTGGAGTGCTGTTCTTCGTAGTACTGTTTTTGGAGGAAAATCCGCGCGGTGTTTCTTGTGCATTGTTGTATAATGCCGCTCCAAATTACCCTTTTTCGGCACAGCCACAGTTTGTTTACAAATCAGACATACTGACTTTGCGTTGAAATAAACAAAAAAGTAAGCCTCCTCCCACTCTTCATGGAAATGATATGTTTTTGGTCTTTTGGCTGCTCCGGTTCTGCTTGCGGCGCTGACGCTGGTGCTATCCGGCAGCTCATCGGAGGCGGCGTTGGAGCTGCTCCCTGGCGGCGGCGGTGGCAGGCGCAGCTCGTCGGAGGGTCCTGGCGGCGGCGGCAGTGAAGTCTTGCTTGCGTTGTTGAAAACGAGCGTCCTCTGAATGAACCTCTTTTTAGCTGGTGGTGTTCCATTCATCTTGCAGTTTCGAGTGACTGGTCTCAGAGCCACGTTTATACTGTACCTGCCAGGTGATGGGCCCGACCCCCTCTCATGCCACTCCATGAAAACAAAGGCATCTATTTGCATCCCTATGGTGAAGCTCGCTGTCCGGAATGTAGACGGTATCGATTGGCGCAGGCTGCCTTTTATACACAGGACTGCTCGAACGTGTATTGTCCTCCCCTCCAAATCAAATCAAATTAAATGATTTTCCAAAATAATCTCGCGGCCTACTTGAAACCAGCGCGCGACCTACCGGTCGATCGCGATCGACTGGTTGGGCACGACTGCTCTATGGTGTTGTGGTCGTGGTATTCACTGACCTTTGGGAAGTATTTTGATATGTACACATATATGGGTACCTTGATCGTGTATAGTGTATCTTGTAGACAGGCCCATTGCAAGTTGCTGCACTCTGTCGTCTACTCTAAGCCGTTGTCACGTGGGCAGGGGCGAGGTGGGTT